>NC_134466.1:8665800-9265800 GCF_047948215.1 Lycorma delicatula | reverse complement strand
TCCGATGTTTTTCTTGTTGAAAGGTCGGACATAAAAAGAATCGGTGCAAGAATTATTCTATTTCTATGAAAGATAAAAATATCTTGTAACTTTTGTCGTAGGAAGAATCGCATATTAAAAGATTGCCGGTTTTGTCAAAAGAAATTGTCGAGGCAAATAAACAAAATATAAACGATTCAAATGAAAAATTGGCTTCAACTGGAGTTTCTGAGGTGAATTTGGATACAGAATGGTATCTTGTTAGTGGAGCACATGTATAGCGATCTGAAGATGATTGAAAGAGAAAGAGCCGAAAAAAATTAATTAAAGTGATACTTCAGTAATCACGGCGATCGGTATCGGTACTGTATTTAAAAAAAAAAACTGATGACAATGTTGAACGAATCAGAGACTTGATACGCTACGATCGGTAAATAACTGTCAAAATGATTGCAGAACAATTGAATTTAAACCGTACCGCAATTCCTCAAATTTTGACAAACGAATCGGACGTGAAAAACGTTTGTGCGAAATTGGTCCCGAAAAACCTCATTGTTTTTTTAACAGAAAAACAACAGGGTTGAAGTGTGTCCGCGATCTTCTAAGGCGAATTGAAACCGATCCTGATTTTCTAAAAAAATATTATTACCGTTGAATCTTGGATATTTGAGTAACACCCAGAAACAAAACGCCAGAGCGAGGAGCGGCACGTTTCAAACTCACCACGGGTTAAACTGTTTGAGGCACAGTAGTCCTTCGTGGCATGCACATTCGGTCTTATGCTGTAGGTCGACCAAATGGGAGGGGGGTGGAGAAATGCCAGTAAGCCAAGAGATTGCCAGGATTCCAGTCGGAGAATTGCAGATAGTGATTCGCCGCGCAGTAAGTCTCTGTACAGAAGCTGGTGGTGAACATTTTGAACAGAGACTTTAAAATTATACCGTAAACATTTCTGTTTTTAAAAAGCACTGTTGGTTAATGTAATTAAATATTTCATTTTAAAATTTTTATTTATTACGGCCGGTTTTAATCGGTACACTCTGTACTTATCGTCTACTGTGTTTTTGCAAACGGTGATATAACTTTAAATACAGCTGCCGTCAAATTTATTTATACGATTAAGTCGGCGCCAAATGAAAACATCAAACGCAAATCGGATCGTAAATCAAATATAAAATACCAAAACATATAATTTCTACGCGTAAGTTTCCAGACGGTCTGTTACAACGCTACGCGGTTTGTTTACAACAGAATAGCTGTTAAAGTGAATCAAGTGTAGTCTAATTTCAAATCGCACCGGTTTGTTGCTGAACGCAAAGCGTTTGATTCTTCTTGAAGAAAATTTCTTCCCGTACTATTTGAAGGAGGTCCAAATTTACTCCCTCGAGACTTTCCGCTATGTATAAAATTTTGTCGCTGCGATTAAGATAACTTGAATTTGATTTATTTATCGGCTAATTTTTATAAATTATGGAATTAATGATTCGCGAAAAAAATCGTATTTGAAATTTAAAAAATTCACACGATTTAATCGAAAGTAGTTTCCGAAATAGGTTATATTTTAATATTTGGTGCGGTGTTAAGAAACGAAAAATTTATTTTTGAAGATAACAGAGAGTGTTCAAAAAGTGACGCAACCGTACGGAAGAATGTTTCCTTCTTTTGTTGTCGGTTTAATTGAGGAAAAACAAGTTACACAATGCAGCAGAGAATATTCTTTGTCTCCCGACACATTCGACGTGCCAGTTATGCCGACGTGCCCAGACGCAAAATGCCTTCACAAAAAAGTTCGGTGTGGATGCACCAAAGAAGTCCTTCATAAAGCGGCTGTACGACAAGTTCCAAGAGACAGGGAATGCGGCAGATGCAGCCAAAAGTGGTCGACCGAAAGTGCTAACACCAGAAAAGTTGATCGACCTGCAAGCTGCATATTATGTTAGCCCCAAGAAGTCTGTGCGACGCCTATCTAGTCGGTCTGGTCTCTCCGTCGGTAGTGCCCGCACGGCATCGCGTAAATGTTTAAAGATGAATCCGCACTGAATTTGTGTCGTTCACGAGTTGTTACCTGCAGACGCTGGAAAACGTGTAGCTTTCTGTCAGCGGTTCAATTCATCTGTAACGCCAAAGGGGGAAGAACTCGATGTCCGGTTTCGTTCATAAGAGGCGCGGTTCCACCTTGATGAATACGTGAACGCAAAAAATTCACGCATATCGTGTACGGAAAATCCCCATCGGCTGCAAAAGTCTCCTCTGCACGAAAAAAGTGGATGTTTGGTGTGCGATTTTACGTAAGCGAATCTTCACGGCAGAGGGTACAGTGAACGCTCCATAGAGATGGTGCAACAATTTGTAAATACTATACCTGTAGACCGGCAAGAGTAAACGTGAATAACGCTACGGCTTGTACGACCAACTACATTATGAATTTCTCGGATCAGTGTTTTCACGAACAAGTGATTTCGAAGGGGGTTGTGGCTTCTTCGGTCTCGATTTATCTCCTCTTTACCTTTTCTTGTGCGGATGCTTTAAGGATGCCGCTTAAAAAACTTATCTTCACACCGTTCCCAAATTGCCGAGCTAAATTGAACGATGTGTCGCTGCAATTCCTTAACAAACGTTACAACATGTATTTAAGAGCACGCAACGTCATATTTAATTATGCGATTCGCTTAATGGAGGCCGCTTTCAACAACTACTGTAAATGACTCGTTTTCGCATAAGGTTGCGTCACTTTTCGAACGCTGTGTATTTTGTTAGCTCTATTTGTTTGATGTTCCCCTACCGAGAGGAAAAAATTATTTTTTAACGTCCCGGTTTTTCTTCATTTACGAGATGCGACAATAAAGTAATGAGACTGATGTGAAAAAAAAATGTTGCTTACCGTTTTAGTCATGTTTAGTGTTGTCTCCTTCAAAGTAGTTCCCCTCTGATTGCACACACTTATTCCAGCGCTTCTGCCATTGACAGTAACATTTCTGGAACTCATCTTCTGTAATATCCTCCAAGAACCTCGTCACAGCTTTTTGGACATCTTGTGTTGTTTGAAAACGGTGTCCCTTGACCGTCATTTTGACTCTTGGAAATAGAAAAAAGTCGCACGGAGCGATATCTGTTGAATAAGGTGGCTGTGGTAGTACTGAAATTTGTTTTGAGGTTAAAAATTGTTGTACTGACAGAGCAGTATGGGATGGCGCATTATCGTAATGCAGAATCCAATTAACAGCAATGTTGGCACGGACACGAAGAACTCGTTTACGAAGTCTTTCTAAAATTTCTTTGTAGAAATATCGGTTAACTGTTTGTCCAGGAGGCACCCACTGTTTATGAACAATTCCCTTGGAATCGAAGAAGCATACAAGCATGCTTTCATTTTTGACTTTGACATGCGAGCTTTTTTTGGTCTGGGTGATCCCTTTGAGCACCGTTGCGAACTTTGGCGTTTTGTCTCTGGATCGTATTGAAAAAACCAACCTCATCACCAGCGATAACACGGCTCAACAAATCTGGATTGATTTCCGTTTGCTCTAACAGATCGGCTGCCACATTTTTCCGTGTTTCACGCTGTTGTGTGAGATTTTCAGGGACCATTTTTGCACAAATCTTTCTCGTACCGAGATCTTCAGTTAATATTAGACGAACCGTTTCTCGATCGATGTTGAGTTCTTCTGCAATCATTTACACGGATAATCTTCGATCAGATCGTACGATTTCACGCACCCTGGTCAAGTTGACATCTGTCCGTGAGGTTGATGGTCGTCCCCTGCGGTCCTCATTTTCAACATTCGTTCTGCCTTCACTAAAAATTTTATGCCACCGAAAAACTTGAGCTCTTGACATAACCTCCTCTCCAAAAGCCTTCTGAAGCTTACCATGAGTTGTCGTCGCGTTTTCACCCGATTTAACGCAAAAAGAAATAGCATACCGTCGCGCAATATTTTGCGGTTTCATTTCTGTGACGAGAGACACAAACACGTGTTCACTTATTACAGCACAACTCACGACCGAGCAGTTGCATCAATGTGCCGCTTGGACTAGAAGTAGCTTATAGACCAAGGTCAAAGATGGTGTGCCTACGCAAGCTGCAGGGTTGCCACATCTTGCAAAGAAAAATCAGTCTCATTACTTTATTGTCGCACCTCGTATATCAAGAAATCGAGGAATTATTTGAATATAATTTTTACTAAAAGAAGGATCGATCGAGTCAGACCGGTTAATCGACCTCGTAGGTTACCTAACCGAATGCTAATCGAATATTATTTGGGGTGGAGGGGCTCTCTTGAGATTGTTAGTATACATCAAAGTAATTAGAAATGAAGAATTAACCACAAGAATTTTCGACGTATCGCAAAATTATACGAAACAATCCTTATACATTAAATAGAGTTAATCGAGGGATTTTCGATCGATTGTAAATAGTGAAGGAGGACAATTTGAACAATTACTGTAATTTTTTTACTTTCCTGAAGAATATAATAACTACAATAGCTATATTAAATCATGTCGAAAACGGGTTATCGGATTTTTTGCAACTCTTTACGTACGGTTCATCTAATTAAAAAAAAACACGTATTTGCGTACGTTCATAATATACATATGCATGTATATACGAGATGCGTGTCGCACTGCTTTTTAACTTTATATCTCGGGATTGATCGAATAGATTTTTTTCAAATTTGGTTGAATGTTTTTATATATGGTGCGTTAATCGTACGAATTTCTTTTTTAAAGATTCGTTAAGGCAGTGGGGGTATATATTGTGAAAAAACAGCTTCAATTTTTTTCAGAATTATTTTAGAGAAAACGTATTAAACAAACATGTAACCTACAATTCGCACGTAAATAACCCAGAACAAATCCCAGCTCTTAAAATTGTAATATATGTTTCTTTTCGTTTTATCTCGTTTCGGTTTAAATAATCTTTTGAATTTTTATACTACATATATAGAGCTGTTAAGAAATGTTAATTTTATAGATCCCGAACCTAAAATGCAGAAAAATATTTGTTTGAATGTTCTTTTTCTTACTTTAGCCTTTATCGATACGGGTGTTATATTTAACGAATTCGTTACTTAAAAAAATGCATTAAGATTAATCTGTACACGAATATTTTTGGAAATATTTGTCTTAAAATTTATTCCCCGCCTTTAAAAAATATTTTGTTTTTTATGTTTTGGTTCCGACACTTTTAATTTTAAATATTAATTTTTTTCTATTTTTCTTCACCGTTTAAAGGGCTAGACTTGATTCGTGAGTCGGTCGACGTGCAATACTTTACCGTTTTTTTAATTTATCGTTAAAAAAATTGATTTATTTTTCCTAGATATTTTCGAATATTTAAACGATTATTCAACTTAAGAAACGGCAACGAAATTTGTTAGTTTCTATTATTATGAAAAATATCTTTTTTAAACTTAGTTGATCGCTATGGCGTTATAACGGTGAATGAACGGGATCAGTCGGATTTATTTAGTTACGCGGGTACGTATGATATACTCGAGTACGTTAGATGTGGAGTATCTACAACGTTGAACATAACAGAGACTCCGCTATTGATTTCTGCGTAGGTTTTGGATGTGTCGTACAATGCTACAGACGGCTAGTAGTAATACCGCTTTAGGACTCTTGGTTACTGAAAAAAGATTATTTGCGATTTATTTTTTAGTTCTTTGAACGGGTCAAAGCAGATATCTTATAGGCGTTTAACAAGAATTATTAGTTAGTAATTTATTTATACTTTTACGATTTGTTTTATCGATAATATATGAAGCATTTCTGTTATCGGGAAAAAAGATATTAGTTTTTTTATATTTAACGAACATTTTAACGCTTATATAATTTCTATTTAAAAAAATTAAACAAATCATTTATTTACTTCGACTCATATACAGATGACTTAACTTGATATGTTACTCCCTGAATTAAAAACTGTTCCAGCATTTTCCTGGATTGGATCAAGAGAAACCGTAGTAAAATCTTGATAAAAATAGATAATAAAATATACTAATTTTAAAAATATAAGAAATTTAGGTGAATATATGAAGATACAAATTGTACACAGTGTCCTACGAAGAAACGTTCAGGACATGTTCTACCGGTGAAGATAATGAAAATGGTTCATATAAACATAGGTTTGGAAATTATTTGTTTTCGAGTGACGTCTAGCAAAACTTTCGCTCGTATTTTAATAAAAAAAAAAGCCCTACTGTAATTTTTGGGACTCAAATTAAGGAGTAAAGTTGCTGATTTCTTAGGTAATTTGAGTTGGGAAATAGGATTATAACTAGTAGTTTTTACGATATCCGACGTAAAACACAAAATTCGGTGTCGAAGAACAAATTTTTTTTTTAGGTTTAGAGTACAATTTATTTTAACACGGATTTGAATACTAGATCGTGAATACCCGTGTTCTTTGGCGGTCGGGTTTCAATTAACCCCACCTTTGAGGAACGGTCGAACTGAGACTACAAGACTACACTTCATTTACACTCATACGTATCATCCTCTGAAGTATTATCTGAAAGGTAATTACCGGAGACTAAACAGGAAATAGAAAGGTTTAGAGTACAACTGTTTTGTTAAATGACTAATAAATGCGAAAAATTTAGTAACTTGTATAGAATTTAGTTCTGAGAAAATATTTAAATATAGCCGATAAAAAATCTGGATCCTTTCCGCTGCAGAAGTTTTAAAATTTCCGGCAACAGATTATACTCGGCGGTTAAACTTGTGTCGTTGGCTTGTAGACAACGCTGATAAGGTAAATTCTGTTTTATTTACGGATGAAGTCGCTTTTATGAGAAACGTAGTCTTCAATTCTAAAAATAATCGTTTACGGAGCGAAGACAATCCGTATTGTACTGTTTTTAAAGTTTTTATTTATTTTATTTTGGCAGTATTTACATAAATTTTCTCAGAATTAAATTCTCTACAAGTTTTTTTACTCAATCTTCCGCATTTATTTAGTCGTTTAACAAAGTTATTGTAGTACAAACCTAAAAAAAAACTTGTTTTTCGACACAGAATTTTCTGTTTTATGACGGTTATCTTAAAAACTGCCGAAATTACAGTTTCGGTATCTATTTTATCCTCTTTCCCGGCTCAAATTACATAAGATACCACCATTTTACCGCTTAATTGGGTCCCAAAAATTACAGTAGGGCTACTTTTTATTAGAAGAGTTGAAATCCGGTCGAAATCTTTCGCTAGCCGCCCCGGTCAGACATGGCATTTTCACACGCGCTACGAATCGTTCATCTCACCCTCTGAAGAGGAAAAAACCTCGAAAACAAAGCGTTTGCAGACCTTTGTTTGTTATTAATTTTTTTCTTTATTTTCATCGGTAGAACATATTCTAGAAGTTTCTCGGTTTTTTCGTGGGACATTTCCTACATAAAATAATCCAACATTTTGAAGGCGTCTAATGAAATTTTGAAGACGCATTACTATATACGTTAAAGGCTTTAAAAAACAATTAAATTAGAATCGGTTAGAAATTTATCGAGTAAGAAAATTTATTATTTTAAATAAATTCGCGGAATACCTTTTTAACGATTCTGTAATTTTATTAAATCTTAATAAGGCCCCTGCTTGTAAGCTGAATTATTGTGTTATCGAGTTACAAGAAAACATTATTTTACGCGGTTTGACATAAGAATAATTCGCGTTTGTTTTTAGCAAAGATTGTACGTTCATAAATATAAACACAAGGATATACGCAAATTTTTATTTATTTATTTGCAGTTTAAACCATCGGTTCTCAAACTTTTTCGTCCACCGCCCGCATTGAGAATCAAAGTTTCTAGCGCCCCCAAAATTTTCAAACATATCATCTGTTAAAAATAATAATAATAATAAGAGCGCAGCTTAAAAACAGCATTTGCAACTACGGTTTTTAAAGACAAATTTGGTTATTTCTCTTTAAACTGTAATATTTCGGTTAAAAAAAATCGTAGAGACAAAAAAAGAAATTAAAGCTAAACGATTTTAAGGCAGTTTACTGAACAAATTTCGTTTTCTCCATGAGCTTGAATAAACAGGAAGAAAAACATTAAAATTTTTAAAACCTTTCTTCTCGCTGATTATACTTTTAATTTGATGTTTTTTGAGATCTGAAGTATACCGTCAGAAAATAAAGTGTTCTAGCTTTAATTTTTTTTTTATTCGTCTCTCTAAGCCTCTTGGTCGTAAACTTAAAGTAGTTTGAATACGATCATAAAATACAGGTGTCCCTTTAATTTTTTGTACTAGCGTAGTAGGTGCATTTATTTTTAGTTCCAAATATCAGGAATACATCATTTTTGCCTTTTTTTAAACCAGCCATCGCCTTCCTAGACCGCCTGAACGCCCCCCAATTTTCTGTGGGCCATCTACCGCCCTCCCTGAAGGCCTCCAGCGCACACAAGGGGGCATTATAGCCCGCTTGAGAACGAATGGTTTAAGGTTTAAACAAAAAGCTTATCGTACTTTACACGATTATACTTTTCTCGATATAGTATTTTTAAGTCGTTTACTGAATAACGTTCTGTAAATTGTAGTTAAATTTAGATGATAAAATTTATCAAAATCAGATAAATGTTTCTCAGTTTCAAAAGAATTTACAACAGATGTATTACAAGTGAAGATAAATAAAAAAATGTAATATAAATATAGATTCCGGAAACGCTTGTTTTTCACTCAAAAGATTGTGTTTTTTATTTTGTATTTCTTTAAAAAAACTGATTTTTTTCTTAGGTATTTTCGAATATTTAAATGATAATTGTTTCGGTTTAAAATATTATAATACAGTATGTTTTTTGGCTTATTCTTGTTTAGATAAATGAAAATAAAAATTCTGATGGGTTCTTCATGTTTATTTTACGTTATTTACATACGTTTTATCAAAATTAGATTCTCTACAAATTTTACTTGTAATACGATGAAGTTTTTATACGTCAAACCTAAAAACTTTTGTTTTATGACAATTTTTTTGGGTTTTACAATAATTAAAAAACAATGACAAGTAATTTACTGGCATTGGTTATTATTCTTTTATAGCGGAAAAATGATATATCCAATCAAAAAATAGAAAAAAAATCGCTATTTTTAATATATTCCAAAACTAATATTGCCCCCAAAATATTTTTATTTTTGGGTAATTTGTACTACCAGTAAGCCTAGGAAGAAAAAAAAATCGGTTAAAAAAATATGCGATAAATAAAAGTGAACAGCTGTGGGTTGTTTCTGATCCACGGCTTTCACACACAACTTAATTTAAAATATTTATCGTTTTATTTAAATGCAATATTTTTTCGTCGTTTCTTTAAGTCAATGATTCTAGCTAAAGCGCGCGCGCATACCGTATTTAATTAGCACGAATGCGGCGGTACTAGCCGCGACGGTTGACACTAACTAAGTAATATAACTTCACAATTTATATAGAACAAATTTCGGTTGTACGTCGGCAAACTGGTGTAGCCGCGAGGATTAACGCACCAGGTACTAACTCAACCGAGTAATCGAGTTTGAGACCCGGCCAGACCGAGTTATTTTTTATACTTTAAATATTGTTCATTTACTTAATTCTACCGCTCTATTCTACCTGTGACGTCACAACGTAGTAGTAGTTTAGAGCATTTTTTGGGGTGGTGTTGCGATTTTGCAAACGTATTTTTTTGCGGTTATTGTTATTTTTTAATCGTTAACAAATGCGCATAAGAAATATACGACCTTAATTAGGCGAAATCTTGAGATAGTGAGGTGACCTTGCTCTACAGTCTCACCCCTTGACCTTTTAAGTAGAAAATGTAACGGAATTAATGCCCCGTATATAGAAGTAATCTGACCGAGTTTGGTCAAAATCGGTCAAGTAGTTCTGAAGATATAAGGTGATTTAAAGGCCAACATCGAACACGTACACGTACATTCGAACATAATATGCGCAAAATTACCGTCCGGGTTTTTAGGTTCCTTAGGTATCTAAACGTCAATATCCGGTGATAACAGCATATGCCTAAATCGGATCGATTACAGTACTTTCCCTTCTAGATTTATAGGGTTACCTAGACGGGAAAGTAATACTTTTTTCGATTTTTGGGGAAGGGGGAATTTTTTTGGAAATCGTTAAGTTAAACGTGCACGCTCTTGTACTTAGCTCGGTAAAAAGCGTGGTTGTTTAAAAACTCTTGAGATAATTAACCCCGAAGGAACTAACTACCTCGCTTTCTCGAGATATATTGACCCCAAACCTTAACCGACAAACTGCCCGATATACACGAGTTTCTATACAAAATTTTATCGAAATCGGTGTATCCGGTCAAAAATTATTAAGCTTCAAACACTTACATATGTAACATTATTTCCTAATTTTTTTGAGGGGCTCATGAAACGTCGCGAAATGTGACAAAAACCCATACCCCATTATTCGACTGATTATTATACTTTTATTGTTGCAGTATAGCTCGAGAGCTATGATGCTAGGGAAAGTAAACATTTTTTTTAGATTTATTAAGAATAACAAAGGTAAAACTGATAAATTTAATAAATCAGGTGTTTACAAACTTGAATGCGGTTCTTGTGATAAACTTTATATTGGACAAACTAGTAGATCTTTTTAAAAACATATAAGGGACCATAAATCTGTTTTTATAATAATAATAATGTTTCTAATTATGCCTGTCATCTAATCGATGAAAATCATTATTTTTAGTAGTAATTTCAAAGTACTTCATGTTGAGAAAAAATTTTGAAATTGAACTTTTAGAATCGTTTGAAATTAATTAATTTAAAGATTCTAATTTAGTTTTAAATTATCGATAAGATTTTAATAGTTCGTCGTTGAACTTACGAATACGTGATGGGTTTCTTATCTTTTTGTAAGTACCGTCCCCTTTTACTTCATTGACCGATAGTATTTGAAGTTATATATTTTTGATAATTTGTACAGCGTCTTTTGTTCTTGATTTTGGTTTTAAATTTTCTTTTGTTTTGTATTTTTAGGTTTAGTATTCTAAAGGTACTGTGTATTGAAACAGCCGCTTGAATTTTAAATAAATCTTGTGAAAATTTAATAACATATTAATAGCATTTCTCGTACGCTACAAAATTTCTATTTCAAAAACAAATATGTTTTTGCCGTTTGTCGTAATAAAATGTATCCGTATAAATAATTTTACTTTACGATTTCATACTACTAAAAATTGAATATTGAAATGGATTCGTCGAATCTGAAAAAAATAAACATCAAAAAAATAAAAATACATTATTTTCTACTAAAGTGATAAAAGATCGAGTAAAAAGGATGAATATATTATAAAAATAATATAAAATGATCGCGAGCAAAAGAAAAAATCGTATAAATACTTGATATTGACAAATGATATTTTATGAGAATAACAATATATCAAAATACAATTGTCAGGTCGACTGATATATTAACAAGAGAGAGAAAAAAAGATATTCTAAATTACCCTACTAAAAAACTTCTGTATAAAGGTAGATAGGGATAAAAAAGGAGAGTTAACTCCTTTAAAAATTGTTAACAAGTGACTGCTATAAAAACATCTTCACACGCACGCGCGACGAACACATACACACACTTACGTACTGGTACTTTGTAAGAAAAAACTAAACTTTGAATGATCAAATTAATATTGCGTTTTAACTATTTTTTTTTCTTTTTAACCTCCGAGCTACTATTAGGTACCGCTTCAGAGGATGAGATGAACGACAAATGTAGCGTATGAAAACGCAATGGCTGACCGGGATTCGAACCCGAGACCTCCGGATGAAAGGCCGAGACGCTACCACTCGCGCCACGGAGGCCGGAATTTCATTCGGACCTTTTTTTGTACTTTGATCGACACGACGCAACGGTCGCAAGGTGAATTCACATAATTACTAACACAATATGCGGCTTTGCACGTCGATTAACTTTTCCGATGTCGTCACATTCCCCGTCTCTTGAACTTGTCGTAGAGCCGCTTGACGGAGCATCCTGTTTGGTGCATCCTCACAGAACCGAACCTTTCTGTGAAGGAATTCTGGGTCCGGGTGTAACTGTGACATCCAATGTATCGGGAGGCGATGAATATTCTCTACTCCATTGTGTAACCCGTTTTTCCTCGATTAAACACGCGACAAAAAAAGAAACATTCTTCCATAATTTGGCGTCGCTTTATGAATACTCTGTACCTTACTGTAATACAAAAATAACTGTTAGAAATAACGGTACTTTGTTCACTTCAAATCAGTGGCGATTGAATTTCTTGATTCGTCGTTAATTTACGCGTTACTGTGCGTTATTTCAACTTAGAAATCACGGAAATTTTACTTACTAACTGCTATACGTTGAGGACCCGACATACTGCCTCGGGGAAAACTCTTACACAGCGTCTTCCCTACCTTACGGCTGGCCGCACGGAGCAACGCACCCCGGTTACTGAAATAACTTTTCAACACCTGCAGTTCATTTTTTTTTTTTTTTTTTTTGTTAATGGATCCTCGCGTCTGTAATTGGAAAACGGCAGAGAGCCACAACAGATTATTAAACGCCCCGGAAATGTCTAGGCAGATCCAAAAGGTAACTCGCTTTACCTTTCGGGTAGGTAGGCGATTCGGTTCCTTCGACGACTGTAATTTTCAGTCTTGCTTGAGACTAGCGATGTGTTTTGTTACTTTTACTAATAGTTACACCAACGGGAATGTCGCTTGTGGCATCCTGGGCCGAGGCTACTGAAAGGTGTCGTATGCCGAAGTTTAAAAGGTGACCTTCGGTAAAGCCCGTCAGGGCTAGGTACGGAGGTTGTCTTTCCGTAGCGGTTCAAGATGCTATATGGCGACTCCGGCGGTCAGGGGCCCGTTACATCGAGTATTCTTTGGAACGAGTTTCCGGTCCCCTACCGCATTGTGCCTGGTAGTTGCTCTGCGAAGTTATTAATTCCACCGTTTCAGCGATCCCCAAAAGCGTTCAACTGTTTTTGGAGCACTGCTGTGACGATCAACGAAATTTTATCGATGATTTGTAATCTTTCCGTATCCAGAGTGTCGATTTGGTACGGTCCGAGTACAATATGCTCGTAATTTTGCGGCGGCCCTCATCGATTCGACCGGCCGTAAGATTCGATCGTGATTCACCGTCGTGTTGCGATAATTCACGGTAGGAATGTTCTGTAAACCGCAATAAGAAGTAACGTCGCATATCTGGTATTGTAGGGGTCGCTGGCCAAATCGATTCGCGAATTACGTCTGTAATGTCACTGCTGTCCGATCGGAGACCTCGTAAAAAAAATATTTTATCTCACGGCAAATCCCGCCGAACACTTTACGCTTACGAATCAAGATTCCTCTACTTCAGTTATAGTGTTCGTACCGCTGTCGGTTTTCTTAATAAACTGTCCGCGCATACCTCATGTAGATATCATATAGGCGTAAAAACTCGTTCCTAATTCTCCACCAAAAAAAAACAAACAAAAAACCGTTGTGTAAATGTGTATTGCGACTAATTTAACGATAACTAAAAATTCCGGTTAATAAACGATGCAGAATTAAATATTAACAAGCGAACCCGTGCGAAAGGTTTGCGATTTAATTTTATAAAAATGAAAACAAATCGTGTTAACTGTAGTAATAATTTATTTCTAAACAGAGGAAAACTAAATACACTGATTGAAACGTTACACAATATTAGAAAATATGAAAATTACAGCTGCTACAAAACATTATTACGTTCATGAACATTAGATAACATGAAAAACTTATGTGTGTGTGTGTGTGTGTGTGTGTATATATATATATATACCGGCTGATATTTAAGAACGCAAATAGCTTTGTACTGCATATCTGACAAAGAAATGGGGTTCTGCGCAGTCAAAAAAAATTCTGCATTATATTGGATTTTTAATTTTTCCCTGCCGTATTGAATCTAACGTAATTTTTAAAATAAGGTGGACATTTGACGCAAGATTTCGATTTATAATTTTACAAGAAAATCAACGGTGAAAGTCATTTTTCTGTTACTGCCTTCGTTATAGAGCGATAAGCGTTCAAATTTGGAACGATGGAAAAATCGTGTTGACAATAAAACGAGGTAAAACGCGCCTCATGAACAGTTTTATTGCATTTTACAATCGTTAAGCGTACAATACAAACTTTACAGCGCTTTAATATCGATAATAATAAACAATAACTAATAATCAACAACAAATTAAACGGCTATATCGACTGATATTATTTGCTTTAAGTATTACAAAATTTATTTTAACATTTTAAATAAACGTTTTCGATCGTAAATAACGAAATAAATTTTGAAAACTCATTTAAAATATTTAAAATGTTTCCCCTCTACGGTTTGACAGTGTGCTAACCTCAAGTAATGTCCGTTTATAACTTGTATCGTGTCTGGTGGTACACGAGCAGATGCGTCAATTATTCTTTTGATTCGTCAATATATGGAGGTTTTGTTTTGTAAACATTACGTTTCAGGTATCCCTAAAAAAGTAATCCAGAGGAGCACCTGGCAGGTCATTCTACGGCTCCTCTACGATCTATCCAGCGATTTGGAAATTGTTCGTTTAAAATTTACCGTGCCTTTCGATAATAACGAGGTGGTGCTCCGTCGTGCTGAAACCGTACGTGATTATTTAATTTTTGTCCAACGCTTTCCCGGATATTTGTAAGATCCTATCGACCAGTCGCAGCAAGCACCTTCTGTAAAATTGCCATCTAAAATAAAAGGCCCTACAATACGATAACCGACGATTTCCACCCAAAGTTCACTTTCTAAGGATGCTGTGTATGAGCTTCCGACATCCATACGGGATTATTATCGCTCCATTATTGAAAGTTTTGATTATTCACATGGACGTTTAACGTAATACAGTCGCTTCATCGGTAAACATTATTGAATTATAAAAACGCCCGCGTTGTAATATCACAACATTCGACTCAGCGGTCAAAATAATCTTGCACAGGCGTAGCTTAAAAGGTAAAATGTATTTGTTTTAAGATTTTTTTGAACCGAATAATAACTGATGTCATTTCGGACAACGGCTTTCCTAATCGATAAATGAGGATTTATGACAGTTAGTTTAATTTGTTGTTTTGTTGTTAATTATTATCATCGATAATAGCGCTGTTTAAAGTTCGTTATCGTATGTATTACGGATGTAAAATGCGATTAGATCGTTCACTCAGCGCGTTTTACTTCGTTTTTATTGTTAACATAATTTTTCCGTTATTGCAAATTTTAATTTTTATAAATCGATAACGAAGGAAGTAACAGAAGAACGGGATTCATCGTTGTTTTTCATGTAAAAGTTTATATCGAAATCATGTGTCATACGTCTACCTTCCTATTTTAAAAAAATTAGGTCGATTTAATAAGGCGGATCCAAGACGGTGGAAAAAAATTTGTTTCGGCGTGCCGAAAGAAAAAAGGCGGAGGTAGATTTCACCGGCAAAATAGAGGTAGGCGAACTCGGATTGAACGAGCTCGTATCAGACATTACTTTCCATGTTTTTTCATTAGACGACAAGCTATTGCTAAATTTGTCACGACTTCCGTATGATTTTTCCTGAACTTCTTGACAACACCTATCTGAGGTTTAGTGAGAGTTCTAGGTTTATATTTTTGTGTTGATAAAAAAAAGACAATCTTTTCAGAAAGTTTTATTTAAAAAAACGTGTAAATGTATCCACAGTGATGGTGAGAAGATGATTTGAAAGTACAATAGGCCAGCATTACCCGCATATTGACGCGTGAAAAATAAACGTAAAATATACACAGTACTAAGTCACGGCAGTTTAAATGCGTTCACTTCAGATACACTCAATACGACAATAGTGTAATATATAAACAAGTTTCACATGTTTAGCATACGGGAAGCCTCTTCTTATAATTCCAACAATATTTTGGCTATCCCTTGCCGTAAAGGTTGGTCACATCAAAAATTGTTTCAGACGAAGGGTTTAGGTAATGTTTAGCGGGCTAATGACCGCTTTAAACCGATTCGATACTGTGCCTATTAAGGGAGGTATGATTTTTTTTTGTCTTCGAAACCCCATTTTTTCCACCCCTAGGACCGATGGTGATATCAAAAAGCTTTACTTAGATAAGTTTTAGCCCTTATCCAAAGAACAGTAAGAACTTTAAACGAATTCGATATTTTACTTAATAGGAAAATTATAGCGTTATTTTGTATTTTCGAAAAAGTCCCCCGCGGTTCGGTTTTAATGATATTTTGATGAATATTTTTAATATCTTAACCCCCAAGGGCGCTAGAGCCTCGATCTATGGCTTAAACCCTTCCCTTTTTTTAATCTTTTGTTTTTCTGTTTAGCCTCCGTAAGATATTACTCTGAACCACCGTAAGGTATTACCTTCAGAGGATGAATGAGGATGATATGTGTGAAGTGTAATCTTGTACAGTCTCAGGTCGACCGTTCCTGAAAGGTGTGGTTAATTGAAACCCGAGCGCCAAAGAACATCGGTATTCACGATCTAGTGTTCAAATCGGAATAAGAGAGTTACTTTTATTTCCTGGTAAAGGCGGTTGCCTTTTCCACGATTTGAACCTTAGAACTTTCGACTTTGAAATCGGCTGATTTGTGATGACAAGTTCACCGCTAGACCGACCCGGTGGATTAGCCCTTCCCTGGGATGACGTGGTGAATATCCCCTGAAAATTTGAAAGCAAACGAACGGTTGGTTCTCACGTGATGCAGTTGCAAACAGAGCCGCAAACTTTAGCGTTTACTCGTTTGTATAAGATAATGAGAAAATGATTCCTTCGATAAAAAAAGTACGTATTTATTTGTGTTCTTTAAATATTAAAGACCGTTTGTTTAAACTGAAATATTATTGTAGCGGTTGTTAAACACAAGCTTTTTTAAAGATTTGTCAAGAGAAATAGAAAACAATTTACGGAATTCGTTGTTCTCCTTTTTTTAATATTCTCCATCTTCATTCCATTTTATATTAATATTCCTTCGTATTTCAATTTATTTTACGTTTCCTTATCTATTTTTTTTATTTCCTATCATTCTGTTTTTGTTTTCATTTTCATTTAAAACGGGTGACCTAATCGATCAGAATTTTCTTTTGATTTTATCAAAATGGCGTTACTTTGTATGTATTTTATTTTTTAGTCTGCAATATTATTATGCATTTATTATCATATTAAAAGTGTGTAGGTTTTACTGTAAGAATTATATATACGCTTAATTTTTCAGTTGCAGTGATCTGATTTGTGTTTAAAGGACTAAATGAAGCCATCAGAACTTAAACTACGGGATAAGTTTGATAGTTTCATAGGTTTTTGGCCAAAGATTGAAATAAAAATATACTTTTTTTCTATAAAAGTTTTAACTAAATAATGAATTGCGGTGTTTTAATATTTTTTACAATATATTTTTTAAGTTATTTTTAATAAACCCTAATTTGTTTTAAGCGAATTTTCGTTTAAAATTCGTTACATTTTCGTTTAAACGAATAAAAGTCGAATTTCTTTAACTCTTCTCGTGTTCTGTTGATAATACACAGATTTCTATCAATATTGTTACAAACTTTTATTTATTTACTTTTAATTTAACAAAGTTACTGCTGTACTAGTGACGAAACCTTATGGAAGAATGCTTCCTTCTTTTGTTGCAGGTTTGATTGAGGAAAAGCGGGTTACACAATGAAACAGAGAATACGCATAGCTTCCCAATACATTAGATGTGCCAGTTGTACGCAGACCCAGAATGCCTTCACAGAAAAGTACGGTGTGCATCCACCAAACATGTCCTCCATCTAGCGGCTGTAAGACGGTTCCAAGGGACAGTGTGTATGGCAACAATAGAATGTTCTAACGCAGAAAAGTCGATCGGCGTGCAAGTCGCACATCTGTTACTCCCAAGACGTCTGTGCGACGCCTATCTAGCCGATCTTGTATCTCCGTTGGTAACTGCTGGAGGCCGACGTTCTGACAAGGAACGGGCTGAAGGCTCAGTTGCTGGCCGACCGGAGGCCGCAGATATTGGTATACGATATGCCAAGGGCGATGAAATCCTGGAGGAGCCCGAAATCCTCAGGGCCGTGCACGGGAAAATCCTACATTGGATATGTCCGTCGAGAATTTCCTTCACGAAACCAAGGTGGTCAGGCAGCTGGGGAGGAAAGAATCCCCAATGAGTCACTAGGTGTTGAACACCTCGCCAAAGATCCGGCAGGTCTTGGTGAACGGTGGACTTTTGTTTTTCGGGTGGACCTCATGTAGGGTCGTCGACCATATAGAGGTCGCCCGATGCTACAAGTGTCAGGGCTTTGGTCACACCTCTCTCCGCTGCAGAGTGCAGTCGTCGGAGATGTCTGGTCACTGTGCTCTTCCGGGGCACGGGATAGCCAATTGCCCTGCCAAGGAAGCCGCCTGTACCTTGGTGAAAGGCAGCGATTCTGGACACCGGGTCATGGATAGGCAGTGCAGGGCGTATGATATTGCACGGGCGAGAGCTGTAAAAAACACAACTTATGGCGACGCTTGAATTAGAAAAAGCCTTTGAGGATAGATTACACCATGTTGAACGGTTACGCCTGGGGCAGTTGAATCGGCATCATACCCGGACGGCCATCAGTGAAGCCATGAGGCTCTTTTAGGATTACAACCTCGAGGTCCTCTTGGTCTAAGAGCCGTACGCAGTCGGGGGGCAGGGTGGTCGGCTTTCATGGGGGTGATTCATTCTCGTGGAGGACGGCCGCTCTCTGCAGACATGGTTGGCTTAGATTCATTGGGTGTGTTGGATGCCCCAATGGTCGGATGAGCAATTTACCATCGTGCGAGTCACGAGGGGTACGCTCGATGTCGTACTAGTGTCGAGATAATTCCAGCTTGGATGGAGTATCGATGACGTGCTGGCGAAGTTGGGCAGGATTCTGGACGGTCTCCCGGGCACCAGAGTGCTGGTTGCTCTGGATGCTAATGCCGAGTCTCCCGCCTGGGGTTCACTACTCACTGACACCAGAGGCGCTGGTTTCGAACAGTGTGTGGAAGACAGGAACCTCTACTTGATTGATGTGCAGAACAACCGCCAACTTTCTCTTCCGTACTGGGAGAAAGTTACATCAACGTCACTTTTGTGACGGATGACTTGCTCCGAAGTACAAGTAGTTGTACTGTTTGGCCCGAGGCCAGTGTGAGCGATCATAGGCTTATAACCTATGAGATCGGAGGCGGGCTAAGAGCTCCAGATTCGGGTCGCTATAACCTAAGGAGCCTGGATCAGCACAGGCTGCGGCCCGAGTACCCAGCTGCTTTGCAAAGGGTTAGAAGGCGCATGGATCACAGAGAGGAGGTGGAATTGATGCCTGAATAATTTGGCCGGGCCATCAAGACTGACTGCGAAAGGGTCCTACGGCGGCCTCGGCCAATGGACGGACCCTTAGGTAGTAGCCACTCCGCTCACCGGAGAGTGTTACCTCTGCTTCCGGGGAGCCGTCTGTTAAACGCAGGCGCAACCCGGGAAAAAGTGGTGGTCCTTATACTTTAGCGTGCTGTGCGCAAGAGTTAGGTCCGCTTAGAGAAGATACCAGCGTCGCCCACTAATAGAGATTATCGTTGATAACTTGCCCGCTGAGCGTCAGCGGATCTACCGACGCGCCCGTAATGAGTGTGTTTGTGCTATCAACGAAGCCAGACTCAAGTTATGGGAAGACTCCTTGCGAGAGTTGCAGCGCAGCACCTGGCAGCTCGCAAAATCATGTTACCTGCCAAAGCCATTGCACGTGTTGTCCAGGGTTCGATGCGAGATTGGTGGTCGTGACCACACTTTAACGTCTATGGCGACTTACCAAGCGTTCTTGGGTAATCTGTTTCCAGATGCTCCGGAGGGTGAAGCAGAGGTCGGCGTTAAGGCGGGGGCTACGCCCTTCCCTGGTGGACCGGCTGTGGATTCCGTAGATATAGACCGAGTGGTTTCTCCAATAAACTGAAGAAGGCACTGGGGATTGACCAACTTGACCCGGATATATTCTACCATGTGCTGCCTGTCATAAGAGAGCCGCTTGGCAGGCTGTTCACAGGCTGCTTAAGCTGGAGGCTGCTTCCCGACTTGTTGGAAAGTGGTTTAATGAGGGTGCTCTTAAAACCAGGAAAGGTTCTGAATGAGATCGGCAGTTATCGACTCATCAGCCTCTTGCCAGTAATCGGCAAGTTTCTTGAGGCTGGTTGTGGAACGGCTCTGGTAAACCATTGAGGTGAACTGTTTTCTAAATCGAGGCCAATATGGCTTCACGAAAGGGGTTTTAACCAAAGATTGCATCTTAAATACCTTTGCCGAATGGAAAGCGGCGACTGTAAATATATTTTGGCAATTGTTATAGACAGAGGCAGCATATCTTCCTGTCCTCTATGAGTTGGAACGCCGCAATGTATTCCCGTAGCCCTTCAGGCCATAGTACGTGACTACTTGTCTAATCTTACCGTTCTCTTTAAGGATGCGCATATAGCTGTGGAAAACTCTGTTACCAGGGGAAGCCCGCAGGGTTCCGTTCTCGGTCCCTTGATGTGGAACGTGGTATTTGACGCGTTTCTGTGATTGGCATTCTCAGACGGGGTCACGGCTCAGGCCTTTGCTGCTGACTGTCTCCTTTTAGTTAGTGGTAATTCACGACCGCAGCTGGAAGATCGAGCGCAAGCGGCCTTGTCAATGGCGGAGGGCTGGATGGACACTCAAAATTTAAAGATTTCTGTGCCCAAAAAGAAGATTATGTTTCTCAATGGTGCAAACAAATTATCGTACAGTCGAAACCTCCACGTTAAGTATAAAGGCTGTGTAATCAGTCGAGTGAGGGTTCATAAGTACCTAGGAGTTTTGTTTGATGAGAAGATGCTGTTTAGCAACCACATTAGGCAAGTAGCGGTGGACGCCGTCACATTGATGCACAAACTTAGAAGGATTGCTCGGAAGGACTATGGGTTGTACGGCCGTCAAATGTACATGGTGTACCGAAGTGCCTTCGAAAGCATGACTTCTTACACGGCGTCCGTTTGGGCGCGTAGGTTGCATATGAAAAGAGAACTTCTTCAAAATGTAAAGAGTGCCCAGTGCAGAGCCTTTAATTTTATGCACTGGTGTTTTTAAAATAACCTCCTACGAGGCTACCACTGTGTCGGGAAAGGCTCTCCCAAACGATTTAGCGGTGAAAGTTCGAGCAGCCATATGGAGATTGCGAAGGGCCGGGAGGCCGAGGTATTTGGGATGCGATTTCGGGTCGGGCCAGTACCGGAACGGAATGATGATCACAATGCACCGTATCTAAATTTCGTTCAGTTGCCCATCTCTCGCTTGTGGATGAGGCTGTAGGTCGTCGCGATGGAACCATGGCAGCTGGAATGGGATACCACGAGTAAGGGAAGATCCCTGTGCAAGTATATACGGGATCTGGGGGTACGGTATGTCTCGAGTTCGTTTTTAAGGTTAACGGGTGCCCAGGTGTTCACCGCGTTAATTTGAACCTATATCTGTTTCGGTTCTGCCTGGCAGCCGATAAATTGTGCGTCTGCTGGGAGGTCCAGTCAAATGAGCTCTGCTCTTGCGGGGCCAGAGACCGGGTCACCCTGGAACTTAGAGGTGAAGGAGAAAATTGGCCACTCAGAAGCGGCGAGTCAGTGCGGCGAGAGCCGCTTTGTGGGACCGTGCGGGTATTCCTTCATGCTGTTGCTTTGTTCAACCGATATCCGTAGTTTAGTTAAGGAACAGACTCCTACCGCTTGCTGTAGGAAGTTAATTTAGATATATATGGTTGACCACCAGCCAATTAATGCTACAAGCGCTTTAATATGGTGGACGGGTACTTGCTGGCCTTTAACGACTAGTAAATTTAAATTTATTCATGTCATATATATTTTTAGTAGTTAACCTACCCACTTTAGTAAATATATAACAAGTGTACGGTTAGGACGCGTAAGCCGGTTGTGTATGGCACCGCGCTTAGTTCTCTCACGCTGTTAGGTAAGCTCTAGGAACTATTTAGGACACCGGTCGCTAAACTGTTTCGAGACTCAGCAGCCGTTTTCGGCACAGTAATTCGGTCTTATGCTTTAGGGCGATCGAATGGGGTGGCGACGGTTGCCAAGCAAACTAATCTCAGTCGGTAATTCCCATACGGCATCGCGCGATTTTGTGCGTTCGCACAAAATTCGTTTTGTTCACGATTTTTTACCTGCAGACACTGGAAAACGTGTAGCTTAGTGTCAGCGGTTCTTGTATTCTGTAACACAAGACGGGGAAGAACTCGGTGATCGGTTTTGGTCTGACGAGGAGTGGTTCCTCCTTCATGGATTCGTGAATGCGCAGAATTCACGCGTTTGGTGTACGAAATCCACATGAGATGCACGAGCCTCCTCTGCATTGATAAAAAGTGAGCGTTTGGTGCGCTATGTCACGTACGAATCTTCATGAAATTCTTTCACGGCACGGCGAACTGTAAGCGCATTCAGGTGGTGCAAAAATTTGTAAACACTGTACCTTAAGACCGGTTAGAGTACACGTGATTTCACCAGGACAGCCAACAACACTATGACTTTCACGGATCAGTAATTTCGATTATGGCTCCTCGTTCTCTTGATATATCCCCTCCTGACTTTTTTCTTGTGGAGATCCCTTAAGGATGCCGCTTACATTCTCACATAGTTTCCGAATTGAAGACCGAAATCGAACAACGTCTCTGTTTCACTGCTACTATGCCTAGGAAGAAAAAATAATTCGGTTAAAAAATGTGCGATAAATAAAAAAATTAGCTTTTTTTGATTTTTGGAAAAGGGGCGAATTTAGGAGAAAAATGTTTTTAAAAACCGTAACATAACTGTTAACTG
The DNA here is from genome assembly GCF_047948215.1 of Lycorma delicatula. NCBI lineage: Eukaryota > Metazoa > Arthropoda > Insecta > Hemiptera > Fulgoridae > Lycorma > Lycorma delicatula. Next base: position 9,242,995 of record NC_134466.1, on the reverse strand, counting down.
AGGTTAAGTTAAAAAATTTTGAGAAAATCGACCCCAAGGAAACTATCTACTCCCTTGGAGATATCGACCCCAAAACTTTACCCAAAAAACTGCACCGTATACACATGTCTCTACACAAAATTTCATCAAAACCGGTTTTTCCAGTAAAACGTTATTAAGCTTCAAACACGCCAACACACGTCATACATTCGCACGAATATTACCCTTCCGTTTTTTTGGGGTTCTGCTTCATAAAACGTGTAAACAACCAATTCTCAGTTATTTTTCCGTATTAGCATACTTGCAGCACAGCTCTAAAGGTGTGACGGCTGAAAGTAAAAATTTAAATGCATGCCGTTTTATAATGGAATTTAAAAAAAAATTAAACCTTTCAAACTCGTTTATTTTGTAGAAGATATTGTTGGATACATGTACACCATGTTACATTAAAATATTTCAATCGGTTCTTAAAATGTAAATTTTCATTGAGAAAACATAAAATGGCGGACAGAAATAAAATAAAGCGTGTTGGGGCTTTTATCCAAATGAACTTCTTTATTTTGACTCGTTCCCACTTGACGGGACATCTTGCAAAAAAAAAAAAATTTTAAATGCTTGCCAAGATTCGATCGATTGTTCTTTATGCCGCCTATATGCCAGTATTCTAAATATTTTATCTACAGTTTTTCCAAATAGCTGTCTACTTTACCTACAAATTAACAAAACTTTTTAAATCGAAATGCTTTTGTTTTAGAAGAAAAGTACCGTTAAAAATAAATAGAAGGACAAAGAAGTCATCGCTTATGTACGGTTCTTTACCGGATCGATCGTATAGTAAGACGCGACAGATAAAAGTGAGACAAAAATATTTCTCTCTCTGTCTTGCTTACAAGTTATTCGAGTCTATACTTTATTTTGATATTATTTATTATAAAGCGGGAGTTAAACATTTCCTCTGACTTTGAATCTTTTAATTATAATATAAAATAAAATTTTACGAGTTATTTAAAAAAAAAGAAAACCTTATACAACAATCCTTTGCGATTTCTTTTATCTCGACGCAATCGTCTTCGGTGTCGATAAGTACCCTTAGAAATATCGTTTTTTTCTTTGTTTTTTACATTCTCGACTACATAGACTACTTTATACCGATACAGAGTATTATACAGAGTGTCCCACGAAGAAACCGAGAAACTTTCACGAGACTTTCTACTGGTGAAAAATAATGCAAAACGTTTATATAAGCGTAGTTTAAAAAATCTTTTAACGAAATAAATTTAAAAAGAACGGAACTCAATGACCTACTACTAAAAGAAAATACATAGGCTATAAGAGTAACGATCAGCTGTCCGTACTGCTCTTTGATCGGTTAGTTTAAAGATAGACATTTTGATTAAAAAGACTCCATTATTAGATTCGCTATTAAAAATATCACAAAAACGAATTAAAACCTGAAAACGGAAAAAATTGGAAATCGGCGGTTTTGATACGAGCTACTCGTATTATATTTTATAATTGATGCGATCGATTTTAAGCACTAAAGTCAACTAAGTTCATTCGATAATTAAAGACGCAAATAGCTGTGGAAGATAAACTGTTTATCACAGAGTTATGATACTTTCAAAACGGTAAATCGGTTACCTTGTGATTACTTTTGACGTAATTTTTTTTTTACAACAAAATCTCATTTTACGATTTCCTCTTGAAGTTTGTGAAATATTTGAATGGTGCGATTCGGCGATTCGGTTTTTTGTTTTCTGAAGGTGAAAAACCGTTTAAAGTACTGTTGTACGACAAAATAATTCGAACAAAGTCGTACAAACCGAAGGAATATTTACAAGCGGGTAGAAAAATTTAAAGGACTTAATTGACTTACGAGCACCGTTTTGGACATCCAATTAAGTCAGCTCCAGCGGTTAAAACATTCATAGACTCGATTTTCTAGATGAGCGATAAACAGCTTGTTTACTTATCTACTGTGGCATTCTCATTAATAAAATGAAGCCGGCTGTGTTTAAAGCACAAAGGCATCTTTCGGCTTCACGATAACAACTTAAAGTTAACTCGAAAAACCATCGACAAATTGCATCGGAAAATACTTTCTCCTCTCTCCCTTCGCTTTACAGTTTTGACTTGACCTCATCGGATTTTCACTTGTTTGTTCAATTCGGGGAGACGATACGTGGTAATATGTATAACGGCAAGACGATCTTAAAGAAAAAACGGTAAATCGACTTTAACATAAGATAAAACTTCTTTGCAGTAGATCGGCCGATTCGTAGACCGGTCGGTTGTATTATTTAATGTTGCTGGAAATTATGTTGAAAACCAAAAAAAAATTATCACTTCGATTAAATAAATCGTTTCGGTTACAGAATAATTCCTGTCGTAAATATTTAATTACATTCATATTTAAAAACCGTTCGGCGTATTTGAAATAAAAATCTGTCAAGGGCTAACCCGGAAAAGTTATATAAAATTTGAGAGATTTTTTTATAATTAATAACTTTTTTATTTTCTGAATATTATTTCGTTTATTTACAGAGGGTTTCAAAAAAAATTGTTTGAACGTATGACAATTTGAACCGTCGTAGAAAATTTATTTTCCTATCTGGGAAAAGTAAGGCTACAGACCGATTTCGAAAATAAGTGTACTTTCTGGTCGAACTGAACGTTCCAAACAGCGGTTAAAGGAAACGTTCAAAACGGTAGCTTTCAGCATCGATACGTTTCTGAGTACGAGTTACGATCGATTCCGTAGCTCGCAACAAACAGTCAGATGGGATTTCTGCGCACATCGCTTGAATCTCATCCTAAAGTAAGTTCAGGTAACGCGGTTTAGTGGTTTCACTTCATCTTTTACTGCGCCCCGTAAAAAAAATCGAATAGCGTAAGATCTGGAGAGCGTGCAGGAAACTTGTGCAGGTACATTTTGATCCATATACGCTGGAAAATCCCTATGACACTCCAGTGGGACGCCATCTTGTCGGTAATAACACCTGTTGTTACGGTACGTTGCACGAACGGTAAGATAAACGAAATCGGCAAGCATCGGTACTTTTCTCCGGTTACAGTACCTTCAAAACGAAAGGCTCAACGAGTCATCTAGGAGACAAACCGCAACGCAGATACACACCGGCCAAATTCACAGCCTCTTCGACACTAATGCGAGGTTTCAGCTCGGTACACACAATTATGACTTTTGACAGCTCCATTAAGTTTGAATTGCGCTTCGTTCGACCAAACAGAGCTATTCGTAAATCCCGGCTCGCGTGTAAGTATCCCCTGAACTCGTTCACAAAATTGTACCCTGCGATCCGGGTCGTCGTCACTTAGTTGTCGCGCCAGCCTTGGAATGTACACACGCAACCCGCCTTTCTTCAGAATGCGTCGCACACTGCTAGCACTTGCACCGCTCTCACGCGAGCCTTGCCTTAATGATTTTGTGGTGAAAGGTGAAACAGTTCCGGCACCGCACCTGAGGATCCATCACTTGTAGCCCTGCTAGGTCGCCCTGATCGGCCTTTCTGCACGCATTACACTTTGTTCCGTAAACCTAAAATTTGTCTCGTAGACGTATGAATGCCAACATTTTGAACATTTACTTTAACACCGTTTGGAATATTCAGTGAGACCAGAAAGTACACTTACTGTTCAAATTGGCCTTACTTTTCCCAGAAATTTAATCTTGTTGGTAGGAAAATAGATTTTCTATGACAGTTCAAATTGTGCATACATTTTTTCTGAAACGATTTGTTCTTTTATAATTAAGTGTGTATCTTAAAATACTACTCAGATCAAGGTTATATTATGATTCCCTTGATCCATCCAGGAAAATGCTGAGGCATTTCCTTTTTTATTTTATTCGCGTATAAGCATATCTACCTATATCTAATATATATATATATATATTATATCAAGATAATGTATTATTATGTACCGATGAGAATAAAAAATTAATTTCTGTATTTAAAAAAAATTTCCTAATATATAAATGCGAAAATTTGTTCTACCAGTTTGCAAGATTATCAAGCGAGAACAATACGACTGATTACTTTCAAATTTTCAGGGTACATTTGTGTTATTCTAGGGAAGATTTTAACCCCTAGATCGAGAGCTTAGCTCCCTTAAGGGCGAAGTTGTGAATTTTTGCTCGTCAAAAGTCTATATACTACAATTACTGCTAGTCTGTCTTTATAATTTAGTTTCTTTTTCAAGTATTTGTAAATTTGTTTACTCTAGTTGTTATTTATCAGTATTATCTTACAACCACAAGGATAACGAACAGCGGGGGTTCAGGGGGCGGAGCTCTGATCGGCTGGTATAAATATAATTTATTTAATTTTTTTTTTATATTCTGTTTAATGTGTAAAAAAAATTGGTTTTTTTGTAGCATTTTAGTCTTTTTTTTTTATTCAGTGCATATTTTTTTCTAATAAAGAAAAGAGGTATTGTATTCTAGTGATATTTTATATCTCTTTGCATAAAAGATTTAAAAACCACAATAGAAGTGCTTTTTAAATGCAGTGAAGATTTTTCTTTTTTTAAATGTATGCACGTTAAAAGAAAAATTTTCTCGAGTGTTCTTTCCCTCTTACGTTCGCGCGCTCTCGTCTGTGTGTATATATATATATATTCAAGTAAATGTTTTTTTTTTCTCTTATTGATTACTTTGGTCGTAAAGCTAATACTTGTTAAATATAAAAATATTTAAATTTTAAAATACCTTTTGCGATAGTCAATTTTTTAAAAATTAATTAGCATAATATAATTAAACGTTTTTCGTTTTCCCGTTATTTTAAATCTTTTAGTTTAAGTGCAGCGAAATTCATATAGGTTAATATAAAGTCACGACGATAAAATACACCCGCTATTTTGCAGTGTACGTGGTTAAGTTCTCGGCTATATTTTACTTATATTGTATAATTGTATGCTAATCGGGTCTAATTTTGAAAACGCTGACGTTTCCATTACTTTCTCTAACTAAAATAATTTAGCACTGAAAAATTTCGGAAGGATGTATATTCATCCTTCCTTTTCTTAAAATTAATCACTCCACTCTGGATAGACTGATTCGGATAATATTTGGCACGATGATGATATATATAGGAGCACTGATGACGTTTAATTTCTGTTACAATCGATCAAAATGGCTGGAAGGTATGCGATTTTTATTCATAGAATTGGTAGCTTTTTTCATACAATTTAATTCCCTTACTTAGCTAGGATACGATAAGTCTTATTCAGATAAGAATTTTCCTTTTTTGTACCCGGCTACCACTTTCTTGTATTAATTAGACTAGCGGTTCCCTAAATTTTTGATTCTCGGTGTCTTTTTTTGTTTGACTACTTTTACCTTGAGACTAGACCCACCATTACCTAACCCACCGGATCGGTCTAGCGGTGAACTCGTCATCGCAAATCAGCCGATTTCGTAGTCGCGAGTTCTAAGGTTCAAATCCTAGTAAAGGCAGTTGCTTTTATACGGGTTTGAATACTAGATCGTGGATACCGGTGATTTTTGGTGGTTGGGTTTCAATTAACCTTACATCTCAGAAGCAGTCGACCTTGAGACTGCACAAGACATTGAGACTTCATTCACATTCTCTTATATAAAATCCTCTGAAGTAATACCTTACGGTGGTTCCGGAGGCTAAAACAGAAAAAGAAAAAAGACCGGACCTGCTTTAAGGGGGACACTGCATTAAAAAAATAAATTTTATCGAGTTTTTGTTTTTTATGTTAGAATATTCTCTGGAATTTCCTTTTTAAAACGGTACTTTTATTATAAAAATCGGATAAGTAGAATTTATAAAAAAGTTTTTTCTTCATAAAAACTACCTACGAGGTTTTTGGCGACTGGTGGTTTCCAACAGAATACTGGACGTTCAAGCGAAGGCGGAGTGCAAACCGTAGATACATACTGAATATTTTCACTTTTGTGAAATTGTTATGGAACCTGTAAAAAAAATTTACCGTGATCTGACCGATCCTAGACGCGTGGAAAAATGTCTTGCGGGAAAAGCGCAAAACGTAAACGAGATCCTCAACAGTACTGTTTGGTCAATTTTTCCTAAAAAAAATTTCGTGTCTAAGATCATTGAGGTTTAGTGTGTTTGAGGCAGTCACTCTATTTAATGAAGGAGGTTTCCTTCGTTAAATGAATAATACACGTTCAAGGAGTTGGGCTTGGAACCAGGCACGAACTTAGCACTTAGTAGGAAAAACGGGACAAACGTAGAATTGCAAAAAGTAAGAATTATGCCGATGAAATCCAAGAAAAAGAAAAGGAAAACAAGCCTCTTCTTAGGAAGAGGCTTGAGGATAGGTATGAAGAAGAGGAAGGTGCAACTCTGTATATGCGGCAGGACAATACTAGAAAGTAATTAACACATCGTTATTATCGATATCAAACGTTAGAATTGGTTTCCCTAAAACATCTATCTTTGCCTTTTTTCAGCAACCGTTGAAGATTGACCGTTTTTTTAAATGAAAGTTCAGCGTTTTTCCTTTTTGCGCTATATCTTTTTCAAGATAAAAGTTTCCATACTCTGCCGTTTACTCTCCGGCTCGTAATGATGAATCCATGTTTCGTCACCGGTGATGATTCTGAAGCGGTGATGTTCGTTACCGTAGCGATCCAAATGTTTTTGGCAGATGTCCAAACGCGTCTGTTTATACGACTGTGTAAGTTGTTTTGGGATCCGTCTTGCACAGACTTTATGAAACCCGAGTCTGTTGTGGATGATTTCGTAGGTAAAACCGAACTAATTTGCAGACGATGTGCCGCTACATCGATTGTTTCTTAGATGGTTTCCGTCTAAGAAAACCGTGTCGCGTGCACGCTCAATGTTTTCCTCATTTGTGGCGGTAAACGGTCGTTCGGCTTTTTCGTCGTGCGTAATACTTGTGCGACCGTTTTTGAATTTTCCAATCCGTTCGTAGACGCTCCGTTGCGGCAACACGCTGTTCCCGTACTGTACCGAAAGTCTTCGACGAATTTCGGCCCCTGATACGCCTTCCAAAAACGGATCGCTAAACGTTGCTCTTCTTTGGTGCAAACAGAAAGCGGAGCGGCCACGGTTAACGGCAGGGCAGCGATAACTAACCTTTCTTTTTCCTGTTTAGCCTCCGGTAACTACCGTTTAGATAATTCAATGGAACTAACCTAGCGGCATCAAACCTGCACAGACATAACAACAATTAAACCACGCATGCGTCATCTACGCAACACGACAGTACTAACATAAACAAAAATATAACTAAATTGCGGATAATAATTGACTTACCCTCGTGTATATATATATATATAAATTATCACGTAATCTTTTGATTAACTAGACTTTATTATTCTGAATTATAACTTTTTTCGCGTCTAGTGATGCATTACCAGGAACAGACATATATCTGTTTTAAAAAGTTATACTAGATATATATTTTTATTTTTAATAAAGTTTCGATACGCAGAGCAACTGAGAAAAACATTTTTCCTTTCTCAATTCTTTCTTTTTACACTACTTATTTTCCTGCTTCTCTCGCATTCTCTTTTCTTCCTATTGACTTTTTCATTGCATTAGTTCCTACAGGTTTATCTTTAGTATTTGATTAGTATTCACTTTTATAGTTCTCATCAGGTAAACCGCCTTCAACTTTCTTTTTTTTAAATTTTTTTCTTCTTTACCACTCTTAGTTTTCCACCGTATCTCTTTTTTTCTCTTTGTTCTTTTTATCTTTACCGAACTTTTCTTTATCTTTATCTTTTTCTTTCTTTATCCATTCTCTTTATTCAATTTTTTATCGGATTATTTGTTCTCGACGTTTTCAATTTTATTTGATCTTTCTCCTAATCACCTCTGATTTTAATCTTTATACTCGTTTATTTTATTTATCGTACGGTACATAGATGCTCTCTGTCCAAAATATTCAAACAGTTATAATAGCAAAACATACAGAATGAGTCAAAAGTATGGAAACGCCCTCAATAACTTTAAAACCGTTCACGTATAATACTGTAAGTTTCAGGATAAGGTATCGGTCAACAAATTTACTTTTTGACGAGAAATAGAATTTCAACCCCTTCTTGGAGGATAGCCCAGGAGTTGTTACTCAGATATTTTAAATGGTAACACACCGTTTGTACGATAGATCATTTTAAAGGTTTCTTTAAGACAAGAAAAATGCTATAAATAAAAAGTTGGTACGATGTCTGTACCCAAAATAGTGGAGGGCCAAATTTTGGATCTTGAAAAAATTATATTGATAATTTAAGGAACTGTTATCGCAAATAAATAAATTTGATTAAATGGATATAATCGAATAAATTTATTTAAAAAAATACTATTTACTAAGCGCAATATTTTTGCTTATTTAAATTTAATTTTAATAAATGTTCGAAATGTCCTCCTTCTGTTGTTTGACAGTGTGTCAGGATGATACTGCATTATTCAATGATTCCCTACTGATTTTTTGTGCCGATTGTCGAATTATATTCTGTAAATCGTCGATATCTTGGGCTTATTGCGATAAACGATACTTTTTAAATGGCCCCGTAGAAAGTAATCCTGTGATGCCAAGTCGGGTGATCTCGCTGGCCCCCTTCGACCAATCTATCTTCCAGGAAAATGAGACGGGACACATCTTGTTGAAACTGAATGTTTTGGAAGTCGGAGGCATCGGCGATGTTTTCAATGTTTGGAACGATACGGTCGAGAAGAAAAACCTCATAGGTCACTTCGTTTAAATTTCAATCAATAAATACAGGCAATCGTCCACCGATAATACTTTTTTTTTCAAACCCCCTACTCCCCCGGGTCGGATATACAGTTAAATAAGACTCAACCAGGGGGAGCGTCCATTTTACTCTAAGGGGACCTCTCCACCCACCGGCTGTATGTCCGGCACGGCAGGTCAGTCCCTCCGGTCGGATAATTTGTTGTTTGTCGCCTGCCTTTAATCCCCGACGAGGGGTGGCCGGGCCCAACTATTTCGTTTTCGGGCCTCCCGCCGGAAACCGAGTCTCGGTGATTTCGGTACCTGCCTCTAACCGCAGACGCAGCGAACCAAGCCCAACTATGCCTTTCCCAGCTCCCACGTCCACAGCCGGTTCTCGGTCTCTTCTACCCCCAGTCACTTAAACTCCCCAGGAGTCCTCATAAGATGAGCCCGCATTCCTGAGCATACGGGATCTAACGAATGAGGCTGTCCGCCCGTCCCTATACTAATATCCGCGTCTCCGTCCTACCGTGTCTTTGAGACTGAGGACCACACTGGAAAAGTCCTGAAACTTGTTCCGGTTATCCTCCTTCGATGTAACGAAGGAAATCAGATGTTCTGATTGAATTTCATGAAATCCCGCTCCTATCCTCTGACGTCTCCATTCCTTGCACGCAAAAATTGTGTGCTTTGCGTTGTCAATATCAGCACAGTACATACTCTAGGCGATGGTCTCTTGCCAAATCTATTAAGATATTGTTTAAACGCGCCATGTCCCGTTAATAGCTGCGTTGTGTAGTAACAAGGTTCCCCGCACCGTCAATCAAAACATAGATCGACGTCAGGGATCAGTCGTCTGGTCCAAGCCGCTTTCTCAACCGTCCTCCAAGCTATTCGCCATTCAGTTCTAACAATCTCGGATGCCTCAGCCCTTCCGACCCCCGTACATCGTACCGTTCTTTCTTTTAGCGATAGCTCAATCGGAGGGACTGAGGTAATGACGCACGTGGCCTCGTACGACAGGTTCCTGTATCCTGCGATGACACCCAACAGGGAGCGCCTATGCACCCGCTGCAGTCTGTCCCTACTTCTTCTTACGTCCATGGCCGTCGCCCAAGTCGGGACCGCATATAACGTGACGTAGTGACAACAGACATGGTTAGTCTCCTCCGGGATGTCCGCGGGACCCGGTGCTCGATAAAATTAGTCGTTAAATTAATCTAATGAATTTTAAATATTGTTAATTAAATTTTTAATCGATAAATTAATTTTATTTTAATCGTTAAATCGCTAAATATTCTAACAGTACCATCCACCAGTCGACATTTATCTTCAATGTGAGGCGCAAAGCTCAAGTTCTTATGGAGCTTTACTCCCAGGTACTTCGTCTCGGTAACTGTCAGTATCGAATGACCTCCAATTTTAAGGTCCAAGTCACGGATCCTTCGTCTACCAGTGAATAAAACGTATTTACTTGTTTGCGGCAATGTCTCCAGGCCACGATTCGCCAGTCAATCCCCGACCATTACCAGAGCAGCATTCCCTCTCTCCTCTAGGTCCTGTTCTACTCCGTCGCTTATGAGGATCATCCCCATACGCGATCAACTGGGTCTCCGCCGGAAGTGGCAATCTCAGTACCCCGTCGTATACTAACAGCCACAACAGAGGCCCGAGCACGGATCCTTGGGGGACTCCTCCGAGCATCTGGTGCCGAACGATATCTGGCCACGGATACTGCGTGCCTCGCTATACCGGTATGGATCGATTTTCTTTTTTTTTGTCATCAATCACTTGACTGGTTTAATGCAGCTCTCCAAGATTCCCTATCTGGTGCTAGTCGTTTCATTTAAGTATAGCCTCTACATCCTACATCCCTAACAATTTGTTTTACATATTCCAAACGTGGCCTGCCTACACAATCTTTTCCTTCTACCTGTCCTTCCAATATTAAAGCGACTATTCCAGGATGGCTTAGTATGTGGCCTATAAGTCTGTCTCTTCTTTTAACTATATTTTTCCAAATGATTGTTTCTTCATCTATTTGCCGCAATACCTCTTCATTTGTCACTTTATCCACCCATATGATTTTTAACATTCTCCTATAGCACCACATTTCAAAAGCTTCTAATCTTTTCTTCGCAGATAATCCGATCGTCCAAGTTTCACTTCCATATAAAGCGACACTCCAAACATACAATTTCAAAAATCTTCTCCTGACATTTAAATTAATTTTTGATGTAAACAAATTATATTTCTTACTGAAGGCTCGTTTAGCTTGTGCTATTCGGCATTTTATATCGCTCCTGCTTCGTCCATCTTTAATAATTCTACTTCCCAAATAAAAAAATTCTTCTACCTCCATAATCTTTTCTCCTCCTATTTTCACATTCAGTGGTCTATCTTTGTTATTTCTACTACATTTCATTACTTTTGTTTTGTTCTTGTTTATTTTCATGCGATAGTTCTTGTGTAGGACTTCATCTATGCCGTTCATTGTTTCTCCTTTTTACTCTCGGCTAGAATTACTATATCATCAGCAAATCGTAGCATCTTTATCTTTTCACCTTGTACTGTTACTCCGAATCTAAATTGTTCTTTAACATCATTAACTGCTACTTCCATGTAAAGATTAAAAAGTAACGGGGATAGGGAACACCCTTGTCGGACTCCCTTTCTTAATACGGCTTCTTTCTTATGTTCTTCAATTGTTACTGTTGCTGTTTGGTTCCTGTACATGTTAGCAATTGTTCTTCTATCTCTGTATTTGAACCCTAATTTTTTAAAAATGCTGAACATTATATTCCAGTCTACGTTATCGAATGCCTTTTCTAGGTCTATAAACGCCAAGTATGTTGGTTTGTTTTTCTTTAATCTTCCTTCTACTATTAATCTGAGGCCTAACATTGCTTCCCTTGTCCCTATACTTTTTCTGAAACCAAATTGGTCTTCTCCTAATACTTCCTCCACTCTCCTCTCAATTCTTCTGTATAGAATTCTAGTTAAGATTTTTGATGCATGACTAGTTAAACTAATTGTTCTGTATTCTTCACATTTATCTGCCCCTGCTTTCTTTGGTATCATTACTATAACACTTTTTTTGAAGTCTGACGGAAATTCCCCTTTTTCATAAATATTACACACCAGTTTGTATAATCGATCAATCGCTTCCTCACCTGCACTGCGCAGTAATTCTACAGGTATTCCGTCTATTCCAGGAGCCTTTCTGCCATTTAAATCTTTTAATGCTCTCTTAAATTCAGATCTCAGTATTAGATCTCCCATTTCATCCTCCTCAACTTCCTCTTCTTCCTCTATAACACCATTTTCTAATTCATTTCCTCCGTATAACTCTTCAATATATTCCACCCATCTATCGACTTTACCTTTCGTATTATATATTGGTGTACCATCTTTGTTTAACACATTATTAGATTTTAATTTATGTACCCCAAAATTTTCCTTAACTTTTCTGAATGCTCCGTCTATTTTACCAATGTTCATTTCTCTTTCCACTTCTGAACACTTTTCTTTAATCCACTCTTCTTTCGCCAGTTTGCACTTCCTGTTTATAGCATTTCTTAATTGCCGATAGTTCCTTTTACTTTCTTCATCACTAGCATTCTTATATTTTCTACGTTCATCCATCAGCTGCAATATATCGCCTGAAACCCAAGGTTTTCTACCAGTTCTCTTTATTCCGCCTAAGTTTGCTTCTGCTGATTTAAGAATTTCCTTTTTAACATTCTCCCATTCTTCTTCAACATTTTTTTACCTTATCTTTTTTACTCAGACCTCTTGCGATGTCCTCCTCAAAAATCTTCTTTACCTCCTCTCTCTCAAGCTTCTCCAAATTCCACCGATTCATCCGACACCTTTTCTTCAGGTTTTTAAACCCCAATCTACATTTCATTATCACCAAATTATGGTCGCTATCAATGTCTGCTCCAGGGTAAGTTTTGCAGTCAACGAGTTGATTTCTAAATCTTTGCTTAACCATGATATAATCTATCTGATACCTTGCAGTATCGCTGGCTTTTTCCAAGTGTCTATTCTTCTATTATGATTTTTAAATTGTGTGTTGGCAATTACTAAATTATACTTCGTGCAAAACTCTATAAGTCGGTCCCCTCTTTCATTCCTTTTGCCCAGCCCGTATTCACCCACTATATTTTCTTCCTTGCCTTTTCCAATGCTTGCATTCCAATCTCCAACTATTATTAAATTTTCATCTCCTTTTACGTGTTTAATTGCTTCATCAATCTCTTCGTATACACATTCTACCGCATCATCATCATCATGGGCGCTTGTAGGCATATAGATGTTAACAATCGTTGTCGGTTTAGGTTTTGATTTTATCCTTATTACAATGACTCTATCGCTATGCGTCTTGAAATACTCCACTTTCCTCCCTATCTTCTTGTTCATCACGAAACCTACTCCTGCCTGCCCATTATTTGACGCTACTCTAAAGTCACCCGACCAAAAGTCGCCTTCCTCTTCCACCGAACCTCACTAATTCCTACTATATCCACGTTTACCCTATCCATTTCCCTTTTTAAATTTTCTACCCTACCAACCTTTTTTAAGCTTCTAACATTCCACGCTCCGACTCGTAGAATGTTATTTTTTACTTTTCTGGTGACCCCTTCCTTAGTAGTCCCCACCCGGAGATCCGAACGGGGGACTATTTTATCTCCGGAATATTTTACCAAGGAAGGCGCCTCCATAATTGTTTTTGAAAATGTAAGCCACATTTTCTTGGAAAAAAAAACAGCTGTAGTTTTCCATTGCTTTCAGCCGCGCAGTACTCAGAGGACTGAGTGATGTTGATATGGCCGTTTAAGTCATTGTGACTCACGCCCCTAACAACTACTGAAAGAGCTGCTGCCCTCTTTCAGGAATCATTCCTTAGTCTGGCTCTCAACAGATATTACACAACAAGGAATTAAGTGTTATTTTTGAAACAATAATAAGAGACCATCCGTATCAGCTCATCAGTAGGAGTAGGTGACAATATTTTTATTATTTTCCCGTTAAATCGGAACAAAAACAATTTCTTGTGTTAAAAAATAAAAAAAATAAAAATATAAATTTAACTTTTAAATTAGATTTTGATTAAATTAGATTAAATTTTCATTTAATTCAGTTTGATCTCTTTTTGTTTAATTTTATTATTTGAACTTACTAAATTTAGTAATTTTTGTAAATCCAAAATTTATCCCGCCGCCATTTTGGGCGCAGATATCTTACCGACTTTTTATTTATACCGTTTTTCCTTTTTTAAAGAGATAATTAAAATGACGTATCGCACAAAGTTTCATACCGCTTAAAATATTTGAGTCGCATTCCCTGGGTCATCCCCTAAGATGCGGTTGAAATTCTATCTCTCGTCAAAAGGTGTAGTAGTTATCCCGAAAGTTACAGTATTCTATCTGAAACGGTTTTAAAGTCGTCGACGGGTTTTCGTACTTTTGACTCGCTCTGTATATAATATTTACAGAAGTATATTATAAATTAATATCCGGTTTTTCAGCCGTTCGACTCTTAGGGATTTTGGTTAACTGGCATTTCTCCCACCACCACCCCATTCGGTCGCCCTAGAGCATAGACCAAATGTTCCGTGCCAAGAACGGCTACTGTGCCTCAGACGGTTTAGCGACCCAAATCCTAAAAGCTCCTGGTGAGCTACCTAACGTGCGTGAGCGAATCAAGCAGGGTGCCGTACAGCACCCGCTTAAGTGTCCCAATCGCTCACTTGTCAACCATAAAACTAGATCGGGGAGGCGCACCCCTTGTAACAATTTAAAACTATACGAGTCTATAAATAAAGACAGCAAATTTTGGCTGCCACGCCTCGGTCGCTGTATGCCAGCTAGTACCTGTCCACCATTTAACAGCGCTTGGAGCTGATTTGGCTGATGGCCAGCCCTATTACCAAGGTTGGTTTCCAGCAGCAGAGCTATAGGAGTCCAAATGCAGTTACATTTAAGAATCCCTTAAATTTACCGATGACGGTTGAACATAGCAACCTCATCGAGGAACTCCCACACGGTCCGACAGTGCGGCTGTCGCCACACTGCCTCGCCGCTTGTGAGCGGCCAGGTTTCCCCCTGACCTCTAAGTTCCAGGGTGGCACGGTCTCTGGCCCCCCCAAGAGCAGGGCAGTCGTACATCATATGTACATTCGACTGGACCTCCCCGCAGACACACAACTCATCAGCCACCAGGCGAAACCGAAACAGATATTGGTTCAGGTTAACATGGTTGGTGAGCACCTGGGCACCCGACGCCCTTAGAAAAGAACTCGAGGCATACCATCCCCCCAGATCCTGTATAAAACTATACAAGGATCTTCCCTTAGTTGTGGTGTGCCATTCGAGCTGCCATGCCTCCATCGCGAGGCTTTGTAGCCTTTTCCGCCGACGGGAGATGGGCAACTGGACGAAATTTTGTACCGGTGCATTGTGATCACCGTTCCGCTCCGGTTCTGGCCCGGCTCGAAACCGCATCCCAAATGCCTCGGCCTCCCGACCTCTTCGCAACTTCCACATGACTGCCCGAATTTTCACCACTAAATCGATTGGGAGAGCCTTTCCCAATACAGTAGTAGCCTCATAGGAGGTTGTTTTCAATACACCAATACTATCTGTATTGTTTTCAATACAGTGCATACTATCATGGCTCTGCGCTGGGCACTCCTTAAATTTTGAAGTAGTGCTCTATTCCTTTCCAACCTATGCGCCCAAACTGGCGCCGCGTATGCGATCATACTTTCAAAGACGCCTCGGTACACCAAGTACATTTGGCGGCCCGACAGCCCGTAGTCTTTCCGAGCAATCCTTCTAAGTTTGTGCATCACAGAGACAGCGTCCGCCGCAACTTGCTTAATATGGTTACTAAAAAGCAACTTATCATCAAACAAAACACCTAGGTACTTATGAACCCTTACTCGGCTGATTACACAGCCTTTATATTTAATGTGGGGGTTTCGACTGCATGATAATTTGTCTGCGCCCTTTAGAAACATAAACTTCGTTTTGGGCACAGAAATCTTTAAATTTTGCATGCCCATCCAGCCTTCGGCGGTTGACAAGGCCGCCTGCGCTCTGCTTTCTAGCTGTGGTCGTGAATCTCCACGAACTAAAAGGAGACAGTCATCGGCGAAAGCCTGGGCCGTGACTCCTTCTGGGAATGTCAATCCCAGAAATCCGTCAAACACCAGGTTCCACAGCAGGGGTCGAGAACGGAACCCTGCGGGCTTCCCCTGGTGACGGACTTTTCCACAACTAGGTGCGCATCTTTAAACATAGCCGTTCGGTTAGACAAATAGTCTCTTACCACGGCCTGTGTGGCTTCGGGAACATTGCGGCGTTCCAAAGCATAGAAGGACAGAACTCCAACACAAGGAAGGAAATGCTGCCTCTATATCAATAAAAATTGCCAAAACATATTTGCAGTCGGCGCTTTCCACCTCGGTAAGAGCATTTAAGATGCAATCCTCGGTGCCAACCCCTTTCATGAAGCCATACTGACCTCGATTTAGAATACGGCTCATATAGATGCTTTCTTCGAGCCGTTCCACAACCAGCCTTTCAAGCAACTTGCCGAAGACCGGCAAGAGGCTGATGGGCCGGTCTTAGGGACTCTTAGGGCTATGGGACTCTTAGGGATAGCGTGATTTATTTGGTTTGCTTGGCATTTCTCCCGCCACCACCCCATTCGGTCGCCCTAAAGCACAAGACCGAATGTCTATGTCGCAAACGGCTACTGAGCCTTGAAACAGTTTAACGACCGGCGTCCTAAATACCTTCTAGAGCTTACCTAACAGCGTGAGCGGAGTAAGCGCGGTGCCGTACACCACCGGCTTACGTGTCCCAACCGCTCGCTTGTTATATATAATTAAAACGGGTAGGCGCACCCCGTCGACCGCTAAAAATACACGTGACTTCAATAAATAAATTTATATCGTCAAGACGGCAATTTTCTGCCACGCCTAGGTCGCTGAATGCCAGCAAGTACCTGTCCACCATTTTATAGCGCTTGCAGTCGTAATAATTGGCCGGTGGTCAGCTGTACTCGGGGTTAGCTTCCCACGCGATGCGGTAAGAGTCTTTCCCTTAAGTAAACTACGGGTGCCGGTTGAACAAAGCAACCGCATCTAGTAACTCCCACACGGTCCGACAATGCGGCTCTCGCCACATTGACTCGCCGCTTGTGAGCGACCAATTGTGAAAGGGTAACGTGATGTAAATCTTAGGGATCTTCCTTGTATACTCGTTGTGGAAGTACCTAATTAGGTGTTTAACAGTTTGTAATGGCTCACCGAATTAAACGAATTAAATTTACGTTAATTATAATGTAACATTGAATAAATAAAAAAAATCTCTGTTTACAAATACGGGCTTTTCGTGGGGACTGCACGTCAGGCTAGAGCGGCGAGGTATGAGAGCACCTTGTGGGAGGCTAGAGCAATCATCTTCATCAACCGGTAACAAACGGGTGCCTCTAGAGCGCTGTTTTGGAAGGTGCTCTTATAATATCTGCAAAAAATCGTCTGATTTTCAAAATTCAAACGAGGTATTTGCTATATATTTTTCAATAGATGTATGTATACATTATACATTGTCTGGTCTCGCATCACGCAAGAACCAACCGACTGCTTGGTTTCAAATTTTCAGGATACATTCGTGTTATCCCAGGGAAGCTCTTATCATAAACAGAGGGTGTAGCTCCCTTGATGGTTAACATGTTAACGATATTCATTAATTCTTCACTCCCAAGGAGGGTAAAGTCGTGAATTAAAGATATTCATTAAGGAAAAAATTAATCCTTTTACTTCATTATTTTAGTTCTGCCACCACGGAAAATAAATAAGTTACGAATTTTTCGTTGTCGAAGGTGCGTGTACTTTATTTCCTACGGTTACTACTATTGTGTCTTTTGTAATTTAGGTTTCTTTTTCAGGTTTCTATAAAGCCCGAATACTTTAATTGTTATTTATCATTATTATTCTAACAACCATGAGCGTAACGAATACTAGGGGCGGAGCCCTCTTGGTAGGCGGGAATGGCGAACGAAGCGAGCTCTACAGCCTTGGGATAGGCCCCGTGGCTCCGGGGTTCGCCTGGGTCAACCTGGACCCTGTGGATCCAGGTTCTTGCTAGACGGGCCGGCTGGTAATTCTATATTTCTTTTCGGTTCGTGTTCGTGTAGCGTCTATGCGGACCCTAAATTCACAACGCAATCGGTTATCTATCGGCTCATCGATCAAAATTATTCTAGATTGGTATCCGCAAATTCCGGATATGGATTCGTTAAAAAATAACTGCTTAATAAATAACTGCTTAATAATAATTCGTTAAAAATAACTGCTTATAACTGCTTTTGTGGAATTTACATTTTTTGCAAGTAAATCAACCGGGAACAGAATTCTATAAACAAAATACGTATGAAGATAAGTCAAAGGTATTCCAAAGCGAACCTAGTACGTTATAAAAATAAACCGTTTTCCTTGTTAGCGGCATAACTTTAAGTAGTTATGAATCTTTCTGCCTGTTTTTTTTTTTTATTAAAAAATATAATAAAATAATTTCATTTTTTAAATTTAACTCTCATCTCTATTTTTTAACTAAATGAACAAAAAATATTAGCGGTAAATTTGAAAATTTGTTTTTCCTTTCGTCGAAATGTATACCTCAAATATTATTTTTTAGGTCGTTTATTTATTCTGCCTTTTAAATATTAAAAGGTTTCGATCCGGTGATAATATAAAATTAAAGAAAATCGGGAATTTTACGTATAATACTATTTAAGTTGGTAACACTGAATACCCGTTAAAATTATACTGTAGTCTATATAAAAAAATAAACTTCGGATCGGAAGCCAAGAATTGTTAAGCAAGAATGTATACAGTATTTGATTTTTGGCATGACGCCCGGTTACGATATCCTGGAACAATACCCGACCTTCTGTTATACAACGCTATCTATCCTTCAGGATCATCGATCAATGAAAGAAGTAAGTTGTTATAACGCTTGTTCGTATATCGTACGATACCCTAAACTTTCTCTTTTGTCCACCCTAAATCCCTCGTCTTTAAAACTTAATTTTTTTTCACCGGTTACACTTTTTTTTTTGACCTCGCCCTTTAACCAAAACGTTCAAACAAGGGTCGTTGACGTTTACTTTGCTTTTTTTTTAAATAAAGAGTCTTAAATCATATTTTTGTCGATACGATGGACTTTTGATATTTTTTTATTTTGTTGCGCACTTGGTTTCGCCTTTTTTAATACGTTATAAAAAATATTTTATCTACCGACACGACAAGAGCGATGCGTTACGCAATATAATAGTATAGATGCTATATAAGGAGTAGAAGGTAATCGTACTAATAAAAAAGATAATTATTTAAGGAAAAATTATTTCGATAAATTAGAAAAAAATCATCTTTTTTATTAAACGTTTTATATATATACGTAACGTTTTAACGTTAAACGTTGTAACGTTTAACGTTTTATATATGTAGATTTATAAATAATATTTGGCGAAAATTATGTGGAATTTAAAGTATTTAAGTACGTAAATAAAGAATTTTATTAAAGAAAAAAGCCGGAAAAGTATTATCGCTTGATTTTCGCGGTTATGCCGGTCTAAAAGTCGGTAAAGTAGTATTTGGTTTGTAAAAAAAAAAACTGTAAAATAAAAATTTTACAAATTTGTAAAAAAAGTAATATAAATTAAAAAAATATAAAATCGTAAAAAATTCGACGAATTGTAAATCGAAATAACCTTAAGGTAATAAAAAGAGTCCTTTAATAACGCCTTTTAATGTTAAAAAAAAAGAATTTCGAATTTTTTTAAATTCGGGATCATACTTGGGCTGTCAGGACCCAACAGTCGTTCAGGACTAGATGGTTTATAGGTACAGATACTGTATATCTGTACTGTATAACCGAAAACAGAAATATTTAAAGAACCGGTGAATATTTTACTTACGTCATTATTCCGATAGAATTATAAAATTAATTCCGTCGTTCGCAAATGACGTACATGAAATTCACCGTTTGACAGATATTCCATTTAAATACGCTTCGCCGGTCCCGATTATAATTTGTAAAATTAATAGCGCGATTACGTCTAGTCGGCTGATTTCATTATGTACATTGAATGAAAATAGAGTTTTCAATTAAATATTCCGCGTGACAAACGTTTAACATTTTTAATTTTAAAACGTCGACAAGATATTTGTTTCGATATTTCCGTCCGGCAACAATAAATAACTAAATTTAACTAAAATTAGTTAAAGAAATAACTAAATAGAAATAAAGAATAAGAAATAACTAAATTTCTTATTCTGATCGATACGTACATTATAAACACCTACTCCTGCATCTATATATATTATATAGATCATGTCAAGAACGTTAGGTACGGTAGTAAAAGGTTAAAAGAAGCATCTACCGTAGTATTTATCTAGACGGATAAAGGGAAACCGCGGTATAACCTTGATAAAAAAAGGCATAATTAATTATTATAAACGAATAATATTTAAAGTGTAAAAATGGTAACTCGGATCGCCCGGTCGACTCGGTTCCTGGTGCGTCCTACCTGCACAATTTTTCCTTCTACCTGTCCCTCCAATATTACGTTTTTTTACGTTTTAGGGGCCAACTAGTTTATCAAGACCAAAACAAACATATATATCTATTGTCGCCGAATAGTTCCGACGGCACGTGGCACTTAATAACCTTATCGTAGCCCTGAAAAGGGCTATTTTTGTCGTCGAGTGGCTTGATAGCTCGTTGTAATTAATAACCTTATGGTAGCCCTGAGAAGAGCTGTTGTCGTCGAATGGCTTCGACAGCTCGTAATTTATAACCTTGTGATGGCCCTGAAAAGGGCCGTTATTTGCGTTAGCTCTCATAAGAGCTGTTGAGTCCGGAAGCTGGCCTCCGGCGAAGTCGGGGTGTTGCGGCTCGTCCATTGAAGTCAGACCGAGCTTCCCTTCAGCGGCAGTTGGGACCCCACTACAGCGCGGCAGTGGTGGTCCCTAGAGCCCCACAGTGTCAGGTCGGCGTCGGTCGTCCTTCGCCGGTGCGGCCGAGGCGGTTCTCCCCGATCGATCCCACGCTGGGCCGGCTCCTGCTGCTGAGTCCGCCGGCCAGGGCGATTGAAGCCCGGCGAACTGGAGCGGGAAGGTAGCGTCCACGTCCAGCGGCTCTCTCGGTGGGCCGGCCAGGCCTGCTATTCCGGCGGGGCTGTTGGCATCCGCCGGGATGTCTCACGTCGGGGCGGCCAGGGAACTTCCTCTGTCTTCCTCCATCTTCTTCTTCTTCTTAGTCTTCTTCAGGTGGTGGTCGACGATGAATTTAAAATTAACTCTCGTGCACGCTCTTTTATTGGAGCCTGGGAGTCGTGGAGCCGCATCGCCACTATGTTGGGAGAACTGCGTGGTCTTCTGCGCGGCGGGAGTGATGTTGTATAAGCGCGTACGTATATTTGCGCCATCTCACATCTAAGTTGCTACAGTGTTCGTACGCCGATAATAAATTAGGCATATATAAATTTTTTTACAAAAAACTTTTGTTTATAAAGATATTGAAAAGTTGTCATAATTATATATATATATATATATATATATATATATATAATATATATATGTACTATTTAAAGGGTGGTTACAATTCATTTACTACCGCTTTTGTATAACGCGCTGTGACTATTATCTTGTAAAAGATTTATTAGGATATTTAATTAGTATGTATGTGACATTGTACAGTCTGTTTACTACAATAATAATAATTGAAACTTATTTTGATAAAAAGTTAAAACGTTTTTAGCACGTATTAAATGATCGTTTTTATTTTTTATTATCCCGAATAATATAGCTAGAATTAGAAGCAAAAGTACGGTGATCTTGTCAAAAACGGGATATCGTTTCTTTTAGGTAGATTTCACAAGAAAGCTTCCTATTGTAACGGGTATCGTGATTCGACTTCCGGAAAATTTCTACATATCTTCGCGTTTCACATCCCCCAGACCCCAAAACCACCGTTAGGTCAAAAGTTTATATATACATTTACATATATATCTATATATATACATTTCAATTCCTTGTGGACACGATAACTACCGTATTTTTCCCCCAATCGTTTCAAATTGATATGTAAAATATAACGACACAAAATCTCTGTCGAGTTCGTTAATGGGCAAAATCGAACCGTGGGGGACTTTTTCGAAAATACAAAATAACGCTATAACTTTCCTATTAAGTAAAATATCGAATTTGTTTAAAGTTCTTACTGTTCTTTGGATAAGGGCTAAAACTTATCTAAGTAAAGCTTTTTGATATCACTATTGGTCCAGGGGGTGGAAAAAATGGGGTTTCGAAGACAAAAAAAAAATTGTACCTCCCTTAATAGGCACAGTATCGAATCGGTTTAAAGTAGTCGATAGTCCTCTAAACATTACCTAAAACCATTTTCTGAAACAATTTTTTATATGACCGACCCTTACGGTAAGGAATGCCAAAATATTGCTGGAATTATAAGAAGAAGAGGCTTGTCGTATGCCAAACACGTGAAAAATCTTTTCATATGAAACCGTTGTAAAGAGACGGCTCATCCCCTCGGTGGCCACCTAGGTGCTGCTATATGCGGTGCCGGTGTGGGCGGAGCACTTGAGAGGGTGAGCAATAAGAGGCTCCTCTCCTCACTCCAGAGGAGTGAGGAGGACCGGCTAGGCCTGCTACTCCGGTGGGGATGTTGGCATCCGCCGGGAGGTCTCACGTTGGGCCGGCCAGGGAACTTCCTCCATCTTATTCTTCTTAGTCTTCTTCAGGTGGTGGTAGACGATGAATTGAAAATTCACTCTCGCGCACGCTCTTTTAGTGGAGCGTGGGAGTCGCATCGCCATCACCACTATGTTGGGAGAACTGCGCGGTCATCTGCGCGGCGGGAGTGATGTTGTATAAGCGCGTACGTATATGTGCGCCATCTCACATCTGAGTTGCTACCGTGTTCGTCCGCCGATAATAAATTAGGCATATATAAATATTTTTACAAAAAACTTTTTTTTTTAATATTTCTTTATCACTTTAAGATCCTTAAAACTGAACTAGTTTTGGCCGCCATAATATAACCCGGACCCAAAATAAGAAGCAGTTTTTTATTACTGTCATAAAAGTTATGTTTTATTTTTTAAATATTTTTAAACAAATCGTTTTTAAATTTATTAAATATTTTTTTGTTAAGGTAAGATTTAGTAAGACGTTTTCCTAAATTGTCCGCACAGTGTAAAAGAGCCACCAAAATGAAAGATTTCTTTATTTGAAAAATGGGATATTTTGATCCTTAAATATTATTTTTTGGTGCATTCGACAAGCGATAACAGTGAATTTTCCCAAGCTCGAGTAACAGAGCATTTTTTGGTAACAACCAGTGAAGAGTACGTCAGTAGTATTCCTTTGTGGACAGCGGTTGAATGCAGGAAGTTGTTCGGTGAGTTATTGGAAAACAGTAGTGAAAGCGACAGTGACAGTATTCCATTCATTCATAAACTTTATGGTAGTTCTATTATAAACAGTAAAAATAATAACGTTTGCAGAACATCGAATTGTATGAACTTTAAGCGTTTCTAGTCTTGTCTTGTTGCTAATGCAATATCAGGTTCTAGCGGTCATTGTAACCTTTTTAGTTAATTAGACTGTGTACTGGGTTTTATAATATTTAACTGTCATTATACAAATCTTGATCTTTTTATTTGAATTACTTTTTTTTATGAAATATGTAATTATTATTACTTCTGTTGTTATTAATAATTTTTTGTTTTGCTTATATGTCTTTGGAGTAATAAATTGTATTTATAAAAAAATAGCCGAATTGAAAAGGGTGAAAAAAAAATGAATGAGGATGACATGCTTGAATGTAAATGAAGAGTAATCTTGTACAGTCTCAGGTCGACCGTTCCTACCCACCGGGTTGGTCAAATGGTGACCGCGTCTTCCAAAATCATCTGATTTGGATGTCGAGATTTCAGGCGTTCAAGTCCTAGTAAATCGGTTACTTTTATACGGATTTGAATATTAGATCGTGGATACCGGTTTTGTTTGGCGGTTAGGTTTCAATTAACCACACATCTCAGGAACGGTAGAACTGAGACTGTAGACTGCACTTAATTTACACTCATACATATCATCTTCATTCATCCTCTGAACGGTAATTACCGGAGGCTAAACAGGAAAAAAAAGAAAAAGAAAAGAATGGTCGATCGTTCCTACCGGGTTGGTCTAGTGGTAATCGCGTCTTCGCAAATCAGTTGATTTCAAAGTTGAGAGTTCCAAGTTCAAAATCCTAGTAAAGGCAGTTACTTTTATACGGATTTGAACACTAGATCGTGGATACCGGTGTTCTTTGGTAGCTGAGTTTCAATTAACAACACATCTCAGGAATGGTCGTCCTGAGACTGTACAAGACTATACTTCACTTACTCTCATATATATCATCATTCATCCTCTGAAGTAATACATCTATATATATATATATATATATATATATATATATATATATATAGATAGATGGTAGCAACCCTTTAATATAGTTGATAGTGTTAATAATTGTTTTGCCTAGATTTTGGATATTATAATATTACTATTTAAATTTGACTAAATTTTATATGAAAAATTTAACAAAGCACATTGATTTAATTTATTATATAACTTTTTTCGTTAACAAATATTTTTGTTAATCTTTATTTGTTTAACGTTTTTTAAATGATTTATTAGTTTTTACTTTATTTCATTTGTCATTATTTCTCCACCCGTCCGACAAATTATACAAAATAAATCAATAGTTATATCTCTATCTTCGTCTTACATAATAAGTATATACTTTTCCCTTTCTTGCCCACATATATATCTTCCTCTCAATCACTCTCTCTTTCACTGTACACTTTACGGCCTTTTATTTTTTACTTTTTATACGTCTGTAACACTCGAAAGCCGACTTAGCGGCGCGGCAATTCAGTCTTCTTATTTTCAGTAGGTCTAGGCAATATGAAATGAATTTTATCGATTTTCTTTCTGTTTGCTCCCTTCTCCTAAGTTAAAAAGTACAGAAATCGTTATTATTTTTACTTTCCTGGCACGATAGCTCTTGAGCTCTACTGTAAGAAAGAAAATACGATAAAATCGGGTACGAGTTTTTTTTCATTTCTGGACGTTTCATCGAAGAGGAACCCCCCCCCCCCAAAAAAAAAAAAGTGGAGCTAATAATTACGTACAACGTACGTGTTTTTGTCTGTTTGAAGGTAAATAACTTTTGACTGGATTAAACGATTTTGATGAAATTTTATTCGAATAATCGTATATATGGGGCAATTTGTCGGAATAATTTTCGGGTCTATATATCCAAAGAAATGAATAGTTTTTCGGGGTCAATTTTCTCAAACTTTTATAAATATAACCCCCCTTTATATTCAGCTCGGTATACCCGTGCGTGATTTTTACCGTTTAAATAAAAATATTGCCCCAAAATTCCTCTTTTCCCAAAAATCGAAGAAGATATCTTTTTATTTATTAAATATTTTATAATCGAATTTTCTTTATATCTTCCAAGCATAGTAATAGTGTAAATGAACGGAAAAAATATACTTTATGGAGGCTGGGGAGCCGATGAAAGTTAGGAAATATCGATAATTTGAATTTTTTATAACCTCGTTTTTGGTTTATTACGATGTATAATTCCCACTATATAATAAATAACCGATGTTGTGAAAAGTATTACGACTTTGTCGTCAGCTTTTTACTTTCCCGTCTAGATAGCGTTACAGCTCTAGAAGGAAAAGTATTGTAATCGGTCCGATTTGGGTATATACGGTTTTTACCGAATCTTGACGTTTTGACACCTAAGAAACCCAAAATACCGCGTGGAAATTTTTCGGATATTAATGATCACATACGCGTGTGTATGTTGACCTCCAAATCACCTTATATCTCCAGAACCTCCGCTTTTGACTTAAGTTGGTCAGATTACTATTATATGTGGGGCATTGATGCCGTTAAATTATCAACTTAAAAGGTCAAAGGGGTGAGACGTAGAGCAAGGTCACCCACAGTATCTCGAGATTTCGTTTAATTAACGTCACATTTTTCTTAATCGTATTAGTAACGATTAAGAAATAACAATATTTGCAAAACCGATTTTGAAAAATCGTACCCCATCCCAAAAAATGCTGTTGTAGTCGTCCGTTATGTTGAGACGTCACAGGTGAGCGGTAGAAAACTCCGGAATTTATAGTAGCAGTATTAACAGAGAAGGATATAGATGAAAGGCGACTAGGTTACTAGTGTAGAATAGAGTAGGGTGGACAGCCTCAGTGGTGAGAGACGGCACGCTGAGGTGTGTCGTTCTCAATGATCCACTGAGGACTCCAAGGGTTTACATAGGTTCCGATGAAGAAGAAGAGTAAGAAAAGACCCGGTGCCAC
Organism: Lycorma delicatula; assembly: GCF_047948215.1. Lineage (NCBI taxonomy): Eukaryota > Metazoa > Arthropoda > Insecta > Hemiptera > Fulgoridae > Lycorma > Lycorma delicatula. The sequence goes on along the minus strand of NC_134466.1, from coordinate 9,216,820 downwards.
GTTACGGCTATTTGAGGTATGTCGTGGTTTCCAAATGGGCAAACAGAAAATCACTCAAAAGAGCTGACACCGGCGAGCCGACCTGCCATGCCGGACGTTCAGCCGGTAGGCGGAGAGGCTCGTTAGAGTTTACCAGACACTCCCCTGGGTGGCGCAATACCAACCAGTTGGACCGGCCCAGGGGAGTAGAGTGAAAAAAAAAAAAAAGGTGAGCGGTAGAATTATATAAATGAATAATATTTAAAGTGTAAAAAAGTAACTCGGTCTGGCCGGGTCCCGAACTCGATCGCCCGGTCGACTTGCTACCTGGTACGTTAAGCCTCGCGGCTATACCAGCTGCCGACTGTGAAAGTTGTGAAATTACATTAGTTTAGTTAGTGCCGACCGTCGTCGTTAGTACCGCCACACCCGCGCGAAGCAAATACGGTATGCGCGCCCGCTCTAGTTAGCATCGTTGAATTAAATAAACAAAAAATATTGTATTTAAATAAAATAATAAATATTTTAAAGTAAGCCGCCGTCGTCGGCTTTTTTTATTTTAACTACACTTCATAAAGTATACTATACGATTATTCAGAAGTATACCGTGTAAGAAAATGTTTGCGTATCGGTTCAAGATTTGTACGGCAGATGTTTTTGAGATCTTCAGTTTCACGATTCCTCCTGCAATCAAAAATACTTAATTTTAGCTTTAAAAACTCTAGAGGATTTACGTATATAAAATTATTTTTATTCGAAGAAGAAGAAGACTGTTTTTTTTCGACATTTTTAGGATGCTAGTACCTCGAATGGTTTTCTGTTATATATCGATCTCCGTAGCGGAGCGGTAACGTCTCGGCCTTTTATCCTGAGGTCCCGGATTAGTGTCCTTGTTAGGCATATCGTATTTCGTACGCTAAATAATTGCATTTCCATATCCTGCGCGCAAGTTTTGAGCTTGAAAGCAAAAAAAAAAGAAGGAAAAATTATATCTGTGAAGTTTCCACCGTATTTTATTATTAATATTAAATTAACCCGAACTGTTGAGAGGAGGAGAACGAAAAAAATGAAAGCTATTTCCATATAAAGTAAAACAGACGTGAACTTCTAATTTTAATTTACGTAATATTTTTAATAAGGAAGCCGAAATTAGATAATCGAAACGATCAGCTCCTCCTATCAGGAGAGGATTATTTGCGTGACTTATTGTAATTCAAAATATACAAAAGTTGTAATTTTTACTTCCTTATACGAAGTAAAAGAGTATTGTGATCGCAAAAACGTTCGATTTTCGGATTTCAACGAAAATATCCATTTTGACCATCCCTGAATCCATTTTGTTTAGTTTCGGCGTGACGTCTGTACGTAATACGCATATCTCAAAAACTATTAGCAGTAGGATGTTGAAATTCTTGATTTAGGACTGTTGTAACATCTAGTTGTGCAGCTCCCCTTTTGATTGCAATCGACCGGACCAAAAGTGTCCAAAAAAGCCAAAAATCAAAAAATATTTGTATTTTGAACTTTTTCTTTATCGCAGTAATAAGGCGTCATTGAGAGATTTCAACGATATATCATAAGCGGTACTTATTTTCTTCGGTTTCAAAGTTATAGCCCAATGAAATTTTAATTAATGAAATATTTGGATCTTACAAGGGGAAGGCACATCGGTTCAAATCCATTTCATCTCCTTTTTGTTTTTTAACTTTTTTTTAAATTTAAATGTATCGATTTATTAATAATTATTAACCTCTGATTGTAAAAAAGTTTTACGATAAATAATTATTCAATAATAATAAAAAAAATATTTCGTTTTATATTAATGAAATAAAATTTTATGTACTTTTCATTTAAAAAAAATGTGTATATGTAATTTAACAGGCGTACAAGGAAGTCATGTGGTGTCCGCATCACACTTTTTACAAAGGGGATGAAAATTTTGGATGATTTTTTTTTCAAGAAATACTAGAGAGTAAGGGCTTTTAAAAAATTGAGATTTTTACATTTTAAATGGAATTGGTGGCTTGCAAGATGAATTTAAATTAAAAATAAATTTCTAAAAAAAAATGTTTATAGATTAAAAAATTATTTTTTGTTTTCAAAGACCGTCGGAATGGAATAGGCAAAAGTTTTTATAGCGGTTTGAGAAGGCCTAATGATAGATGCGACAAACTCCCGTTACTTTTCTATATGAAAGGCCGAGACGCTAGCACTGGCACCACGGAGGCTGGTTAAGCAAAATTTAGTTAAAAAAAGAAAGATATGTAGTCATTTTTCTCGGTAAAAAAATTCAACTTTATAAGAAAAGCTAAAGCGCCACGATTTAAAATTTTATATCGGTCAAAACCTTTCCATTTTTTGTAAAAATAAAAACATTCTTTCTCCTCGAAGGTATATATTTGTTTTTGCTTAATGTCTCTTTAAAGCACAAAACTTAAAAAAATAAAATATTTTTTTAATTTTTTTTTTTTACTCGTTTGTATCTATTTGTCCGTCAAATCCGGGAAATTAATAGCATATATTTCTTATAGCAGATCAAATTGCATTTCATTTATTTAACAGATATATTAAATTATTTACAATCTCGAACTAAGTATTTGTTTTTTAAAATCTGAATATTGTGTTTCCTTTTTCGTCTAGGTAGCGCTATAGTAGAGCTACAGCTCTAGACGGGATAGTATCGTAATCGGTCCAGTTTGGGCATATGCGGCTTTCACCGGTTCTTAACGTTTTGACGCCTACGGAACGCATAAAACCGATAGAAATTTTCCGGATGCTAATATTCATATGTACCTGTGTGTTTTCGGTGTTAATCTCTAAATCACTTTATACCTCAAAACTTCTGGACCGATTTTGACCAAATTTTGTCCAAATTTAATGTCGCTATTAAATTTTCAACTTAAATGTCGAAGAGGGGGGGCTCTAAACCAAGGTCACCCTCAGTATCTCGAGATATCACCTGATTAAAGTCGTATATTTTTAGGCGCGTTTGTAACGATTAAAAAATAACAGTATTTGCAAAAAAAAAGTTTATTTGAAAAATCGCACCCCCACCCCAAGAAATGCTCTAAACAACTGCTGTGTTGTGACAGGTGAACGGTATGATTAAATAAACGAATAATAATTAAAGCGTAAAAAATAACGCTGGTCTGGCCGGAGTCTCGAACTCGATCGCCCGATCGACTCGGTATCTGGTGCGTTAAGCCTTGCAGTTACACCGGTCTGCCACCGTGCAGGCGAAATTTGTTCTTTGTAAGTTGTGAGGTTTCATTAGTTTAGTTAATCCTGACCACCCGACGGGTCGGTCTAGCGGTGAACGCGTCTTCCCAAATCAGCCGATTTGGAAGTAGAGAGTTTCAGCGTTCCAGTCCTAGTAAAGTCGGTTATTTTTACAAGGATTTGAATACTAGATCGTGGATACCGGCGTTCTTTGGCGGTCGGGTTTCAATTAACCACACATGTCAGGAACGGTCGAACTAAGACTGTACAAGACTACACTTCATTTACACTCACACATATCATCCTTTGAAGTATTATCTGAAAGGTAATTACCGGAGGCTAAACAGGAAAAAGAAAGACAGTTATTCCTTACCGTCGCCACTCCCGCGCGAACTAATACGGTATGCGCGAGCGCTTTAGTTAGAATCACTGAATCGATTAAATAAAAATAATATTATACTTAAATAAAATGATAAATATTTTAAAATATGTCAGAAACAACCCACATTTATAGGACTTTCCCGGAATGCGGTTTAGCCGCGTGACGGGAAAGTCATATAACTTTGTTGTCGGCTTTTTTGTAACGGGATTCGACTTGCTTTTAATCTTCTTTTTTCTTCGGCTGATTTTTACACTCCTTTCTTAATTTCGCGAATAATCATCTGTTTTCCTCGACGAAATTCTTTATTTTTGTTTATTACTATCATGACGGTTCTTCGTTTAGGAAAGATGTAATTATATTAAATCGTTTAGAATTAAATTTCCTCCGAGTTTTATTAAAGAATTTTACCCGTTTATTATCGATTTAACAAAGTTATTACAAATCCAACGTAATAAACTGCGTTTTTTGCCGGTTTCTAAAATGCTGCAGAAGTTACAGTTCTCGGAGTCATTTTTTTTCGATTTGTCACATTGAATTTCATATGAAACCGTGAAATTAGCTTACATTTTTACATTCAAGAATTGTACGGCGTCATTTCACCGGAGAAGATAAAATCAGGGAGAAATATTTCGCCAGCCGTAACTTGTTAACGAAGCGTTTCCGGACTTATGTTTGTATGTACTTTTTCTTTATTTTTACATGTAGAATGAGTCGTCGAAGTATCTGCATAATCTGGTAAATCACCCTGCATAAACAGGAAAAGAGTTTTTGTTTGTTCGGGGTAAACAAAAACAAAACTACTCCATCAATCGCCACCAAATTTTTAACCGTGTTTCTTGGAATAGCCGAGAAGGTTTTTAGCTATATTTCATCCTGAAAAATCTCGAATATATATATATATATATATATATATATATATATATATATATATGTAGTCTCTATATAAAGACTATAGTTTCTATCGCTGTATGAGCCGGGTTTGAACTAAATGATTCGAACTAATCGAATATTACAAAAATAATAAAATCAAATTTACTTAAAATAATATTAAATAAATTTAAAAGAAATCTATTTAACAATAACGGGCTTCCCACGGGGACTGGGTGTAAGGCTAGAGCGGTGAGGTTTACAGGCGCCTGGTGGGAGGCTGGACCAATCACCATCAACCGGTTAAAATCGGAGTGCGCCTGGGGCACTGTTTTGGGAGGCACAATGGGGTGCTCTTATAATACCTATGCGTACAATCGTCCGATTTTCAAAATTCAAACGGGATATTTGTTAACCGGTCGAAGGCTAACCTTTGTACGCATCAGGTGCATTCTGGATCTAGCAGATCACGATTATTCGGAAATGTATTTACTTAAAGTTTGTCTGTTTGTTGTTATCGCATCACGTGACAAGCGACCGAGCGTTTACTTGGTCAGATGAGGCGTGGTTCCGACTACGGTTGACGCGTTTAGTATACGGAAAATCCGCATCGGCTGCGCGGACAAAACGCGGGTATTTGATGTACAATATCGCGTAGGCGAATCTTCGTGACGTTATTTCACGGCACAGTGACAGACGGTGGAACAATTTGTAACATTATACCTGCAGACCGGGTAGAGTACACCTGGTTTCAGGATATTGCTGCGCTCATACAGCCAACAACACTATGACTTCCTCGGATCAGTGTTTTCATGAACAAGTGATTTCGAAGGGGTTGTAGCGCCCGCTGTCTCCTCACTTTTTCTTAGGGGACACCTTAAGAATGCCGCTTACTAAACTCATCCTCACACCGTTCCCGAATTACCGGGCGAAATTGAACGATATTTCGCTGAAATTCCTCAACAAACGTTACAACATCTGTTTAAGAGCACGCAACATCTTATTTAGTTATGCGAATCGCATAACGGTGTCTACTTTTAATCGCTAATGTAACTTACTTATTTTTCCATTAGGTTGCGTCGCTTTGTACAACGGGATATTAATTTTTACATTAGATGATAACCGGTTACATTCAGCTCCTTTCTATCACCGTATAAAATAAAGCCAGAACCTTTAAAAACCCTCTGTAGAAATCGATTTCTAAAATAATTATCAAAAATGGATTTATATTTTGTAATTTATATGATCGATTTTAAGTTATAATAATAAAATTATTAATATTCAAATACCTATGGTCTATTTGAAATAGAAATCCGTCACGAGTAGAACAGGAAAACTTATATAATCCTTTGCCGGTTTATTTTAACGGTTTTGTTATTTATTTGTTCTTCGTAAAGGAAATCTTTTGATAGTTCTGTTTGAGTTTTTTCCGCGTAAGGGAAAGATTACCGAAACGAAAAACTACTTTCTCTTCGTAGAAGATTTAAAGATTCTTTTTTCCGTTTTGTTATCGTCGTATAGTTTAATATTTTGAATTATTAAACCGGTACGATATAAAAAATATCGCGTTATTCAAAATATTTTTACTTCAAAAATTTAAGAAGACTATTTACAAATCTTAGGGGACGTCTAAGTTTTATTTATTAATGGTTTTTCTAAGACTTCATCCGCGATTTCAGCCGTCAATTTTATCTATATAACTCCTTTTTATTGGATAAGCAGTAAATCTTAAAAGAGAGAGCGTGCCGCGTGTTTATTTTGCGCCGCTTACTAAATAATTTTTTATAAAAGATAGCTCTACATTTCTCATAAAAAATTTAGAAAATAGATTGAAATTTACTGGATTTTATCTTCAAAACAGGATTTTTTGTTTTTACATTTGTGCGGTTTTGTAATTTTACATATCTGATAATTACAGAACAAAGTATTTTCATCGTCTCAGAAACGATGCATAGACATTTACTGTCGCCCCCGAGTAACGGCGAGCTTGGTTCGGCGACAATTACTACCCGACGTATCGTACATCATGTTTACGCTACTCATCCGAGCCTGCCGTTACGTGACGGCTACTGTCCGTTACCTTTTCCGCGAACGTAGCCAACGTAACTGTATTACCGGTACGTTTTAACAGGAGATTTTGTTCTTACAAATTTTTCACACCGCCAAAAAAGTATTCGGTTTATGTTTCCGTTAAATAAGTACTTTTGCGAGTCGAGCGACTGGTGGAATACAAATCGACTGCTGTAAAAGTACGTTTTGTTTACCGACGAGGCAAATTTCACTGGACATGGCGTCAACAGCTTAAGCGATGAGCGTACACGGGCAGAAGTAAATCCTCGTGCGAACGGTTGAAGGCGATTTTCAACAGTAGATATAATATGTTCCTTCTGGCACAGCTATACATTAAAGAAGGGTCAATCAGAGAGCAGCACGCGACTTGACCAATTCTAGAGAAAAGTTACATATCATGCAGCATTTACAAGCAAAATTCACATATTTCGCACTCTTTTGCAAACACAATTTTCTCATTAATAATTATAATAATTATTTAATTATCTAATTAACTAATAATCATGCAGAATAAACTAACTAGCAGACTTAAAACTAAACTAACATGGAGAGGAGAATTAACTAATAATCAATGGAGAATACACGATTACGTTACCATCTCGTATATGAACATTTTATACCGCTTGCAATCAAATACAATATCGAACCGATTTAGCAAAACAGCATTTACAAGCAAAATTCAATATTTCGCACTCTTTTGCAAACACAATTTTCTCATTAACGATTGTAATAATTATTATTATTAATCGACTTTACACACTCTACTTTAGACAAAAGTTACATATCATGTAGCATTTGCAAGCAAAAATCACACATTTCGCACTCTTTTGCAATCACATTTTTCTCATTACGAGATTCTCTTTTACAACAGATTCTTGGAATCCTCTATCTTGCGTTTGTAATATATTTATTATAGCCTGTCGATGACGTCAGGGAATTCTTCTCGTTCACTATAATAATAATAATAATAATAATTGCATTTTTTTATTCAATTAAAAATAGATATTAACAATAGAATTCACTAACCTTAATGTAAATTACATTTTAGTTCGCGCATGCGCAGTAGCACATTTAATAATATAAATACAATATTATGGGTACCTTATTAATTTATTATATAGGTGATGGAGTTAAAACGTGCGTGTTCAGAAAATGATTGCGCAACCGCAAAAAAGCGATTTTTTGCGGTTAAAAAAGCTGTCTGTTAAAAGCTGTTAAAACCATTGATAAAAGCTGTCTGTGACGCGAATTGTTTCACAGTTTTAGAAAATGCGTTTAAAGATAATTTAAGCACATATTATAAAAATGGAGACGAAACAGATAAAGATAGATATTTTTTTTTAAACAGTAGAAGAAATTGCGTTCTAAACATCTTCACAATTACAACAACGGACGCTGTAAAATTTAATATATTGTTGGAATGTACATATGAAAAAAGTCGGGGCGACCAAATCGATTCTCAAGACATTAATTTTAAAACTAAAAATACACCAATATATAATTGTAATGATTTAGATACAGTTATAGACGAAGCGTTTGAAAAACTATTAGCCGAAGAATCCGAATTTCAAGGTAAAGGCAGCGGTTGGTCTTAAATCAGTATGGACGGTTTAATGTTGCGTATAAATAAATTTAAACCGTTACGCGGTTCTTCATATATAGACTTACCCGATAAAATAAGACAAAAAAAAAGCTGTGATTAATGTTAACAATAAAGACATATACTGCTTTAAATGGGCTATTTTATTGAAACATGTAACCAGTAATAATCCGCAACGCTTAGATAAACATTACACCGTTGATTTAAAAAGTACATATGACTTTAGCATGTTAAACTTTCCAGTCGAGATAAAGATGTTAAAAAATTTGAATCCGCCAACAATGTTTCTATAAATGTATATACGCTGACATATGATGATGAAGTTAGACCTTTAGAAGTTTGCCAAACCATTTTGATTTATTGTATTTAAAGAAAGATGACGTTTCACACTATTGCTACATAAAAGATTTTTCACGACTGGTTAGGTCTCAATTAACGAAACACAGATCCAAAATAGATGTATGCAAACGTTGTTTTACATTCTATTATAAAGATGGAAATAGTGAAGACAGAATGAAAGCTCATTTAAAACGCTGTATTTACAATGAACCGGCACGTATAAAGACATCAAAACCGGATGGAAATATAATTAAATTTAAAAGGTACGAAAATCAGTTTCCAATGCCTGTTGTAGCATATGCCGATTTGAATGCATACTGAATCCGACACCTTACCATCCAATGTTTACAAAATTATATAGTTATACAACCCATGTGCACGAACCGATGAGTTACTGTTTGTATTTCGTTTGTCACGAATCGGTTTTCGATAAAATAAAACAAGTCCTCCCACAAGAACCTGTGCTTTATAGAGGCGAAAAAGCGGCTGAAAATTTCATAAATGTTCTATCCAATCTCGCAAATGAAGTTGCCGATGAAATGATACACGTTGCAATGACGCCTCTTTCCGTCGATGAATAAAGAAAATTCGATAACGCTAAGCGATGTGAAATGTGTAATGCAGGATTCGGTTTAAATTGCAAAAAAGTTCGCGATCATTGTCACTTAACCGGTCGTTATCGAGCCGCGTTATGCAATAGCTGCAATTTACGCAGACAAGAACAAAATACGATACCGATATTCATTCACAATTTAACCGGTTACGACTCGCATTTCATTATAAGACAGCTGGATTACGATAAAGAGGATATAAACATCATACCTAAAACCACCGAAAAATATACAATGTTTACGAAACGGATGTCTGACGTTTTAAGCGTAAAATTAGTAGACACTTTTCAGTTTATGGCCTCGAGTTTGGAAAAATTAGCGTCCAATTTACCAAAACAATCATTTAATCAAGTCGAACATTACTTTGCAGCTGACAATTTACCAATGGTCACGAAAAAGGGCGTGTACCCTTACGAATATACTGATTCGTGGTCGAAATTGGATGAAACACAGCTACCATCGAAAGAAAAATTTTACAGCTCCCTTACCGATTCGAATATTACCGACGATGAATATGAACATGTGAAAATAGTATGGGACCATTTTAAATGTAAAACGTTGGGCGAATACAGCGATGTATATTTAAAATGCGATGTGCTGTTGTTGGCTGACGTTTTCGAGAATTTCAGGTCGTTATGTCTACGAGAATACCGCCTTGATGCCGCGCACTATATTTCAGCACCCAGTTTAGCTTTCGACGCCATGCTATATAAAATCCACGTTGAATTGAAACTGTTCACAGACGTCGACATGTACATGTTTATCGAATTGGGCATCAGAGGCGGCATTTCAACTTGTGTGCAAAAACATGCTGTAGCAAATAATAAATACCTCGAAAACTACAACCCCGACGCCCCCAGTAAATATATAGCTTACGTTGACGCCAATAACTTATACGGGTTCAGTATGAGTCAGCCTTTACCATACGGCAACTTTGAACGGATGGATAAAGAGCATTTATATACAATTTTAGATTCTATAATGAATCATTCTAACGATGCGGATACAGGCTACATATTCGAAGTCGATGTAACGTATCCGACAAACTTGCACGATCATCATAACGATTTGCCGTTTCCACCGGTGTCGGAAGCACCGCCCGGTTCAAAGTGTAGAAAATTATTGACCACTCTCGACGATAAAACAAACTACGTCTGCCACTATGTAGTGCTCAAGCAGGCTATAGCGAACGGGTTGATTGTCACACAAGTGCGCAATATATTGTCCTTTGATCAGTAAGCGGCTCAAGAGCTATATAGATTTGAATACTGAAAACCGAAAAAGAGCCGCAAACGATTTCGAAAAAAACTTTTTCAAACTGATGAACAATTCTGTGTTCGGTAAAAGTATAGAAAACGTGAGAAACTACAAGAATTTTAAACTGTTGACCGAAGAAATAAAACTGAGAAATTTAATCGCGAAATCCACCTTTATAGACAGGATAATATTTAAATAGTCGGCGTACAAATGGCCAAAGATACGGTGCATTTAAATAAACCGATTTATGTGGGCTTTACGATATAGGATCACAGTAAAACCGTAATGTACGATTTTCATTACAACGTTATGAAGCCAAAATACGGATCGAAAATCTCTCTGCTATACATGGATACGGATAGTTTCATCTGCGACATTGAAACTGATGATTTTTACGCCGACATGCGAAGTGATGATCTGTTTCAACATTTCGATACGTCAGATTATCCGAAAGACCATCCGAATTATTCTGTGAAAAATAAAAAAGTACTGGGTAAATTTAAAGACGAAGTAAACGGAATTCAAATCGTTGAATTTATCGGATTGAGATCGAAAATGAACACATTTAAAACGGCAAACGATAAAATTACGAAAAAAGAAAGGGTGTAAAAAAAATATATAGTCCAAAAAAGTATTACGTTTGACGATTATAAAGCATCTTGACGATTCAGATTTGGAAACTTACAAGACTATGACACTCTTCAGAACGAGGAAACATACCATAAACACTGTAGTTACGAATAAGTTAGCGCTGTTGAACTACGATGGCAAACCGGTGGCCGTAGATAACATCAATACGCTGGCTTGGGGTCATTACAATATGCCGTTAGAATTGAATCGTTTATATGGAAAAAATAAAAACTAGTCTACGTCCATTTTATTATCGCAATCGAATTTGTTAAATGGTTTAGTTTTTTTTAATATACGTTAATTTAATTTCCTTACAAATATTCTAATTTGATCGTATTTTATATTTTTCAACACGACGCAATTACGCGATAGAGTTCTAAATCTACATTTCATACAAAACGAATACATTACATCTCCTCTATAATATGTACAACTTAATATGCAATGTCAATACCACATGTAAATTCTATGTCATGATAACTATGTCATTATTCATTTTATTTAATCCATTATATACTATATAAAGTTCTTTATTTTTATTGATTTCGTTCAAATCCGATTCTGTAAGATTATTAAATCTTTGTGGTAAAAATATTTTCCCGAATCCTTCAATTGACGCAATAATCGATTTACCGTTTCTAGTATTCATAAACTCCATCTTTTCAATTCTGTATTCCTTATTACAGGTCAATTCACCGATATTTTTAATAGTAATGCTATAATTTAAGCTATTCAATTTATCGAAGATATTAGACATTTTTATGATTCTATATATAAAAGTAATGAAACTTAAAATTAGTATTTTATTGCTGTTAAAGAATATTTGTTTAAATGTGAAATGAGTTTGTTACGAACAGATAAAAGACAACTATTTGGTGTTTATCGATACAAATACCGGTGTTTTGCCTTTAATACATTATTATTTATGTTTTTTTTTTCTTCTTTTAAGTACGAGCATGTCCATTAAAGCTGTTTTAGCGAAAGAACTCCACAAGCCTGCCAGACGCAATTATCCAACCAGAAAAACGGAATTAAAAGGCCTGAATGACTTAGTCCAAGCAGACATAGTCGAAATGATACCTTATTCACGACAAAGCAACGGCTACATGTACTTTTTGACGGTTATAGATTGTTTTAGTAAGTTTGCATACGCTATACCGTTAAAGAAGAAGACGGGTATAGATGTCGTAGTCGCTTTGCATCCGATATTCGCAAATCACAAGATGAAACATTTTCAAACAGATCAGGGGAAAGAATTTTATAATCCGCAAGTTAAAGCCCTTTTGAAACAGTACAACATAAATCACTATTCTACATATTCAGATAAAAAAGCCGCCATAGTTGAACGTTTTAATAGGACGCTAAAGACGAAAATGTTTACCAAATTTACAGAACACGGGAACTATAAATGGATTAATATGTTGCAAAATCTCGTTGATGAATACAGTAATACGGTGCATTCGGCTACAAAATTTAAACCGAAAGATGTAAATCAAAAAAATGAACAGCAAGTTCTCACAAATTTAAATAAAAAATACGACAGGAAACCGAATATTGTAAAGATTAAATTTCAAGTCGACGATCCGGTTCGTATAAGCAAACATAAAAAGATATTCGACAAGGGTTATTTGCCCGATTGAACGAATAAAATATTCAAAATACACACTGTTCACTCGGAATATCGACCTGTAACCTATGAACTGATTGATTCCAGAAATTAAATTCTAAAAGGTCGTTTTTATCAACACGAATTGCAAAAATCAAAACACAAAGACATATATGAAATTGAGAAAATTCTCAAACGAAAAGGCAATAAAGCCTATGTAAAATGGTTAGGTTTTGATAAATCTTACAATTCATGGATAGATTTGAATGATGTTGTAGTGTATATATTGTTACGTGGAAAAAATTTTTTTTTCATAATATAGATTCGATTATAGTGTTGGAATTTATTGTTTTGGTAATTTTGATTTTACTGATGTTTTGGATATGATTTTCAATATTTCATGACAAATGAAATGATGTTGTATATATAGAGATGCCTCCATTTCGCATAAAACAGCACTGTTTTATCCGTATGATTTTGACATAAGATAACAAATTTCACAATAATTTTATCATAAGTCACCGAAATTGATGTAAGTTTAACAAACTAAGAGTCTGTTAAAAATTCATAAATATTTTTACAAGAGAGAGATATGAAGGAAGTGCAACAGAAAACAAAATTTCCCATCATGAACGTAATGAAAGGATACGGCCAAACACTATCAGATGTATTGTATGCGGCCCATCGAATTGCGGTAAAACAAATGTGGTTTTCAATCTTTTAGTTCAAGAAAACGGAGTACGCTTTCACAAATTGTACATTTTCTCTAAATCTCTCCATCAACCGCTTTATAGAATGTTATCAAACCTGATAATGTTGAATCCAGACTTTGGTTACTATGAATACGCTGAAAACGATCAGGTTCCACAACCGGAAGCGATTCAACCACATTCGATAATGGTATTCGACGATGTAATCAAACAGAAGCAAAACAATATCTGATTATTTTTCGAGAGGTCGCCACAATAAAATTGATTGCTTCTATCTAGCGCAAACGTATTCGAAAATACTAAAACAACTCGTGCGGGACAATTGCAATTTTGTAATTCTGTTCAGACAAGACGGTTTAAATTTACAACACATTTACGATGAACACGTAAACGTCGACATGTCCTTTGACGACTTTAAATCTTTATGCGAACATGTTTGGAACGCGAATCGGTATGGTTTTCTAGTTATCGATAAAGAAAGCGATAAAAATAAGGGTTTATGGATAAATTTATCATCATCGATTGAACGCAGCGATGCTACATTGAACGCACCGTCGAACGCAGCGATGCTATATTGAACGCATCGTCGAACGCAGCGATGCTATATTGAACGCACCGTCGAACGCCGACGAAACGACACCATGTAAATCGCAATTTGGAATTTTATAATTTTTGTCGTCTTAAAGATTATTCTTTAACTTTTTTTATCCGGTTTTACTGTTGTTATATTTTTTATTATACGATTGAAATAAAATAAAAATTAAAATAAAATAATAAACAAAAATAAAATGCAACATAAAAATATTTTATCTACTGTTATTTTTTTATTTTAATATTCTTTGATTCGATTCAAATATAAATCCGATGAATCTTGTGATGATTCGTTTGTCATTTCTTATCGTCATCTAATTTCTGCATATTTATCTTTTAACTTATTCTATTATTGAATAAAAAACGAATAGTTGAATGAAATTTATTTTTATATATAAACCGTGAATAAAACAGTACAACTATAAAATATATTAGTTAGATAAGCATCTCAATTGCATATAAAAAGGATGTGATATTAAATTAAAATCAGTATTGTACATTAAGTCGTAAGGAACAATGGAATATTATACTAATATTATGTTATTAGTGATAGTGTTCATTGGATTTTCTGTTTTGGTAAAATCGATTTAAATACAATTAATGCTGCGTGTGTGAATTATAAATTTAAAAAATGGTATTTATACATATAAAACGCTTTCGCATTTTAATTTTAATAATTCAATATATAAAAACAATTCAAATGTATCTGCACATTATAGTTCTAAAAGTGTAACACTTCAAATAGATTCAACAATCAAAGAGTCAGCATTTATCATTACACTTGAAGATAATAATGGTACATGTATAAAGCACAAAATAACATTAAAAATTATAACAATACCATAACTAATGTAACTTATGAAGATGTATATTGTGAATTTATTATAAATCATTACGAGAAAATTTTTATATTTGGATGTTATATGCCTTGGTATATAAGAGTTGATCCTGAAAACCATGCGAATGAACATATAAACGGTTCTTGAATAAGTTTTACTATATATGATGTTTGTTGAAGTTTGGGTGTCAAATGAACATTTAATATTGATTTTTAATAATAGATCGACACAAAAAACAAAAATTGTTAGTTTTAATGGATCTGATATATTCTCGAAAACAGAACCATAATTTTATCATCGATTTTTCATAAATAAAGTTTCATCTACTGATGTTTGTGTATTATACGAAAAAATAAATTCTACTTGGTATCTATTTTGTTCTTGCAGACGAACCTAAAATTTCAGCATTACAAGCACAAAATATACCCGAGCATACTATAGATCATAGACGATTTTGTGAATTGTACGGCAGATGCAAATTGAAATAGAACATATAATAAATCATAGATTATGTTGCAAATTAAAATAGACAATTAAATCGTAAATTGATATTTTAGTTGAAAAATCTTCAAATAAATTAATATTTAATTTATTCATTATATTAATCCCACATTTAGAATATTCAATCATTCTTACAACAATTTCAATATACCGTTCTATATCGGAATACGAAGTATTTAATATAGTTTTAATTTTGCATCGATAAGTCATTTCATCACTATAAAGCGTGAACAATTTGCAGTAAACATTCAAAATAGATGATATTTTGCTTTGAAGATCGTATAACTCAAATGGTAAATTCTTTTTTCTTATTACAAGATCTAATAGATTTTTAAATGTATTATTTGTAAATATATTTGTTAAATAATCGCATTCACTGCAAGCTAAAAGAACACACCATGCATTGTACGAAAGTTGGTTTACTTGAAAATTTGACAAGGATACGACCCGATAAGTGATTTTAAAGTTTTATTTGTAGTATACCAATAAATATTTTTTTGATTTCGTATGAACATATTCAATGAAAAATATTATTTCTCCTATCGTATAATATATTTTAATTTGTGAATATAGAATAAAAATGTTAAATTCTAATGATCTATATAGAATGTATTGATAAATGATTCTGTATCTAATTTTAAATAATTTTAGTCAATTTTATAATAATCGTTATAGTTATTTATCATTTTCTTTGTTCTTTGAGAGTTGATAGTTTGAAAACTCGGTTCTTTAAATATACACAATCTGTTAATCAAGACGCGTCTGCATTTACCTATAAACGAAACAACGACGGTACATTTACCAATTTATATTTGAAATATGATGATGGTGAATTTACGTTTGTTAAAAAAAAAAACAAATCTCAACCGGTAATGACTAATAGTGTGTTGTACGTTAAAGATGAAAAACATGGTATTTTAACATTAACCGATACTGGTTTTACTGTTGAAGGTGTATTTAATGAATTTCCGTGTATAGATGGAAGTGTTAATACGAGATTCCACGGGATGATGTACTATTCGACCAATTTGTGAAAAGGCAGATACGTACACAGGAATCAATATGAAGAATATATAAATAAATCGAACGCGTTAAGTAAACTTACAAAATTAAATTAAATAAATTCACATTCTACTATTCTGAATCTCAATTATATCATAAAAAATTATATGCAAAATGCGATCGCTTTAAGATTCCTAGCATTTTCATATGTAACGAAAACGAAATTTTTGACGCATCCGTAACAGATTCTAGACCGTGTAAAATTTACGATATATGCATCGAGTTGCCTGACAATTATATACACAATTTACAAATAGACCCTACCGTAACACTCACAAATAACCAATAACAAATCTCAATTAAATACTTGTAAATCTGAATTGGTATTTAGTATCGCAGCTAAAGGATGTATAAATGTGAATCAATGCACATCGAAAATTGACGGAACTAAAATCAAAATAGATGCTAATCATTACATAATATGTAAAGGAGGTTTACCAGAAAATATATTCTGTCCTTATGGGTTAAACGGTTATGAATCAACATTAACATACAAATCTCCTAAGTGCGGTCAATATTGGGTATCGAAAAATTTCAACGGCCCATTTAATACATTTGAATATCCTATCGAATTATATACGTGCTCAGAATATGTGTCTGTAATAAATACAAACCATAAATTACGATAAATTGCCAAAATATTCAATATTATTAAATATATACACCCATTTTTATAGGACACCGATAATAATGACAGATAAATATATACAATATTCTGGATTAGGGTATTATTCAGTAGAAATAATAAATATACAAATTGGAGATTCTACGTTTGAAAAAAATTTCATAAAAAATAAAACATTTGATGTATCATATGATTATTGTTTACCTATTATCAAAAATCAATGGATCTATTGGATTAATCCAAATGAGATTAAAACACCCTTTGATAGAATTTTATTCACTGACGAATATACATATTTTAATTATTTATAAATCGGATAAAATCTCGACCTTCAATCAAAGTGATTATTTTCCAGTTGGAGTATCAAAACAAATATATAAATTGGACACTGATGCCGATTTTTATTTATTTGATAAGGAACTTACTGGATACAAATTTATATTTCTCAAACGAATAAATAACACATACAATATACGACGAACTACGAAATTTATAGGAGCGTGTTATCAAATATATGATAAGTCAGCTTTTTACAGATTAATAGTGCATGGACAATCAGACATTTTATTTTTAATAGTTGTTAAATCTAGTCTTTTTGATCCTTTAAATGTTCGTATAACTTCAAATCAAATTTCGATTCCTAATTATTTGCCTACATTAACTTATGCCGATATTATGAATAATAAATACAATAATTACGATTGTACGTTTTACACAAACATTAACGCATATCGTTATATTTAAAGTGATATTTTCCATAAAGGTTCAGATTGTAGAATTCCTCATTGGATATCTATTTTGAACGTAAAATCTAGTTTAGATCTTTTACATTCATATGTAATTTCTGCAATTATACCCGTAAAACCCAACAACTCTTTTACATTTGATTTTCCATTTAAATTATAAGTAAACAATTTAATGACGTATTCTAAATTAGACTTTATAACAAAGTTAGAAACCGTTGATGATTCTATTATTGACAGTTGCTATTAATTCATTCAAAGATGAATATGACATTTACCGTATAAATTCAAATTATAATACAATTTGAATAGAAATGCTAATATTTTCGCTTTAGTTTAAAAATGAAACCCATACATCCTATAGATTATTATAAAGAAAAAAACGCTTTGAGTGTGAGTTTAATAATATAAACGATAAAGATTCTATTGTACGATGCATTTTACAAATGTATTATAATTATTTAGTAATGAGAAATATTAATCAAAAAAACATTTCATATATAAAAACTTTATTCGAGTATAAAACTTTAAAAAATTGTAAAATTACCTTTAATATAGAATATTCAAAATCAAATATAATATATAATCAAAAGGAAGACGGTATGATTTATATAGATTTAAATTTATTAAATGAAAATATATTTGACAGTAAATCCAATATAATAAAAGAAACAGAAGCTTTATGTATTAAATCGATATTAATTGTAATTACCTCATAAACAAAGTAAAATTATAAGTTACGATAACCATATGTGATTAAATTTTTTTTAAACACCTTTTCTAGAATTGTGAAAGAATTCGTGTCACAGACAGCTAATCTAGATCGCCTTTTCAGCGGTTGCACAATCATTATCTAAACACACACGTTTACCATACATCACTTTTATATAATAAATGAATAAAGTACTGCATAATATTGTATTTATATTATTAAATATGCTACTGCGCATGCTCGAACAAAACTGTAATTTACATTAAAGTCAGTGAATTCTGTTGTTAATATTTATCTTTCACTGAATAAAAAATTGCAATTATTATTATAGTGAACGAGAAGAATTACCTGACGTCATCAACAGGCTATAATAAATACATTACAAACGCAAGATAGAGGATTCCAAGAATCTGTTGTAAAAGATTAGAGAATCTCATAATGAGAAAATTGTGATTGCGAAATATGTGAATTTTGCTTGTAAATGCTACATGATATGTAACTTTTTTTCTAAAACAGAGTGTGCATGGCTTAAGTAAGTTGATTAATGATACATTTAATAGCAAACTATGAATTGTGATGTAGAAGCTGTTTGGTCGATAAATTTACTGTATTTTGCGGCGTCTTGCAAATCTGAAGGAACATATACAATAAATAAATATATAATTTTTTTTCCCTCAATAGATTATTATTTAAACAATAATCTGTTACTTAATTCGTATGAATGATCTACGTACAGATAAATTTATCATCAAGGCCAACATTAACATTGAATATAATGTTTATTTATTTTAATGTTAAATATATTTAATTTTTTGTTATATTCCACATATATGAACTTGTTTTTGCAAATGTTGTTCAGTAACGAATCATTAACAAGAAAATTGTGATTGCGAAATATGTGAATTTTGCTTGTAAATGCTACATGATATGTAACTTTTTCTCTAAAATATAGTGTGCGCAGCTTAAGTAAGTTGATTAATAATAATTATTAGAATCGTTAATGAGAAAATTGTATTTGCAAAAGAGTGTGAAATATGTGAATTTTGCTTGTAAATACTGCATGTATGTAACTTTTCTCTAGAATTGTACTAAATCGCCTGCTCATTAACTTGAAAAACGATGCTCGCAAAAAAGTGCGAAATATGTGAAAAGGCTGCATAATATGTAAATTTTCTCTAGAATTGGTCAAGTCGCGTGCTGCTCTCTGATTGACCCTTCTTTAATGTATAGCTGTGCCAGAAGGAACATATTATATCTACTAGCAACACCGATTTAGCGGCAATGTACAGTGCGTCCTTGTTCACAATCGGCTTGTTTGGACCGTTCATATTACCTGACCGCTTAAATGTTGAGGTCTACTTGTCCCTTTAAGTCCCTTTAAGAAGAATTGCCGCAGTGCTTGAAGATATTCCTCTGGCGGTGAGACGCAGAATATACTTCCAGCACAATGACGCGCCTCCACGCTTCTCTTGTTACGTTTTCACACATTTAAATCCTCATTTCTCCGAGAAATGAAGCGGTAATAGAGGTCCTCATTCCTGACCAACACGATCGCCTGATATAATATCTTTAGATTTTTCAGTCTGAGTACGGATGAAAAATATTTTATACAAAACAAAATTACATTCTCGTAAGGAATTAATCGTCCCCATTACGGATGCGGCTGAGCAACTTAAGAATAGCTCTGAAGAACTAAAAAGAGCTACAAAATCAGTTCAGGAGCGTGCCAAGAAATGTGTTGAAAATGGGGGGGCTCATTTTTGAACATTTATTTTAAACCGGCACGTATAATGCGCTTCGGTCTAGTGTACAGTTTCTAAAATAAAATTGGAATTTTATTTAATTTTCTTCTTTTTATTCGACTTATTACTATTTTGCAAACGAAGCATTTTAGGACGTATTTTATATAAACATTTTCCATTATTTTACCGGGAGAACTTTGTGATACACTCGGTTTGTTATATTATATAACATTAAATGTTATACGTTTATTCTGAAACAAAATCAAGTCTTTAAAACGATGAGAAATAAAAAAAAAGCTACGCTCCAAACATATACTTTCATAAATATTTTCCTGACGTTTAAATTAATTTTTGATGTAAACAAATTATATTTCTGACTTAAGGCTCGTTTCGCCTGTGCTATTCAGCATTTTATATCGCTCCTGCTTAGTCCATCTTTAGTAATTCTACTTCCTGAATAACAAAATTCTTCTATCTCCATAATCTTTTCTCTTCCTATTTTTACATTCAGCGGTCCATCTTTGTTATTTCTACTATATTTCATTACTTTCGTTTTGTTCTTGTTTATTTTCATGCGGCAGTTCTTGCGTAGGACTTCGTCCATGCTATTCATTCTAAATCCTTTTTACTCTCGGCTAGAATTATTATATCATCAGCAAATCGTAGCATCTTTATCTTTTCACCTTGTACTGTTACTCCGGATATAGATTGTTCTTTAACATCATTAACTGCTAGTTCTATGTAAATATTAAAAAGTAACGGTGATAGGGAACATCCTTGTCGGACTCCCTTTCTTATTACGGCTTCTTTCTTATTTTCTTCAATTATCACTGTTGCCGTTTGGTTCCTGTAAATGTTAGCAATTGTTCTTTTATCTCTGTATTTGATCCCTATTTTTTTTTAAATGCTGAACATTTTATTCCAGTCTACGTTATCGAATGTCTTTTCTAAGTCTATAAATGCCAAATATGTCTGTTTGTTTTTCTTTAATCTTCCTTCTACTATTAATCTGAGCGCTAAAACTGCTTTCCTTGTCCCTATACTTTTCCTGAAACCAAATCGGTCTTCTCCTAACACTACTTCCACTCTCCTCTCAATTCTTGTGTACAGAATTGTAAAGATTTTTTATGCATGGTTAGTAGTTAAGGTAATTGTTCTGTATTCTTCACATTTATCTGCTCCTGCTTTCTTTGATATCATATGACTATAACACTCTTTTTGAAGGCTGACGGAACATCCCCTTTTTTGTAAATATTACACACTAGTTTGTATAATCGATCAATCGTTTCCTCACCGGCACTGCGCAGTAATTCTACAGGTACTCCGTCTATTCCAGGAGCCTTTCTGCCATTCAAATCTTTTAATGCTCTCTTAAATTCAGATCTCAGTATTGTTTCTCCCTTTAATCCTCTTCGACTTCTTCTTCTTCCTCTATAACACCATTTTCTAATTCATTTTGTCCGTATAATTCTTCAATATATTCCACCCACCTATCGACTTTGCCTTTCGTATTATATATCGGTGTACGATCTTTGTTTAACACATTATTAGATTTTAATTTATGTACCCCAAAATTTTCCTTAACTTTCCTGTATGCTCCGTCTATTTTACCGATGTTCATTTCTCTTTCCACTTCTGAACATTTTTCTTTAATTCACTCCTTTCGCTAGTTTGCACTTCCTGTTTATGGTATTTCTTAATCGTCGATAGTTCCTTTTACTTTCTTCATCACTAGCATTCTTATATTTTCTACGTTCATCCATCAGCTGTAATATATCGTCTGAAATCCAAGGTTTTCTACCGGTTCTCTTTGTTCCTGCTAAGTTAGTTCGCTTCAGATGATTTAAGAATTTCCATTTTAACATTCTCCCAGTCTTCTTCTATATTTTCTACCTTATCTTTTTTACTCAGAACTCTTGCGATATCCTCCTCAAAAATCTTCTTTACCTCCTCTCTCTCAAGCTTCTCTAAATTCCACCGATTCATCCGACACCTTTACTTCAGGTTTTTAAACCCCAATCTACATTTAATTAACACTAAATTATGATCGCTATAAATGTCTGCTCCAGGGTGAGCTTTGCAGTCGACGAGTTGATTTATAAATCTTTGCTTAACCATGATGTAATCTATCTGATACCTTGGAGTATCGCGTGGCTTTTTCCATGTGTATATTCTTCTATTATGATTTTTAAACTGGATGTTGGCAGTTACTAAAATATACTTCGTGCAAAACTCTATAAGTCGGTCCCCTCTTTCATTCCTTTTGCCCAGCCCGTATTCAACCACTATATTTCTGTCCTTGCTTTTTCCAATGCTTGCATTCCAATCTCCAACTATTATTAAATCTTATGTTTTAATTGCTTCGTCAATTTCTGCGTATACACACACTATCTGTTCATCATCACGGGAGCTTATATACACGTTAACAATCGTTGTCGATTTAGGTTTTGATTTTATCCTTATTACAATGATTCTATCGCTATGTATTTTAATATACTCTACTCTCTTCCCTGTCTTCTTTTTCATGACGAAACCTACTCCTGCCTGCCCATTATTTGAAGCCGAGTTAATTATTCTAAAACCACCTGACCAAAAGTCGTTTTCCTTTTCCCACCGAACCTCGCTAATTCCTACTACATCTACATTTATCCTATCTATTTCCCTCTTTAAATTTTCTAACCTACCGACCTTTTTTAAACTTCTAACATTCCACTCTCCGACTCGTAGAATGTTTTTAGTGTAGAGTGTTTGAGTGTATTTTTTAATTTTCTGGTGACCCCTTCCTTAGTAGTCCCCATCCGGAGATCCGAACGGGGAACTAGTTTACCTCCGGAATATTTTACCAAGGAAGACGTCTTTATCATTTTTATATGAAAATGCAGAGAGCTACATTTTCTTGGAAAAAAGCAGCTGTAGTTTTCCATTGCTTCAGCCGTACTCAGAGGATTGAGTGAAGTTGATATGGCCGTTTAAGTCGTCCTGACCTACGCCCTTAACAACTACTGAAAATGTAGCCCTACTGTAATTTTTGGGAATCAAATTAAGGAATAAAGTTTTAGGTTTTTTTTTAATGAAATTTGAGCTGGAAAATAGGATGAAACAGGGCCCTGAACTGTAACTCTAGTTGTTTATAAGATATCCGACGTAAAACAAAACATTCGGTGTCGAAAAACAAGTTTTTTTTAATTTGTAGTACAATTGCTTTGTTAAATGACACTGATACTGTTTAATGACAGCGATACACTGATAATTTTTATAAATAAAACTGACTCTCATTGTTATTTGTCAGTATTATTTTCAAAAGCGTGAACATAATGAATGGCCAGTTGTGGTCGAAGCCCTCTGGCTTGGGAAGTGCGAACGAAACAGGTCCTTACCGGCTACTAGTAAATAATAATTCTAGTCTATAATAATCCTTTTCTGAATACGAGTCATTTATTTATATCAGAGATCAATTTAAAACACTTCTGGTAAATGTCGTGCTTATTGGTATTATCATCATCCTATATAGTGTGCTATTGCGCCTAATTTTTATAAGTAACAATCATCGTTAAATATATAGTTTTTAGTTAAAGGATTATCTTTCATAAAAAGAAAAATATCCAGGTGCGCGTACGGGTAATTAAAAATACAGTATTATAGTTAACATTTTACTCTTTGTACGTCATTATAATAAACACATTATAAATATCTAACAAAAAACTTTTTTTAATACATTTTCAACTCGTAATGCAAACACTTTCTACTCGCACTTTGAATCTTAATCGCGGTTGCATGTCTCGATGAACGAGTATACCCGCGTGTAGAATAAATGCGATTTACCCACCGGCATTTCCAACCTACCTTTTTTTCTTTCAAAAGCTTCTTTTACATTTATAATGTTACGATATGAAGTAAATTACTTGTATACACGCAAATAAAAATTTATTTTTTCATTTAGCAAGAGAAATAAAAAAAAATCTTTTTAGTAATTTTTGTTAGTCGTAATTTTATCGAGTATAACTTTACGTTATAATCTGTTTTATCCGTACGTTTTTTAACCGTTCGATAAAAAACCTTTAACGTTATTTTCATAACAGAGATGAATGTAAAAATCATATTATAGGAGATGTGTTTATTTATTCGCCGATTTCTTCAATTAAAGGAGAAAGTTCTAAACCGGAACAATTTTTACATTCTCCTTACTTATATATTAGCCGGCCCGTCTAGCCAGAACCTGGGCCCTCGAGGCTCAGGTCAGCCCAGGCGAATCCCGGAGCCTCCAGGGGCCAAGGAGCCTATCCCACGGCCACAGAGCTCGCTTCGCTCGCCGTTCCCAATTTGCCAGGGGGACCGGCGTCTTGGACATCTACAGAACTCGTCGCTTCGGTTGCCATTACCATCTACCGAAAGTGCGAAGGTCCGCTACCTGGACCCCCGCACTGTACGTTATCCTCACGGTCATGAGAATAATACCGATAACTAATAATCGTAATATTCAGGTTTTATAGAAACATGAGAAAGATAGAATAATAGTATAGCTTGTCCAAGCCAAATTGACACAGGTCTGATGAACAACATAGCTGTATATCTTACACGAGCGCACGGGTTGTAATAATACTCGATTAAAGATAGTATGTATACGATACAACTATTGTTATTCCGATCGTTGAACAAATTCAAGTCTTATAATCATCAGGTACTTACTTAATTCTGAGTTTATATATTATTAAATTATTATTTTTGTTTCTTTAATAGATATGTTATGCGATATTATGCAGACTAATCGGCTGTTACTGATTGGTGTTCAGCTCTTAATCTTTTTATTTACAGTTTTATAACCGTATAAAATATCCAAACCAAACACGCAAAAGATTGATGTCTACTGTTTATGCTACGCTCTTCGCTCTTTGTTCTGGGTGTGGAAAACAACCGTACACTAGCGTAGGCTATGAGTCATACGTAAGAAAAGTTTCTTTATTCGGGTTTTGTGTAAACAATAACCGAACGATGAGTCATTCTAAACATTCAAATGAAATATTAAATCTTTATTTATACAAACCGTTCCTGATTCGTTCAGAGACTAACTTGTTTTTATAAACGATTCCGTTTTAATTTATATCGTATTTGCAGTAAAAACTCGTCCGGTTAATTGTGTGTATCCAAAGAGTATAATGTTATCGTCCCGTTATACCGTTCTTTGAGTTTCAATTCTTGAAAGTAGTTGAAGTCGTAAGTGAAATTTTAAAAGTAATTTATTAAATTACTTTTAAATTAGTAAATTTTTGACGGCTCTATTCTTACGGTTGTGAATTGATTTTATTATTTTGCATATTATATGTAATTTAAGTGGAAAGGGCATTCACCGCCAAGGGAAAGAAATTATACATAACGTTTTTAATTAGAAGCTGCAGTGAGAATGTTTGTTAGTTACTCCAAAAAAGTTGTAGAACGTGTTGCGTCTGCCGCAGGAGTCTCAGAAAGAACAGTTTAACGAATTACCGGTGAAATAGCTTCGAAAAAAATTATTTTCTCTTCGCGTAGGAATAAAATGCAAGAAGGAAGCGACAAACCCGGACGGTTTTGGTCGGAATGCCGTACGACGTTAAGCGTTAAAATTCTTCTTAAACGAGGGCCGCTTGCCTTCTCTAACGAAACTTACCGCAAAACTAAAAAGCGATGTATTTAACGGGCAAAACAGTAGCTTACGAACATTTTTGTTAAGCGTAGACTTCAAACGGAAGAGAGAATACAGAAATAACATGGGTAATTCTTACTGAAGAACGTGATATTCGGTACAAACGGTTAAACGGTTTGCGTATTTGAATAAAGTTTAAGAATACCAAGAAGACGTAGATCGAGTCGAAGGAAGAACAATCGTCTACGTCGATGAGACTTATGTTTTCTCATCGGTAAGGGAATTCTCGGCAGCCTTAAAATTTGCCTGAGTGTTTTGCCGTGAAAATTTTAAAAGGAGAAAGGATAATAATGATCCACGCCGGTAGCGAAACGGCATTCGTTTCCTACCGCTTGACAATATTTCAGCAGCGATAAATAGTTGGCGAATTACTAAAAAAAACCTTCACTTTAAACTTTTTATTGGTCCGCAATATCAGAAACACTTTTTTTTCTCTTTTGTGTTAAGAATCACTGTACTAGAGTACGGTGTCCCTTTAAATATTAAAAGATTATTTCATTCTTTTTAATATTTATATTATTACATTATTTTTATCGAAAGGTCACTTTTAATAAATAAGTTACACTAAAACTTTCCGCTTCCTAAATAAAAAAAAAAAACTCCGATTAATTCTGCGCAAGAAAACCGACTTTTCGTTTTCAACGCCTCGCTATTTCGCAGTCAGAAACGCACTGATTTTCAGAATAAAACGCCCTACACTGCGAGGCTCTGGGCCCCGCCACGGCCACGCTGTAATAGAGACCATACTGTCGCCGAGGGAAAAGTCGGTTCGATTTCAACGGACGAGCCGACATCGCCGGGGACCGGCTTCCGGACCTTGTGTGTTTTGTGAAGTAGCCCTGAGAAGGGTTACTTCACAAAACACAGAGTAGCCCTGAGAAGGGTTACTTCACAAAACACACAAACAGCCCTTTTCAGAGCCGACACTCCAAAATCCTGAAACGGTTGTTTTCAGGACGACCAAAAGGTTCTAAGGCGCTATGCTCTGTCGAAGCCGCTCAATTATAAGGGTATGGTATTTTCGTATTCCTCGTACTTCAAAACGTAAAGAAAATTGACCTATAGTAATACCGTCAATTTTTTTGAAAAGCGGGTAAAAGATTATTTTTTTACAAATAAAAGTTAAAACGCTGCATGTTGTAAGTTGATTTTAAAATTCGATAGTTTAATTTTTAAAAGCTTTCGCTTAAGGTGCGTTTATTTTAAATTATTATAATTTTTAATTTTTACGGTTACATTTTTCTTTAACGTTCTTCCATCGTTCTCGTAAATTTTTTTTCTGAACGATCGTATACTTTGAGAATTTTTAAAAATTAATATTATTTATTATATTTTACGGAATTTTATTTTAAAGTCTATACCTGTTTTTCTAATCGATTAAAGTTAGTATTCTACGCGCCAAATCATCAGCTACATATTTTATACGAGCCTTCGGTTTTTAACGATGAACTTCATTGATGAAGTTTACACGAAATTTGACACAAAAAAAGCGGTAATGAACACAAAGAGTATATTTTGTGTATTTTCATCAGGTATTGTACGTAACATATGCTACTCCAAGAGTAAAAGAAATAAAACTGCCTCGCCGTTTGTTCGGATAGCTTAAGGGAAATCGTTTTATAAAATCACAAGATACACAAATAATCGTAATATAAAAATATGAATTTGATTAAATATAAATTCTACACGATGTATTTAGAGTTCTTTAATTATTATTATTTAAAAATTCATGACCGACTTAAGTTTTTTCTATTATAAAAAAAAAAATCTTTTAATTGTAGTTTAAATGTAATTATGTATTAAAGTTTTACGAGCGATCTGATGTTTTGTGTCGAGTTACACGATAAGTTGCGATTATTAAGTTAAGAAAAAATGTAAGAAATTTTAAATAAACTTTCGTATGAAATATTTTTTAAATTCTTAAGTGAATGTTCCCTTTGGGGTAATAAATTACGTCTCAAAAGGAACTGGATTGTGGAGGTTTCTGTGTGTGTGTGTGTGCACGCGCGTGTGTAATAAATATATATATATATTTATATGTTTAGATATATCCGCCAGAATCAGTAAATCAGTAAATTTAAAAACAGTTTTTGTTTAAAAATTTTATTCCCTTCTGAATGTACGAAACAAAAGCTTTCTTAACAAGCATGTTATAATACAAGCGTCCATTAGCACGTTTTAAAAATTAGTTATAACCCCTTCCCTTTTTATCTTTCTCTCTTTTAACTGATACTTGACAATAAGTAACCCCGTATAATAACGGGGGTAAGTTCATCGTAACTTAGAAAAAGAGTATTGTTATTTTTTACCGCGAGAGAAATTTGAATGAAACAAAAAAAATTACCAATATATATATATATTTATAAATAAATATATACAGTGTGTGTTATAAAAAAATGAAAAAGATTTCAGAACGTGTTCTGAATCTTAAAAATAAATATAAATAAAATAAAAACGTAATTCCGTGAAGGCTTTGTTATTTAGTTATAGTTTGTATAAAACGATTTTCTCCTGATTTTTACTTCAAGAAATTTAAATATAGGTGTAAATTTGACGGTTTTGTACCATTTCTGTCCTGAAAAATTGAATAAAATAGGCCCCACAACTGTACCTTCAGTATTTTTTTAGAAAATTATTATTGATCTCACCATAATTATGTTGGAAAAGAACATTTTTTTAAGAGTAACGTAAAATAGTTTGGTTAAATTAACAGATCGCATTTATATAGAATTTAATTCTGAGAAAATCTATACAAGCGGATCAACAGATCACGTCTTCATCCCATGGATGAAGAAAAAAAAAATCTCGAATAATGATCGCAAGGTTTTTCCGTTTTCGACTATACTAAACGATTTATTTACTCGATTCAGGCTTGAAATACTCTTAAGATAATTCGTTAACCGGCATTTCTCCCGCCACCACCCCATTCGGTAGCCCTAGAGCATAGACCAAATGTCAGTGACAATATACGGCTACTGTGCCTCTAAAACAGTTTAGCGACCTCGTTACCTAAAAGCTCCTAGTGAGCTACCTATCAGCGTGAGCGAATTAAGCAGGGTGCTATTCACCACCCGCTTATGCGTCCCAACCGCTCACTTGTCAAAATAAATCTAGATCGGGGAGTCGCACCCCTTGTTACTAATTAATAAAAGTCATTAAAGTTAATAAAATAAAAGACAGCAATTTAGACTGTCACGCCTTGGTCGCTGTATGCTAGCTAGTGCCTGTCCACCATTTAAAGCGCTTGGAGCTTGTATCTGGCTGGTGGGGAAAGCCATTATCTCAGGAAAAAAAGACGGTTGAACTTCGCAACCTCATCGAAGAACTCCCACACGGTCCGACAATGCGGCTCTCGCCACACCGACTCGCCGTTTATGAGCGGCCAGTTTTCCTCTTGACCTCTAAGTTCCAGGGTGGCCCGGTCTCTGGCCCCCCCCCCCCCCCCCCAAGAGCAGGGCAGTCGAACATCATATGCTCGTTCGACTGGACCTCCCCGCAGACACACAACTCATCAGCCGCTAGGCGAAACCGAAACAGATATCGCTTCAAACCCACATGGTTGGTAAACATTTGGGCACCCGCCGCCCTTAAAAATGAATTCGAGGCATACCATCCCCCCAGATCCTGTATAAACCTATACAAGGATCTTCCCTTAGTCGTGGTGTGCCATTCAAGCTGCCATGCCTCCATCGCGATGCTTCATAGCCTCTTCCGCAGGCGGGAAATGGGCAACTGAACGACAGATCCGGTGTATTGTGATCGTCGTTCCGCTCCGGTTCTAGCCCGGCTCGAAACAGCATCCCAAATGCCTCGGCTTCCCGACCTATTCCCAACTTTCACATGGCTGTCCGAACTTTCACCATTAAATCGATTGGGAGAGCCTTTCCCAATACGGTGGTAGTCTCGTAGGAGGTTGTTTTAAAACACCAGTGCATACTATTAAGGCTCTGCGCTGGGAACTCCTTAAATTTTGAAGCAGTGCTCTATTTCTATCCAACCTATGCGCCCAAATTAGCGCCGCGTATGCGATCATACTCTCGAAGACACCTCGGTACACCAAGTACATTTGACGGCCCGACAGCCCGTAATCCTTCCGAGCAATCCCTCTAAGTTTGTGCATCACAGAGACGGCGTCCGCCGCAACTTGCTTAGTGTGGTTAGTCAAAAGCATCAAACAAAACACCTAGGTACTTATAAAACCTTACTCGGCTGATTACACAGCCTTTATACTTAATGTGGGGGTACTCTTAAGATAATTTGGTTAACTGGCATTTCTCCCACCACCACCCCATTCGGTCGCCCTAGACCATAGACCAAATGTTCCGTGCCAAGAACGGCTACTGTGCCTCAGATGGTTTAGCGACCCAAATCCTAAAAGCTCCTAGTGAGCTACCTAACGTGCGTGAGCGAATCAAGCAGGGTGCCATACAGCACCCGCTTAAGTGTCCAATCGCTCACTTGCTAAACATAAAACTAGATCGGGGAGGCGCACCCCTTGAAACAATTTAAAACTATACGAGTCAATAATAAAAAGACAGCAATTTTGGCTCCACGCCTCGGTCGCTGTATGCCAGCTAGTACCTGTCCACCATTTAACAGCGCTTGGAGCTGATTTGGCTGATGGCCAGCCCTATTATCATGGTTGGTTTCCAGCAGCAGAGCTGTAGGAGTCCAATTGCATTTTACATTTAATCCCTTACATTTACCGATGACGGTTGAACATAGCAACCTCATCGAGGAACTCCCACACGGTCCGACAGTGCGGCTCTCGCCACACTGCCTCGCCGCTTGTGAGCGGCCAGGTTTCCCCCTGACCTCTAAGTTCCAGGGTGGCACGGTCTCTGGCCCCCCCCAAGAGCAGGGCAGTCGTACATCATATGTACATTCGACTGGACCTCCCCGCAGACACACAACTCATCAGCCACCAGGCGAAACCGAAACAGATATTGGTTCAGGTTAACATGGTTGGTGAGCACCTGGGCACCCGACGCCCTTAGAAAAGAACTCGAGGCATACCATCCCCCCAGATCCTGTATAAAACTATACAAGGATCTTCCCTTAGTTGTGGTGTGCCATTCGAGTTGCCATGCCTCCATCGCGAGGCTTTGTAGCCTTTTCCGCCGACGGGAGATGGGCAACTGGACGAAATTTTGTACCGGTGCATTGTGATCACCGTTCCGCTCCGGTTCTGGCCCGGCTCGAAACCGCATCCCAAATGCCTCGGCCTCCCGACCTCTTCGCAACTTCCACATGACTGCCCGAATTTTCACCACTAAATCGATTGGGAGAGCCTTTCCCAATACAGTAGTAGCCTCATAGGAGGTTGTTTTCAATACACCAATACTATCTGTATTGTTTTCAATACAGTGCATACTATCATGGCTCTGCGCTGGGCACTCCTTAAATTTTGAAGTAGTGCTCTATTCCTTTCCAACCTATGCGCCCAAACTGGCGCCGCGTATGCGATCATACTTTCAAAGACGCCTCGGTACACCAAGTACATTTGGCGGCCCGACAGCCCGTAGTCTTTCCGAGCAATCCTTCTAAGTTTGTGCATCACAGAGACAGCGTCCGCCGCAACTTGCTTAATATGGTTACTAAAAAGCAACTTATCATCAAACAAAACACCTAGGTACTTATGAACCCTTACTCGGCTGATTACACAGCCTTTATATTTAATGTGGGGGTTTCGACTGCATGATAATTTGTCTGCGCCCTTTAGAAACATAAACTTCGTTTTGGGCACAGAAATCTTTAAATTTTGCATGCCCATCCAGCCTTCGGCGGTTGACAAGGCCGCCTGCGCTCTGCTTTCTAGCTGTGGTCGTGAATCTCCACGAACTAAAAGGAGACAGTCATCGGCGAAAGCCTGGGCCGTGACTCCTTCTGGGAAAGTCAATCCCAGAAATCCGTCAAACACCAGGTTCCACAGCAGGGGGCCGAGAACGGAACCCTGCGGGCTTCCCCTGGTGACGGACTTTTCTACAACTAGGTGCGCATCTTTAAACATAGCCGTTCGGTTAGACAAATAGTCTCTTACCACGGCCTGTGTGGCTTCGGGAACATTGCGGCGTTCCAAAGCATAGGACAGAACTCCAACACAAGGAAGGAAATGCTGCCTCTATATCAATAAAATAGCCAAAACATATTTGCAGTCGGCGCTTTCCACCTCGGTAAGAGCATTTAAGATGCAATCCTCGGTGCCAACCCCTTTCATGAAGCCGTATTGGCCTCGATTTAGAATACGGCTGATATCGATGCTTTCTTCGAGCCGTTCCACAACCAGCCTTTCAAGCAACTTGCCGAAGACCGGCAAGAGGCTGATGGGTCGATAACTGCCGACCTCACCAGGATCCTTTCCAGGTTTCAGGAGTACCCTTACCAAAGCCACCTTCCAGCAACCCGGAAAGCAGCCTTCGGGTTCCACGGTCCGAACGCCAGGGAATGGTGTTTCACCCGCCCTAACGCCGATTTCCGCTTCACCCTCCGGAGCATCTGGAAACAGAGAATCCAGGAACGCCCGGTAGGTCGCTACAGATGTTAAAGTGTGGTCACGACCACCTAACCCGCATCGAACTCTGGACAACACGTGCAATGGCTTTGGCTTGTAACAAGTCTTTGCGAGCTGCCAGGGATCGCGTTGCAATTCGCGCATGGAGTCTTTCCAAAACTTGAGTTTGGCTTCCTTGATGGCGTGAACATATGTGTTACGGGCACGCTGGTAGATCCGAAGACGCTCAGCGCGCACGTGGTAACGATAATCCCCGTTAGGGGGCAGCTGGTACCTTATCCGCGCGGACCTCACTCTTGCGCGCAGCACGCTCAGGTCAGAGGACCACCATTTCTTGCCGGGCCTCCGTCTGCCTTCCACAGACGACCCCCCGGAAAATGAGGTCATGATGGCTCCAGGCACGCTCAGATCAGCGGACTGGCTGCTTGTGACGGGTCTGTCCATTGGCCTAGGCCGCCGTAGGACCTCGTCGCAGCCAGTCTTGATGGCCCGGCCGATTAGCTCCGCCATCAATTCCACCTCTTCCCTGGACTCCATGCTCCATTGCAATCCCTGCAATGCAGCATCGCATACTCGCCTCAGCCTGCGCTGATCCAGGCCCCTTAGGTTGTAGCGACCTGGATTTGGTGCCCTTAGACCGCCTCCGTAAGCAATATCATAGGTTATAAGCCTATGATCGCTCACACTAGCCTCGGACCAGACAGCCCAACTACCTATCCTCCGAAGCAAGTCACCCGTCACCAAAGTGACGTCGATGTAACTTTCTCCCAGTTCGCTGGAGAAAGTTGGTGGCTGCTCCGCATCGTTAATGAGGTAGAGGTTCATGGCTTCTGCGAACTGTTCGAGACCAGCGCCTCTGGGCTCTGTGAGTGGAGAACCCCAGGCGGTAGACTTGGCGTTAGCATCTAGGGCAACCAACACTCTGGTGCCCGGGAGACTGTCCAGAATCCCGCCCAACTTCGCCAGCAAGTCATCGATACTCCATTCAAGCTGGAAGTATCCCGACACGAGTACGACATCGAGCGTACCCCTCGTGATTCGCACCACGGTGAATCGCTCATCAGACCACTGGGGCATCCAGAACACACCCAGAGCGTCTGAGCCCACCACGATCGCTGAGAGCGGCCGTCCCCACGAGAATGAATAACTTTCACCCCGTGGAAGCCGACCACCCTATCCGCAACCGCGTATGGCTCCTGGACCAAAAGGACCTCGAGGTCGTACTCCTCAAGGAGTCTCATGGCCTCGCTCGTGGCCGCCCGGGAATGGTGCAGATTAATCTGCCCCAGGTGCGGGCGTTCGAGTGGGTGGAGGCCGTCCCCTAGGGTTTCTTGCCGTTCAGGCGTCGCCATAGGCTTTTAACATAGCTTAACATAGGTTGTTAACAGCTCTAGCCCGTGCCATCTCGTACGCCCTACACTGCCTACTCCCGACCCGGTGTCCAGCATCACTGCCTTTCACCTGGGCACAGGCGGCACACTTAGCCGGCGACGATTTGTGAGGGCAGCTGGCTGCCCTGTGCCCCGAAGCGGCACAGTGGCCACACATCTCCTTTTGCGATCTGCATCGGAGAGAGGTGTGTCCATAGCCCTGACACTTGAAGCAACGGGATACCTCAATATGGTCGACTACCCTACAGGCAGTCCACCCAAAAAACAGCCTTCCACCGGCCACTAAGACCTGCCGGATTTTAGGCGAGGTCTCGAGTACCCAGTGACTACTTCGGGAGTCCTTTCTCCCCAACTGCCGGACAACCTTGGCTTCCCTAAGGAAGTCCTCGACAGCCATATCCAACGATGGATTTTGGCTGTTGATCGCCTTGAGGATTTCGGGCTCCTCTACCCTTGTTGCCCTCGGCATATCGTAGACCAATATCTGCGGTCTACGCTCGGCCAGTAGCTGAGCCTTCAGCCCGTTCTTTGCCAGAACAGTGGCCTCCATCAGTTGTTTAGCCTGCTGCCCATTTACCACCTCCAGGATCGCTTCTCGGCCTCTGGCCCCGTGCTGTAAAACTTGTGTTCTGCAACCGGTTGCAACTTGATTCTGCAAGTACAGCGTTCTACGTTCTCGTCGTCGGGGTTGACAACGATCAGCAGCGGTTAGTCAACCTACGTTGCTGTGAGGAGTTTAACCGAGCGGCGGCGTAGTGTGTTGCAGGAGTGCTGCTGTCGGCCAAATAAGGACGTTTCCTTTGTATTCAACGTGTCCCCGTTTTCGTAGTTGGTGAGGCCAGAAACTTTTTCAGATCCTCTGGCAGGTTCGAGAAGCGGTTTTCCGCTCCAACCTAGCCTGTGGTAGGAGTGTTTCATTCTTCGACTCCTCGATTGGGCTGCCGAACAGACGGTCCGTCGGGGTATAAGAGGTTTGACGCTCACCCAGGACTTGTGACAGGTGATAGGTTTTTAGCAAACTGTGTTTGTAGTGTCTGGCAACGCAGTTGGTGTAGTGTCAGATATAGCCATGGAGCAATCCGGGGGAGGTTGCATGGATGACTTGGTCGGTTTGGCCAAGGACCTGGTCTCCGGTGACCCCTTCTTGCCAAGGAGGTCACTCGGCAGGTCGCCGCCGAGGCCCCGGTCCTCCGATAAGGAGGTCACGGAAGCCCCTCGGAAAGTGGAGCATCCGAGCGCTGCGGCATTGCAGCAAATCCTGCCCGATACCGCGGTTCCGAGCTGTCCGGTGAAGGCGAAAGCCGGGCCCGTCCAGCGAGGACCAGGCAAAGAGGGGGGCGCCAAGTCAGAAGTGCGGCGCCCAACGAAGTCTGGGAAGGAGGTAAGCGGTGACGCTGCATCCGTTCCCGCGCCCAAGGCACCGGAGGTTAAGCCTGTCGAAAGGCGGGAGGCCTCGGGGGCTGGAAGTGTGGGACGGATTGAGGAGATGAGGGCTGAGTGGGCCAAGATCTCCTCGAAGAAGGAATCAAGAGTCGCGGTGGAATTACGCCACCTAGTCGACTCTTATTTGAGTGACTGTATGATGATGGTAACCGGGCTGGCGTTGAAATGCGAAGGCCTCCAGGGTGCAAACCTTGCGCTGGACTCAGTCGTCAGTCGACTGTCCGGCAAGGTAGACCAGGTTGTGGAAGGAGTCCGAAGCTTCAAGCCGGTAACGGGTGAGGCTTTGGGCGAGCTCCACAAAACTATTAAGAGAGTGGAGGAGAAGGTGAAGAAGCCTGTCTCCTTCGCCTCAATAACAGCCGCGCCTGCGCCTAAGCGGGTAGGTCCGCCGCCGCCAGCACAGGCGCCGGCCAAAATTAAGCGGGCCACTGTAAAGGTGGTCCCTATTAAACCTGGTCAGGGGGCTTCGTCGGCAATGACGGAGCTAACCCTAAAGAAGATCCTGGACCCGAGGAAGGAAAAGTTCCAGATTTCCCGGGTCACGAAAACCAGGGATCATGGTGTAGTTCTGGAGGTAGTAAATGAGCGGCAGGCAAAACAACTGCTGGAGGCAGAAGTTCTGGTAAAGAACGGGCTGAAGGCTCAGCTGTTAGCCGAGCGGAGGCCTCAGATATTGGTTTATGATATGCCAAGGGCAACGCGGGTAGAGGAGCCTGAAATCCTCACAGCAATCCACGGTCAAAATCCAATGTTGGATATGACCGTCGAGGACTTCCTTAGGGAAACTAAGGTGATCCGACAGCTGGGGAGAAAGGAATCCCTGATGAGTCACTGGGTACTCGAGACCTCGCCAAAGATCCGGCAGGTTTTAGTGGCCAGTGGGAGATTGTTCTTTGGGTGGACGGCCTGTAGAGTTGTCGACCATGTTCAAGTAGCCCGATGCTTTAAGTGTCAGGGATTTGGGCACACCGCTCTCCGTTGCCGAGCGCAAAATGTGTGGCCACTGTGCCGCTCCGGGGCACAGGGCAACCAACTGCCCTGCCAAGTCGTCGCCACCCAAGTGCGCCGCCTGCTGCCAGGTGAAAGGCAGTAATGCCGGACACAGGGTAGGGGGTCGGCTGTGTAAGGCGTACGATATAGCACGGGCTCGAGCTGTTAACAACACAGCTTATGGCGACGCATGAACGGTCAGAAGCTCTTGGGGACATCTTCCACTTTGAACGCATACGCCTGGGGCAGATTAATCTGCATCATTCCCGGGCAGCCACGTGCGAGGCCATGAGGCTCCTTGAGGAGTACAACCTTGAGGTCCTCTTGGTTCAGGAGCCGTACGCAGTCGCGGATAGGGTGGTCGGCTTCCACGGGGTGAAAGTTATTCATTCTCGTGGGGGACGGCCGCTCTCTGCGATTGTGGTTGGCTCTGACGATTTGGGTGTGTTCTGGATGCCCCAGTGGTCAGATGAGCAATTCACCGTCGTGCGGATCACGAGGGGTACGCTCGATGTTGTACTCGTGTCGGGATACTTCCAGCTTGGATGGAGTATCGATGACTTGCTGGCGAAGTTGGGCGGGATTCTGGACAGTCTCCCGGGCACCAGAGTGCTGGTTGCCCTGGATGCTAACGCCAAATCTACCGCCTGGGGTTCACCACTCACAGACCCCAGAGGCGCTGGTCTCGAACAGTTCGCAGAAGCCAGGAACCTCTACCTGATTAATGATGCGGAGCAGCCACCAACTTTCTCTAGCGAACTGGGAGAAAGTTATATAGACGTCACCTTGGTGACGGGTGGTCTGCTTCGAAGGATAGGTAGTTGGACTGTCTGGCCCGAGGCCAGTGTGAATGATCATAGGCTTATAACCTATGAAATCGCTTACGGAGGCGGTCCAAGGGCACCAAATCCAGGTCGCTACAACCTAAGGGGCCTGGATCGACACAGGCTTAGGCGGGTGTGCGATGCTGCATTGCAGGGGTTGCGGTGGAGCATGGAGTCGAGGGAGGAGGTGGAATTGATGGCGGAGCTAATCGGCCGGGCCATCAAGACTGGTTGCGACGTGGTCCTACGGCGGCCTAGGCCAATGGACGGACCCGTCACAAGCAGCCAGTCCGCTGATCTGAGCGTGCCTGGAGCCGTCATGACCCCATTTTCCGGGGGGTCGTCAGTGGAAGGCAGACGGAGGCCCGGCAAGAAATGGTGGTCCTCTGACCTTAGTGTGCTGCGCGCAAGAGTGAGGTCCGCTCGGGCAAGATACCAGCGTTGCCCCCTAACGGGGATCACTGTCAACGACGTGCGCGCTGAGCGTCTGCGGACCTTCCGGCGCGCCCGTAACGAATATGTTCACGCCATCAAGGAAGCCAAACTCAAGTTTTGGAAAGACTCCATGCGGGAATTGCAGCGCGATCCCTGGCAGCTCGCGAAGACTTGTTACCGACCGAAGCCATTGCACGTGTTGTCCAGTGTCCGGTGCGGGTTAGGTGGTCGTGTCCACACATTAACATCTGTGGCGACTTACCGGGCGTTCCTGGATACTCTGTTTCCTGATGCTCCGGAGGGGGAAGCGGAAATCGGCGTTAGGGCGGGTGAAACACCATTCCCTGGCGTTCGGACCGTGGAACCCGAAGATATAGACCGAGTGGTTTCTCGAATGGCACTAGGGAAGGCACCGGGGATTGACCAACTTGACCCGGATATTTTCCATCATTTATTGCCTGTCATAAGAGAGCCACTGGGCAGACTGTTCACGGGATGCCTAAACTGGGGCTGCTTTCCGGCTTGCTGGAGGGTGGCTTTGGTAAGGGTAATCCTGAAACCTGGAAAGGATCCTGGTGAGGTCGGCAGTTATCGACCCATCAGCCTCTTGCCGGTTCTCGGCAAGTTCCTGGAAAGGCTGGTTTTGGAACGGCTCGAAGAAGGCATCGATATGAGCTGTATTCTAAATCGAGGCCAATATGGCTTCATGAAAGGGGTTGGCACCGAGGATTGCATCTTAAATGCTCTTACCGAGGTGGAAAGCGCCGACTGCAAATATGTTTTGGCTATTTTTATTGATATAGAGGCAGCATTTCCTTCCTTGTGTTGGAGTTCAGTCCTCTATGCTTTGGAACGCCGCGATGTTCCCGAAGCCATACAGGCCGTGGTACGAGACTATTTGTCTAACCGTACGGCCCTGTTTAAAGATGCGCACCTAGTTGTGGAAAAATCCGTCACCAGGGGAAGCCCGCAGGGTTCCGTTCTCGGTCCCCTGCTGTGGAACCTGGTGTTCGATGGATTTCTGGGGTTGACATTCCCAGAAGGAGTCACGGCCCAGGCTTTCGCCGATGACTGTCTCCTTTTAGTTCGTGGAAATTCACGACCACAGCTGGAAAGTAGAGCGCAGGCGGCTTTGTCAACCGCCGAAGGCTGGATGGACATGCAAAATTTAAAGATTTCTGTGCCCAAGACGAAGTTTATGCTTCTAAAGGGCGCAGACAAATTATCATGCAGTCGAAACCCCCACATTAAGTATAAAGGCTGTGTAATCAGCCAAGTAAGGGTTCATAAGTACCTAGGTGTTTTGTTTGATGATAAGTTGCTTTTTAGCAACCACATTAGACAAGTTGCGGCGGACGCCGTCTCTGTGATGCACAAACTTAGAAGGATTGCTCGGAAAGACTACGGGCTTTCTGGTCGCCAAATGTACTTAGTGTACCGAGGTGTCTTCGAGTCTATGATTGCATACGCGGCGCCAGTTTGGGCGCATAGGTTGGATAGAAATAGAGCACTGCTTCTAAATTTAAGGAGTGCCCAGCGCAGAGCCTTAATTGTATGCACTGGTGTTTTCAAAACAACCTCCTACGAGGCTACTACCGTATTGGGAAAGGCTCTCCCAATCGATTTAGTGGTGAAAGTTCGAGCAGCCATGTGGAAGTTGCGAAGAGGTCGGGAAACCGAGGTAGTTGGGATACGGTTTCGGGCCGGGCTAGAACCGGAACGGAACGGTGATCACAATGCACCGGGTCTAAATTTCGAACAGTTGCCCATTTCCCGCCTGCGGAAGAGGCTTTGCGGTTTAAATTGCCGTCTTTTTATTAAGGTACTTTTTTGTTTTTAATTGTAACAAGGGGTGCGCCTCCCCGATTTAGTTTTAATGTGACAAGTGAGCGGTAGGGACACATAGGCGGGTGCTGTACGGCGCCCAGCTTAACCGCTCACGCAAGATAGGAGCTCATTAGGAGCATTTAGGATAACGAGGTCGCTAATCTGTTTAGAGGCACAGTAGCCGTTTTTGGCACGGTACATTTGGTCTATGCTCTAGGGCGACCGAATGGGGTGGTGGCGGGAGAAATGCCAGTTAACCAACAATTACCACCTCCAGGATCACTCCATGATCCCTTGTTTTGGTGACCCGGGAAATTTGGAAATTTTCTTTCCGCGGGTCCAGGATCTTTTTGAGGGTTAGCTCCGTCATTGCTGACGAAGCCCCCTGATCAGGCTTTACCGGGACCACCTTAACAGTGGCCCGCTTAATTTTGTTTGCCGGCGCCTGAGCTGGCGGCGGCGGACCTACCCGCCTAGGCGCAGGCGCGGCCGTTACTGCGGCGAAGGAGACAGGTTTCTTAACCTTCTCCTCCACCCTGTCAATGGACTTCTGGAGTTCACCCAGAGCTTGGCCGTTAACCGGTTTAAAGCTCCGGACTCCCTCCACAACCTGATCTACCTTGCCCGACAGTCGAGTGACGACTGAATCTAGGGCAAGGTTAGCACCCTGGAGGCCCTCGCACTTAATTGCCAGTCCCGTAACCAATAGTCCACATTCACCTAAGTATGCATCAACGAGCTGCCTCAATTCAAGAGCAACTCTCGACTCCTTCTTAGAGGAAATCTTGGCCCATTCGGCCCTCATTTCCTCAATCCTCCCTAAGCCTTCCGCCCCGGAGGTCACCTGCTTTGACACAGGCTTTCCCCCAGTGACTTCCCGCTCAGGGACAGAATCCGCCCTGCTGCCTTCTGCCTTTCCTTGCTTCGCAAGTCGGCGTCCCTCAGACTTGGCGCCCCCCTCTACGCCGTGCTCTCGCTGTACGGTTCCAGCCTTAGCTTTCTCCGCACAGCTCGAAACAGAGGTATCCCGTAGGGTTTTCGTGCAAACCGCTACGCTCGGGCGCTCCACTACCCGAGGGGCTTCCGAGACCTCCTTATCGGAGGACCGGGGCCGCGGCGGTGACCTACCGATTGACCTCCTCGGCATGAAGGGGTCACCGGCTACCAGGTCCTTGGCCAAACCGACCAAGTCCTCCAGACAACCTCCTCCGGGTTGCTCCATCGCTTGTATTCCTGACACTACACCAGCTGTGTTGCCAGGCACTACAAACCACAGCTTGTTCAACCTATCACCTACCACAAGTCCTGGTGAGCGTCTAAACCTCTTATACCCCGACGGACCGTCTGTTCGGCAGCCCAGTCGAGGAGTCGAAGAATAAAGCGCTCCTACCACCGGCTAGGTTGGAGCGGAAAACCGCTTCTCGAACCTGCCAGAGGATCAGAAAGGATTTCTGGCCTCACCAACTACGAAAATGGGGACACGTTGTATACAAAGGAAACGTCCTTATTTAGCCGACAGCAGCACTCCTGCAACACACTACGCGGCCGCTCGGTTAAAACTCTACAGCAGCGCAGGTTGACTAACCGCTGCTGATCGTTGTCAACCCCGACGACGAGAACGTAGAACGCTGTACTTGCAGAATCAAGTTATGCACCGGTTGCAAAAAGCACAAGTTTTACAGCACGGGGCCAGAGGCCGAGAAGCGATCCTCTTAAGATAAATATTTAAAACCCTTTTTCGGTTTTTTTTTTTAATTTTAAGATGTAAAAACAAATTATTTTTACATTTTTACTTTTATATGCTGCCGCAATCGAATCGATCTTTACATATCTTGTATCATCGTGATGATAATTTGTATTTTTAACTCTGATTATTTATTTCATCGCGCACTTTAGTAAACGGCATATTCTGTAACTTTTAATAAAATTAACCGTTTTTACAGCGTTACAAAGAATTGCTTTGCGATTTTCCGGCATATATGTTACGGCAAGGGCATGTCTGCGAAGAAAGCAGTGCGTCCATTTCGCCCTCAGTATAAGATGTTCTTTTAATTTTTTCGTAAATGCACTGTTATTTCCTGTTATCTCCTTTGCATCATCGTTACGCAATGCAATACGTTTTGTCCAATCTGTGTTATAGTTTTTAGTAGCTTCATTAAAAATATCAAAAAGATAATTGTCCTGTTGACCTGTCGCCCAAGCGGGCGAAGCAGCGACGGGAATGCTAGTCTATACAGTATTTTGTAAATTAATATACCCTCCTGCGCTTCATCTATAAAAAAACGTAATGTCGAGGATACTTATGAAATTTTGGTCGACAAAACGTTTAAATCTTCAGCAATAATTTAGTCTTTCGTCATGATCTTTAGTTATTACTCTGTAGGGGAAAAGTTTCAATTCTTTTTTTAAAGTTTGATGTGAGGTAGATATCTTGCTGCTGTCCTAACTTACGCGTTGACTTTGATGGACTTTCGGCCATAGCATCCGAAATATCAAGCAGCTTCTGTTCGTTTAGTTTAGGCGGTCTTCCGCTTCGATCAACGATTTCAATAGAGTCTGTTTCCCGAAATTTTTCGATAAGAGTTCGAATCGCATCGCGGTGAGGAGCAGGAATATTTGGAAACTTTTCAGAAAACTTGTGCTTCACTCGATCAGTATATTATTCACCTTCACAAAAGACGTGTTTAACGAGAAAATGCATTCCTCTACTGAAATAACCGTTACGTTTCTCTAAAATATTGATTCTGATAAACGAAACAAAGCGCGTTGAATCACAACTCGACAAGTGAGGTCTTGATTTTTTTACAGAGCAACGGCCAACGAACCTGCAGGGCAACCGTCGAAAGAATAAAATTTACCACGTAATTCTAAAGAGTACTGTACAGTGACTTTCCGAACGCTTTGTATTTCTGTTACCGTGGTAAAAGAAAAAGATAACTGAGTTATGGCACGGATGAAGTCCTGAGCAAGAAATAATGTGAAAATAAGCAAAAAAAAAAAAAAAACGAAAGTAATGAAATGTGGTAAAAATAAAGTAGATGGACCGCTCAATATAAAAATAGAACGAGAAAAAACTATGGAGATAGAAGAATTTTGTTATTTGGGAAGTAGATTTACTAAAGATGGACGAAGTAGGAGCGATATAAAATGCCGAATAGCACAGTCGAAACGAGCTCTCAGTCAGAAATATAATTCGCTTACATAAAAAATTAATTTGAACGTCATGAAAACACTTTTGAAAGTATATGTTTGAAACGTAGCTTTATAAGGAAGTGAAACTCGGACGATCGGAGTACCTGAGAAGTAAAGCTTAGAAGCTTTTGAAATTCGGTACTATAGGAAAACGTTAAAAATCAGACGGGTGGATAAAGCGACAAAGGAAGTGGTGTTGCGGGAAATCTATGAAGAAAGAAGCATCTGGAAAAATATAGTTAAAAGAAGAAACTGACTTATAGGCCGCATCTTAAGGCATCCTGTTATAGTCGCTTTGATATTGGAAGGACAGGTAGATTAAAAAAAATTGTGCAGACAGGCAACGTTTGGAATATGTAATACAAATTTTTAGGGATGTAGGATGTAGGGGGTATACCGAAATGAAACGACTGGCACTAGATAGGGAATCTTCAAGAGCTGCATCAAACCAAGGATGATTGAAGACCATAAATCCATAAGCCACGTGTGTTGCCTATCGCTATATTCTAGGAAACCCTACAATAACCCTACAATTTGTTTCTTTATGTTAATTTTAATAATAATTAGGTTAGTCTTGTCGACATGTAATCTAATCCGCGCAACAAACGAAAAAGTGAAAATTAAAAGGAAAACTGAAAGTTTAAAGTAAATACAATCGTTAATATTTCTAAGGAAGGTAAATGAATTTTCAAAACGGAATTATTAAGCTTCAACAACGAAAGGAATACGCGTACAAGTTAACAAAGATCTAGTAGTAAGCTTTGATATTTCAAAGTTGTTATTATATCGTGTCTGGTAACATTTTAATCGACCTACATTTAATGACGTAATAGGATTTTCTGTTTTCATATCGCAACTCACAACCTCTGTTATTTATTATTAAACAGATTTATTTGTTTAATTCTTTATACACTTTTTAAACTGTTTACTAGGTTTATAACCGGCTTCGCTCGGGTCACAATTTCGTCCTGTGAAAGGAGTCAAACCTAAAAAATAGTATTTTACGAAACCAATTTTTTGTTTTTTACAGTTATTTTTTTCAAAAAGCTGAAGTTCCGGTGGTTATAACAAAACGGTCCGAATTATGTCTACATATTTTTCATCTAAAATTTAAAAAGAAATTTAGGAAAATGATACTTAAGCACCGTAATTCGCTTAAATGTTGAAAGCAAACAAAACTATCCAAACGCAATACACGAATT
This sequence comes from Lycorma delicatula, assembly GCF_047948215.1. NCBI lineage: Eukaryota > Metazoa > Arthropoda > Insecta > Hemiptera > Fulgoridae > Lycorma > Lycorma delicatula. The sequence continues at coordinate 9,173,243 of NC_134466.1, read as the reverse complement.
TCAATCGTACTAATATACAAATCTAAAAGTTAATTTTTTTATTACTAAATCACGCAAAAACTACTGCACCGATTTCGATGATTTTTTTTTTTAATTTTCTTCCTTATTTTATAGAGAAACGTATAGAAAGAAAAAATCCATAAATTTTCGTTTCTTAATATTTAAAAAAAAATTAACGTAGTGAAATTTAAATAATGTTATCAAACTACGGTTTTATTTAATTTTTCCATCGCTTCTATTACAGCTGTAGATCAGTAATTCTCAACCTTTTTATTCCACGACCCCCAAAAAGTAAAAAAGAAAATATGTAATGAATTTTTCGCGGCCCAATTAAACCTAGATAAAACTATTTAGCGGGGTTGATAGCGACGGGTATAAACATACAGGTATGAAGTGTACAAACGTATACGATTTACAGGTTTCAACTTAATGTGTACGTGCTCTTTGTAAGTTTATCCGCATAAAATTCGCTACGAGTCATGTTGAACACGCATTTGATACGTTTGAACACGTCGTACTCTCGGCAGTATAAAACAGGCGTAAGGGATTGCGGAACGTCAGTTTCGTTCCGAATGCGAAGTGTGCGTGTGGCGCCTTAATTTAAGTTTTTTAAAAGCGCAGTTTCATAGAAAATAACAGTAACCAAGTTTTCGGTTTTTTAGTGCTCGATCAAACGGTGTAACTGCTTTTTTTCGATTAGATTCTTACGTAAAACGGATAAATTTGTGAAAAACCGAAGTGAGCCGAGTACATCCAGCGATTAGATCGGTAAAAAGACAAAATTGTAAAACGACGGTTATTTAAATTACGGTTTTTACCTCATCGGATAGAAAGCCACAGTGCGTTATTTGTTTTCAAGTCCTGTCCGATGAAAGTACGAAGGTATCAAAATTAATTCGACGCTTGGAAACTAAACATCCGGATCGTAAAAACAAACCCTTGAAATTTTTCGAAAGAAAATTACATACTTTGAAAAATCAAAAATTTTTTTTTATAAATGTTAAGCCGTACTGATAAATGTACACTTTAAGCATCTTATTTCGTAACATTGAGAGTAGCTAAGCTATCAAAACTCGCAGAAAATGTCATATTAGACAATATGACATTTTATCGACTATCGCAGTAGACACTGCGATAATCGATATGGACGGTGTTTTAATAAGCGTAAAAGAAGCAAAAAAGTGAAAAAAAATTCCACTTTCTAACGACAACTTATCAAGACGAATCGATGAAACGGCTGCCGATGTTCACGAACATCGAGGAAGATAATTCACCAAGCGAATTCAAGTGAAATTTTTAGTATTCAGTTTGATGAAACAGTAGGTTTGGCAAATATTTCTCGGTTCTTATGTTTTGTAAGAAATGAACGAGCTAAGGACGCATCGATCGATGAAAATATTTTGTTTTGTAAATTAATACCTGTTCGTGCAGCAGGACAATATCTTTGGATATTTTTAAATGCTACCGAAAACTATAACACAGATCGAACAAAATGTATTGCAGTACGCAGTGAGGGTGTAAAGGCGATAACGGGAAACAGTGCATTTACGAAAAAAATTAAAAGAACGTCTTATGCTGAGGGCGAAATGGACGCACTGCTTCCTTCGCGACATTGTCTTGTCGCAAAAAATATGCCAAAAAATCTCAAACAAATTCTTTGTAAAGCTGTAAAAACGGTTAATTTTATTAAAAGTCAACCCTTGGCTGTTTACTAAACTACGCGATGAATTAGACGAAATAAAGATCTTCTTTTCTATACAAAAGTAAGATGGTTATCGCGGTGGAAAGTGTTAACTCGGTCTTTGGAATCGGAAGATGAATTAATAATATTTTTCCAGGATAAACAAACGCCATTCTCAATGTTTTTTACAGGATAATGAGTATATATTGCTGTCGGTTTACTTAGCCGATGTATTTCGCATTTAAACGAGTCAAATGCAAATTAACAAGGACCCGATAAAAACATTTCGTTAATGACAGACAAAGTTCAGCCTTTCATTAAGAAGATTAATATCTGGATTATTCGCATTAAAAGCAAACATTTTGATATGTTTCTGCGTGCTTCCGATTTGGATAAATAAGACGCTATTTTCATCATAGTTTGGATACTGTGAAGATGCATTTGCGTGATCTAAAAATCCAATTGGCGGAGTATTTCCCGAAAGAAAAAATAACGATTTCTCGAAGAGTAGGGTACTGAATCCATTTAGCGTAAACGTCGTTGCGGCTGCCAGGTTACCGGCTAAGATTCATCGAAATGTCCGGCGATTAAACGTTACGACTACAATTCAGATCTGAAGATTTAGATACGTTTTGGCTTGTTTGTCGAAGTGAATATGGAAATTTAGTCGCAGAACCGTTGGAGATACAAATTCCCTTCGCCGCGTCTTATCCCTGTGAGAAACGGTTTTCGTCTACGGGTCGCAAAAAACTAAATGTAGGAATCGTCTAATATCCCTTGAAAACAATTTGTTTTGTACGTTTCTAACGTAGATCCGCGTTTGGAGAAACTTTTAAATAAAAATTCTCGTTAATTTATTTTCTTTAAATGTGACTTATAAATGTTTATAATAAATGATTTCATTATCGGTTAAATGTAAAGTTGTAGAATAATTTCGCAATCCCCCTTTCATGTTACTGCGATCCTCCTGGGGGACCCCCGAGTTCAGAAATTCTGCTCTAGATTTAAGCTGCAAGAAGAAAAGTAAGATAATCGGTCAAAAACAAAAATGGGTTTTTCAGATTTTTTTTTTGCGTTTCACAACGTTTCATGACACAGGGTTCCCGACCCAAAAAAAGAAAAAATAGAAACGAGGGTAATGTTCGTCGTACGTACTTGTATACTTGTGTTGAAGTATTTGAAGCTTAGTAACTTTTGATTGGATAAATCGATTTTGATGAAATCTCTTACAGAGACTTGTGTGTACGGGGCAAGTTGTCGGTAAAATTTTGGAGTTAATATCTCCAGGGAACGGGGTAGATAGTGTTCTGGGATTAATAGTCTCAAAAGTTTTCAAACATAACCCCGCCTTACATTACTATCGTTACTATCGTATTTTATCTTATCGTTGTTTTTTTTTTTATTTTGTCTCAAAATTTCTCTCTTCCCAAAAATCTAAAACCGCTATTTCTTATTTACCGCGTATTTTTTTAACTGAATTTTTTTTGTGTCGTTCTAGATATAGCAGTAGTGCAAACTACTGAATAAAATTTCTTTGGGAGTCTGAAGCCGATCAAAATTTAAAAATATCGATATTTTAAATTTAAAAAATTGTTTTATTTACTTAAACTTTTCATTCTCTAATAAAAAAGGATGGTGCGTTGGTTTTGTTTGTTTGTTCTATGCGCCGAAATTTTTATTTCAGCTGCTATTGGTGCAGAGCGCACCAATTTTGGTGCGCCGGGCGGCTGCGCGTAGCGCACGAACGATTCATTTGTTCAAAGGATTTATACTTCTTGATACGAACGATTTATCTAAAATTATATTTGCGTTTTGGGGATAAAATAGGAAAATATTGGCGTTAAAGCTGTGTTAAAAAATCACAACTCAAAACACAGCCAAAAATGTTCAGAATTTTGAAACTTTTCATTGTAAACGTTTTTGTTGTTATTAGTCCATTAAATTCGTGAAAGTAGTTAAGTTACATTTTGCAAAAATATTTTACAAAATCACGTGTAATGAAACAAACCGTGTAACATTTTCGCAATATTTTTCATTGTATTTTCGTAATTTTCTATTTATTATAATATTATTATTTACGTTTTTTTAAATTTTTGTAACTTAAAAAACAGTGAAACGGAAAATATTATAATGTTATAATGACAATATTATATTATAATGTTATAACTAATAACATGTAACACTCCCGGGACAAATAATAATAAATTGTGAAATTTTCATCAAAATCGGTTCAGTAGTTTTTGAGTTATTAGGGCAAACACAAAACGAATATTGTTTTTTATTTATATAGATATATACCTGGGTGATTCAAAAAAGGATTTTTAAAAGCAAATAAAAATTTATTGAGATAACCTACGGATTCGGTTGAGGTCTCATTTCATAGAAAAACATATGAAATTTGTCACCCGACATTCGCTTTGATTCGATATTTCTTCCGTTTATAATGCTACGTACATCCCACCTGAAGTCAATTTCATTCCAGACTGCAGCCAGCAAGTCAGGCGTTACATCTGCAGCTGCAGCTGCGGCGTTAATTCTTTGCTCAACAAGATCGGCAGGCAGTCGCGGTAAATAAACCCGTTCTTTAATGAAAACGCACAAGAAAATATCTAGCGGGTTCAAATCCGAAGAGCGAGGTGGCCATGCGGTGGGATCTTCACGACCAATCCGCCTAACTGGAAATCGAGTATCAAAAAAATCTCGGATTTCTAGGCGGTGTGAGCTGGTGCCCTGTCTGGCTGATAATAATGGCGTCAATCTTAGTCATCGTCTTCTAACCGAGGTGTTAGGAAAGTTTTAAACGTTTCCAGATAAACGGTACCATTTACGGTCGCCTCCTGGTAGAAGAACGGACCGTTCTCTCTCGAAGAACAACCTGTCTCAACGAAGGTTTGGTGTCAAGAGTAAATTAGATGCCTACTAGGAGGCTATCCGTACTCTATACGAAAGTTACGTTGAACTGCAGTTGTTGACTGCAAATTGTGAACGTAAAACACACAGCGAGTACGTTTCGCACCGGTAAATGTATCCATTTTTAAAAACACTGGTGGCCAAATTCGGTACTAATGAACTACACGAGTCAAAACTTGATGTGTTTTGGTATGAAAAGAGACCTCAACCGAATCTGAAGTTATCTAAATAGATTTGTATTTGCTTTTAAAGTAGTGAAGTCCTGTTTGGATACGTATATATGTATATTATTATTTTTTTTTTCTTGAATTTTTACGGGCATCGATACCAAGGTCATTAGCCCTCGTCACTTTCTTAGAAAGAAATTAGTATCACCATCAGGATCGTCATACGTAAGGGTGTAAAGGGCCCTTACATTTTATTTAAAAGCACAAACTACACGAAACATTAAGACACAAAAGACAAGTACAAAACACAACACTTACGGGGTGTAAAGGGCCCCGAAATTAAAAATTGAGATAAGGTTCTCAAAAGACCATGAAATTAAAAATTCAACTTATCAATACCATTTCTTTCTTTCTTGTACGAGTCTCGTTTATAGTTTGTTTAAGCACCCTCGGGGCGACCAGAACCACCGTTGAGCAGTATATCAGTCGCGCCAGGGTGCCGTGGCAGTTGACTCCTCCTTATAAACAGGCTACAGGCATCCATTACACTTACCCATAGCCTCGCGCCCTCAGTTTACCCTTGAGGGTCTCCCATGCCATCATTGGACACACCCCGACTCACTGCTCCTGAATGCAGACGAGCCAGGAAGGCCTAGGCAAGAGGGCTACCTCTTGCCTCGTCTATACGTGCCAAGGTTCGAGACTCTCTAATATATAAATCTATATAAAACTACCGCTTAGAGATTCTTTTATCACAGCTTTATTTTCACTTTTACAGACTTCCAAGAAATCCACTGGCGTAAAAATGCAACTATCTTTTCTTTATTTCTATTATCCAGATCAGCAGTAATCTCATTTCTAAGACGGAATCTCTTTCTGAGATCCTCATATATGGTACACTCTTGTATTAGATGCTTGACTGTCAGTGTTTTATTACAAACACCGCACATTGGTCTTTCTTCGCCGGTTAACAAATATGAATTTGTTAATCGCGTGTGACCGATTCTAAGTCTGGTCACAGCTACTTGTTCATGGCGAGTCAACATAAATTCGCTTTTCCATTTATATGGAGAAGTGTTCACCGAGTTTAATTTGGTATTTAAACTCCTCCAATCAGTACTCCATTTGTTTCTTACTATGGTAGTTAGACGGTTTTTAGCATCTGCCACTCTTACAGGAAATGCATCTAAATTATCGCAGACTGTTGCCTTTCTGGCAGCTTCGTCTGTGCATTCATTACCTGTAATACCAGCAAGCCCTGGAGTCCATACAAATACGCATCGCTGTCCTCGTTGATTTAGAACGTATAAAATGAACAGGATGTTTGCAATTAGGACATCCTTAATGTTCTTGTTCCAAATTGCAACAAGTGCACTTAAAGAATCGGAAAATATTAGCACTCTCTCTTCGCAATAGTGTTCTGAGTAGCGAAGAGCTTGCTGTATGGCAGTAAGTTCTGCCGTGTATACACTGGCCACATCTGGCAGTTTCCAAAAGTGGGCTTCTCCATTTACATATATGGAGCATCCAACACCATGTTCGGTTTTAGAACCGTCAGTATAAATTCTAATATGTTCTTCGTAACTACTGACGGTTGCCAAAAATTCCTGTTGGATGATCACTGCTGGTTTCTTTTTTACTTCTCCCTGAGAGAGATCCAACCTTGTATTTACCGCTGGCAAGAGCCATGGCGGTATTTCTCTAGTAGAAATTGCTGATGTATCTGGTATAGCAATTTCATATTTTCTTCTTAATTCGTGGTACCTAATTCCGGCTGGTCTGGAATAGGTAGCACGAAGTTCGTATAATGCAGCCATAGGATGGTTGTTGAAAAGTTTATTATTTATATGGGAAGGATAAGCTCATATATTTGCTGCGTATCTTAGTAAAAGGATCTCTCTTCTATAATGTAGTGACATTATTCCGGCTTCTGACATCAGACTAGCCGCCGGACTTGTGCGGAAAGCGCCTGTTGCATATCTTATTTCGCTATTATGAATTACGTCTAACTTTCTTAAATACGACTTCCTAGCGGATGAATATACAATACATCCGTAGTCGAGTTTTGATTTAACCAATGCCTTATACAATCTCAATAAAGTCTGTTTGTCTGAGCCCCAATTTAAGTTCGATAAACATTTTATAATGTTTAGGACTTTTTTGCATCTAACACTCAAGTCCTGAATGTGTAATCCCCATGTAAGAGATTTATCCAATACTAGTCCTAAAATTCTGACATTGTCTTTATATTGTATTGGATCCTTGCCAATTCTCAAACTTGGACTTTGGTGAGGAATTCTCTTTCTGCAGAAGTGTAGACAGCACGTTTTTTCTTGTAAAAATTGGAATCCATTATTCCTCGCAACTTCGTTTAAGGCGTCGATCGCCCGTTGGAATTTGTATTTCACCATAGCAGTCTTGTTGCTGGCATACACAATTGCCGAATCATCAACATAGACGCTTTTGCTGATTTCTACTGGAATGGCTAATATCAATTTATTAATGGCGATCATAAACAAGGTACCGTTCAACGGCGAACCCTGTGGTATGCCATTTTCAACAACGAATATTCGTTGTTGACACGTACGTGGAAAGTGCGGTCATTGATATAGTTGCTCAATAAGATTGGCAGCTTGCCACGAATGCCCCGTTCATGTATCTGGAGCATTATACCATGACGCCAGGTCATATCGAAAGCCTTCTGAAGATCAAAGAAGACTCCGACACAATGTTTCCTTGTAATAAAGGTGTTATATATAACGTACTCTAAGTTGATCATTTGATCAGAGGTAGAATGGTATTGTCGAAAACCTGCTTGATATGGTGATATCAGGTTTTTTTTCCAAAACCCAGACGAGCCGTTTATTAATCCCATAGCACACGTCAAGGAAACAGGTCGGTAGCTATTGGGATCTGTTAAAATTTTATTTTTATTTTGTACTGGAACAACGTGAGATTTTTTCCACTGCTGCGGGTACATTCCATCCCGCAATATTTGATAAGAAAGTTCTAACAATCTGCGTTTTGTAGTGGTTTTCAGCTGCCTCATCATATTATAATGGGTTTCATCCGGACCAGCACCTGTGTTGCCTGCTTTCTCCAACGCTTTCGCGAATTCTTCCATTTTAAATGGTACATTATATGAGTAATTATACTCAGTTCTGAAGTTTAGTAGACCTTCAAGTTCTTCCTTTTTCATTTGAAAATCTTCTTCGTAGTTGGCCGTTTTGCTAGCCTTCTCGAAGTTATTATATCTCTGCGATTTCGTTTGGAGTGTCCTTAATATCATCTTCATCTTGAAGGCTAGTTATGGGGGCAATGTTTTTACGCCGACAGATCGCCTTGACTTTCCTCCAAACATCTGATGCAGAAGTAGCTCTATCAATAGATGAAACGTATTGTTGCCAGGATCGTTTCTTCAAATCTATCATAAGACGTTTTGCATACGCCCTGTATTTTAAAGGCAATAAGATACTCTGAGGTTGGATGTTTCTTAAAGGCGTTATACGCTCTTTTCTTTCTTTTAATAGCTTCATTAATTTCATTGTTCCACCATGGAACCGGTTTCTTTGTAAGTTTCCCAGATGTTTTGGGAATAAACCTCCATGCCGACTCAAGTATTGCATTTGTTATAGCGTCGACATCGTCCCCGATAACTCCAGTTGTTTCAGGGAGTATTCCTTCTAGCTGTGAAGCTAATCCAATCTGCCTTTTCAAACAACCATCTTTTAGAGATGGGATATAGTTTTCTTGTAATATCAGTAAGAATTTGTACCGGGAAATGATCGCTTCCGTGCAAATCTTCTAAAACATGGAAGGTGTACCTCGGTGCTATCGATCCGCTTATAAGTGCAAGATCAATACAGGACGTCGATTCATCTATGGCATTGAAAAAGGTTCCTGACCCGTCGTTTAAAAGAATAAGTTCAGAATTCATCAGGAACCTTTCCAATTCTCTTCCGCAGGGATCTACTCGAACCGATCCCCAAAGAGAATTATGAGCATTAAAGTCACCCACCAGTAAAATAGGTGGGGGAAGCTCAGAAATTAGTCTTGCTATGTCATCCTCCTTCCAATCAAAATTCGGCAAGTATATGCTGCAAACAGTGACCTGAAGCGGACGCTTCATTCTAATGGCGACCGCTTGCAGGTTTGTATTTAGATCAACAGCTTCGGCGGTAGCTCTGGTCGATGTTAATATGGCTATTCCACCTCTAACTCTTTTATTTGGTGGTTGATCTCGCCGAACTGTATCATATCCTTTTAATTTAAATTTTTCATTTTGGCTGAAATGCGTTTCTTGGAGACATATACAAATCGGGTCTACATCATGTACCAAGCGTTGGAGCTCATGGATGTTTCAAAAACATCCATTGATGTTCCATTGTACAATCGACTCGCTGATTTTTAATTAAATTATCGTCTGGGTTTCCCCTTCAGCCACCCTTTTTTCCTTTTTTTTCCAACTTACGAACAGCATCGTGTTCGTGGAGAAGGTTGTCGCCCGTAAAGCTTCCGTTCTTTGAATCGGAGACCACCGAAGCCGCCGACGACGACGGGCATGGATCGGCACCGGTTACAGGCGCCGATTGTGGGGCGGCAACCTGGCCGACCCCAGACACGGGGGTCGCACCGGTCACCGCCTGTGGAAGGGGGGGACACTCGTAACAGGATTTAGGACTGTTGTAACATCTAGTTGCGAACTTCCTGTTTTGACTGCACTCGACTGCACCAAGAGTGTCAAAAAAGCCCAAATTTAAAATAAATTTGGATAAGCCCTTATAAGTAATAAGCCCTCATCGAGAGCTTTTAAACGATATATCATAAGTGGTCATTATTTTCATCGGTTCCAGAGTTATAGCCTAATAAATTGTTACAGTTTGTATATCGTCTACCTCTGGTGCTTTCTCAATAACGACTTGCACCTCCATTTCGGTAGACTCGGATTATCTAGTGACTATTTCCTTAGTTTCGTAACTACACGACGGAGTGAAGTTTTCCTCTTTTCTAGACAAATCAAGATTTTTATTTTCTACTTCAGGTTATGGTGTTATGATCGCAGGTTTAGCTAGTTTTTTATGCTGCGCTGGTACGTTTCTTTTATCAACGATGTCAATGCGGGATTGAGCCTTCTCATGTTTAGATGGTTCTGTGCGATGAGTCGACTCTATCTTAGCATCAATGATTTTTTTCTATCATTGTTGCAAGGCTTTGTTGCCATTGTATTAAGCAACTGCTCCACGTTAATTTTGGTTGAAGAAGGGGCAGCAGCTGGTTCAGCATAAGTGGTCGATTGTCGAGGTGTTCGTTGACTAACAATTTTCTTCGCTTCAGGATAACTAACCTTCTGAACCGTTGTAACTTCCTGAATGGCCGTTTCAGATTTATAAACTGGGCAATTCCTGGATGGGCAGTTATGGTGCCCTTTACAATTAATACAGATTGGAGGGTCTTTACATGGTTCACCCTCATGTATCTTCTTTCCACATATGCAGATTTCCTGCGTTTCACATTTAGCTGCAGTGTGCCCGAATCGTTGACACTTGAAACATCGCATAGGCTGCGGAATAAACGCACGTACATCAAGCCGATGTATACCAGCACGCACCTTTCCAGGAAGGGTAGGCCTGTTAAATGTTAATACATGAGAGGCCGAAGGAAGAACTTTGCCATTTCTTCTCATTGTTAGTCTGCGACACTGAATCACTCCTTAACTCGACATTTTCTGTACTATTTCTTCTTCTGTACAATTTCGAAGATCACGGCAAACAACAACTCCTCTGGGTGTATTAAGAGTGCTATGCGGTTGCACTGATACCGCAAATTCACCGATCTTCATCAATGCCTGGACTTTTTGACTTTGACTGTCGTTAATAGTTTCAACGTGTTTTACGAATTTCTTTAACAGGACCACCAGCACAATTAGTTCTCTCTTGCGATCAAGAATGGACTAACTTTTTGGAAGTTTCCATTCTCCTTTGTAATAATTAAAAATCTTGGCTTAGGTACGCTATAGCCAAATAAACTTTTCTTTAAGTCTTTACTGATTCTATCAGCATCTTTCTTTATCTTATCAGATTCCTTACTTTTTTCCTCTTCGCTTGTGGCGAATCGGAGGTTTCTAAACGAGGGTGTTTACGTGCACCCTCTGCCAGGTTTGTTTGTTCAATATTCATGAACGTTTAATCCTTCTGTAGCAAGGCTAGCCGCCGGGGTACACCCCCACTCCAGGGCTACTAACCTTGGAGATCCGATCCGGTACTCCGGTGGAACTGGCATATGTTCTGGCAGAGAGCGGATGCGCAGTCTCTGCACTGACTCCAGGCTCCTACTCACCGAAGCTTTCAGAGCTCCCATGCACCGACATACATGGGCACCATTGCTACATGCTTGCCATCGCAGGTGGCATGTGGACAACGGAAGGGTCTCCGTTACACCTGTAATAACATTGACCCTGGCCGCCACATCGCCAGCTCTAAGTTTGGTATATGTCCACTTCCTAATCAATAAATTGTTCATATCCTGCAGGTAGCCGAAAAATCCCTTCCATGTGAGGATCTGAAGATGGAAACAGGTCAAAAGAAAAGCATATCCGAGGAATTTACTCGGAGCCTCGTTAGCCAGCTATATATATTGTACGTATGTACAGCTGTTGCCGCCCTGGACGTGGAACGTAGATGTGTTCCGGACGTGGGGATTACCTACCTCAGGGCATTATTATTATTATTCCCTTGGGCAAGCCCAGTAAAAAGCATCCTGGCCGGCCCAAAGACAAGGCGCAGGAGCTATAACTATTGTTCTGACATGCATTGTATATGGTAACATGAACTATTGAATACTATGGGTGAAATATATGAATGAAAGACAAAATACCAGACATAAAAATTTATGAACTGCCAGATGTTAACGGCTATTGTCCCCCGTCTGCAGCTCCATCTGATGACGATCAGGTGGCCCTTCAAGAACAGGCGTTATCTTATCGCTCAAGCTTGTGATGTACTGACGGACCAAGTGGCAGGTATCCAGCAATACAGCCTTCTGCATTGGTCGGAACAGATTTGCTGGTGCTCCAACAGATCTTAATGAACCATGCAGAGAACGAGGAATCTCTCCCATCGCGCCCAAAACCACCGGGACCGCCGTTACGCTCTCCTGGTCCCAAATCTCCCTGACTTGTTCTGCAAGATCCCTATACTTCACTAGTTTTTCCGTGTACTTCTTCACTATGTTGGTGGACAATGGGATTGTGACATCAATCAGGAAGGTGATCTTTTCCTGCTTCTTGGTCAGAACGATGTCTGGTCTATTATGCTCCACTGTTCTGTCCGTCAGTACAGTACGATCGTAGTACAGTTTATACTGATCGTCCTCTAATACAGACTGAGGAGCATACTTAAAATACGGGACTGAAACGGCAAGGAGACCCAGGTCCAAAGCGAGTCTCTGATGAAGTATCTTCGCCACGTTGTTATGTCGGACTGTATATTCCCTTGGAGCTAAAAACTGACACCCGCTAACGACATGTTCGATGGACTCGTTGGTCGATCCACAAAGACGGCAAGGTCAATGGTTACAACAGGATCCTTGACTAATGCTTTCTACGACCAAAGAGGGCCCCAATAACCCAAGACCTACTCACTAGTAGGGGACGCGTTCGCCTGAGGTTGTTGCTGAGGTGAAACCTGCAACCTTTTTGATTGGTACGGAACAAGTGATCTTGTTCCCGGCGCATGTTACTCTGCCGATACCGCCGCAGCCGACATGACAGTACCATCAATCGTTGCTTTAACAAATCCAGGACTTCATGGCCGGTGGTGTTTTCCGGGTTCTCACATGTTCGGATTATCGACTCCGCCACCGATCGGATCCTTCCACTGGAGTTAGCAGATGTTAAGAAACTGGACAAACGACCAATCTCTTTTCTCAGCTTATCAACACTCCTACACAGTCTCTCCTCTTAAGGTGGACGCTGGGGACTCTTACGCATTGCAGGAGCGACGATTCTCAATTAAGTCAATTTTAGTTAGATTTTTCTGAGAAAAGCGTGTTATTTTACTCTTTCAAGCTGCCCAGTATTTCGTCATCGGTTCAGATCTTGCTTTCTTTTCTTCATTTGTAAACACCCTCTTCGTTGTATTTTGTTGTTTGTCTGTATTTTGTTTAAATCTAATGTTTTTGTCTCATATATATATATATTATATATATATATATATATATATATATACTATTATATAAAGACGAAGAGGATTTATGTTTGTTGGGATAAACAAAATACTACTCGATTAATCGCAACCAAATTTTTACCCATGTTTCTTAGCAAAACGGAAAATTATTTAGATATATTTAATCTCAAAAAATCTCGAAGAATCAACCGATCGATCGCTTTCAAATTTTCAGGATACATTTGTATTATACTACGGAAGGATTTAAGCTTCAGACCGAGGTTCTAGCTCCCTTGAGGGTTAAAATATTAAAAATATTCACTATTTCTTCACCTCCAAGGAAGGTGACGTTGTAAATTATAGACATTCATTACGGGAAGAAATAGTATAAATTATATTTCTTATGTAAATTAAATTGTAGTATATTATGTAAAGAAATAAGTTACGCATTTTTCGTCGTCAAAGATGTTTCTGTACTTTAGTTACCGTAGCTGTTATTATTCTATTTTTATAATTTAGTTTCTTTTCCGGGTTTCTTTAAAGCCTGCGTATTTTAATTGTTATTTATCAGTATTATTCTAACAGTCATGAGAATGAAGAACAGTGCGGCAGACCAGGGGGCGGAGCTCTCTGGTTACATGAGAACGGCGACCGAAGTGAGCTCTGCACTTGTCCAAGGCGCCGTCCCCCGCCTCACGGGAATGGCGAGCGAACGAGCTCTGCGGCCCTAGGGTAGGCCTCTTGGGTAGGCCCCTAAGTTGGCTCCGGGTTCACCAGGGTCAAGAAGGTCTGGTGAGACGGGCCAGCTGGTATATATACGAGTATATAAAACTTTCCTAGCATCATAGCCGTAGAGGTATTCTGTAAGAAGGAAAGTACGACAATCTGTCAAAAAAAAAAAAAAACGGGGTACGGATTTTAAAATAAGGGTGAAAATGTGGCTAGTTAACTCTAAATTTCGTTTAAATTAAAAACATTACGGTTTCACCACAGCGATAAAAAAATATATATTTTGTATTCGGCTTTTAACCCTTAATTCTTGTTGTTGATAGTCGTGGAATACTTTAACGGCTTTTTTTAATATTATTTAAAAACAGATGAACGAGAAAATTTTTAATCGAGGGCCGTCGCTTGCGCCCCCTCGGGCAAGTATGACAACTTAACGGAGAGGCGGCGACGCTACCTCTAATCTTTAAAATAGAGATTTCGACACCTTCTGTACCTTCAAATTCATTTTATTAAATAAATAAGAATGACGTGTTTAATAATCCTGAATAAAAATGTAATCTTATCCCAAACCGGTTTTCGATTAGCGTTCTTGTTTTTTTATTAGAGCGAATTAAAGTCCCACCTCAGCTACTCTAAAATATTCAAACTTCAGAAGCGGTTCGGCCGAGATCAGCGGTCAAGAACGACTCGACCAATTTTCATCAAATGTTAACACGCGTATCTAAATTTCAATGAAACTGGTGTATTAGTTTGGCGATTTTTGAGCCTCGAATTGTTTTATATACATAAAGCACATCCCGTCAAGCATTTTTCACGATTTATTTAATATTTATATCGAATAGTGTTCACACATATAACCACGGTTTTTACAGACCGTTTATATACTAGATATCAACGAAAGATGCTACGAACAAAATGTTCCACAACTGATTTTTACGTATTATTCTTAATAGTGTTCGGTATCTTATTAAATTCATCCTGTAGAATTCCTTACAGGATAAAAACATTATGTCTCGTATTAAAATGGCTTGGCGGACGGGTCAAGTACGGTCAAAGTCCCGTCCGTTTTCGGTTGAAAAGAAATCGACTAACGATGCGGGTTACTCGGTCGATTCCAGTTTTTCTATAGGATTCCATTTTAATACGAGACATATTGTTTTTATCCTACAACAAATTCTACAAGACGAATTTAGTAAGATAAGAAATTAAGAATGCTATTAAAAATAAGCGGCGATACATTTTTTATCGCGTTTTTTTCGTTTTCTAGTTTATAAACGGCTTGCGAAAAACACAAGTTCGACATAATAAATATGTTTAGGCATTGAGTTGTGTGTTGAAAAAATATCTTATATCTAAATATAAAAGAAACTTCGTTTAGTAGGAAAACGATCGAATGAAAGTTTAAGCTTGACATAATGTGTTTTGATTTAATTTTTTGAGCATAGAGTTGAAGATGGAATTGTCCGTAGAGTTTCACGTAAGTAAAGTCATACTTTTTCCTAAACGATATTTTTTCAAAGAAAGAATGTTCTCTTAAATCGAAAATCTTTTAATATTAAAATAAATATCTATTTAAAAAAATATATATATTAAGTAAAAAGAAAAAAAACAGAACAAATTGATTTACTTGTGTTTTCATTTCTGTTACTACACAGTTTTTTAAATAAATTTTTTTTTTATTTGACGATCTCCTTTGATCTGAAGCGTCTGTTAACGTGGATTTACTATGAATACCTACCTACTTTGTTAGTATTCTTCTCTTTGTAACTTTCATTTGTTCCAATCCAATTTATTGTTTCTATTAATTCAATATAAAAATAGACAAAACAGTCTCTATCTTTAAATTTCTTGTACCTTCTTCGTTCTTTCTTCCTTTTCTTGTTTGTTTCTTCGTAACCCCATTTCTTTCTCGCGCTTCAGGCGTTGTATGTTAATACAACGTACTAACATTTTTTTTTACGTATTAGTGAAATTCATGAATTCCATTTTTACTTTCTTTTCTCAATACCTTCCACTATTTTCCTTGTTTCATTCTTTTTCTCTTTAAGTCGAATTTCTTTACGCGCTCTAACTTGTTTAATTCTCAAAAAATTCATTTTCCACGAAATAAAATCCATTACGTATTTTTTTATATTAACTTTCGTGTCTCAGTTCTGTCCACAAGCAAATTCTTTCAAATGCAGTTGCTAATTAATAATAATTACATATATTAATCTATCCTTATATTTATATTAAATGAACGTATATTATTTGATAAAAAATGAGTAATTAATTAAAAAATTTCCATCTTTATCAAACTAAGGAACGGGTAAGCGTTTTCATTTAACTCAACACAATATTTTATCTTATGAGAAAAAACTTCTTATGTTTATTAAATTACTGTACTATTTAAAATAAACTTAAAAAAAATATTAAACTCTCGATGAATGTTAAATAATATTAATTAAAATTTTTTTAAAAATTAAATTTTCTACACTTCATTCAATTTGTATATATATACAGAATATCCTACGAAGAAACCTAGAAACTTTCAGGACTTGTTCTACTTGCAAAAATAATGAAAAATTTGTAATAAACATAGATCTGGAATCGTTTTATTTTCGAGTTACGACTAGGGAATGATTTCGCCCGGATTTCAGCTCTTCTAATAAAATGAAGCTCTACTGTAATTTTTGAGACCTAAATTAAAGAGTAAAGTCGGTGGTTTCTTATTTGAGCTAGGAAATAGGATAAAACAGGTCCCAGAACTGTAACTTCAGAAGTTTTTAAGATATTCGACGTAAAACACGAAATTCGGTTTCGAAAAACAAGTTTTTTTTTTAGTTACAATAGCTTTGTTAAACGACTGATAAATGCGGAAGATTTAGTAACAAAACGTTTAGAGAATTTAATTCGGAGAATAATTAATTGCGTACTTTGCGATCAAGGTTTTACCACGGTTTCCCTTTATTCATCTAGATAAATACTAGGGAAGATCCTTTTTTTAACTTTGAAGTAGCGTCCTTGACTTCATATATATAATATATATAAATACAGGAATAGATTTTTATTTCCTTGTACGAACCGAAGGTATCTGTATCTTGCATAACTGAAAAACGATTAGCCGTAGGATGTTGAAATTTTGGATTTAGAACTGTTGTAACATGTAGTTGTGCACCTCCCCTTTTGATTGCAATCGACTGAACCAAAAGTTCCCCAAAAAAGCAAAAATCTTAATAAAATTATTATTATTTTTTTTTTATTATTTCTTTTTTGGTTTGCAACATTTTCCTCCTTTTTATTTTTTCTTTGGTTTTAAAATTGTCTTCCTCTTTATATTTATCATCTTCTCTTAATTTTTTTATTCCTCCCTCGTTCTTAACATTTTCTTCCTCTTCATATTCATCTTCTTGTCGTTTTTTTAAAAAATATATTTCTTCATGTTATTTTTCTTTTTCCTGTATGATTGTTTCTTTTTCATTTTCGATTAATTCAACAATCTTACCTGAAATATTAGGATAGAGTAAAAGTCCCTTTATTGATGTTTAAGTAAATGCAAGTCCTATATGTATCTAATACTACGTTTTTCAAATTATTAAGATGTAACCGTTAACAAAACGAAACAGGAGAAGGTTACTAAATTTTATAGCGATATTTATTATCAAGTAGACTGAAAAAATGCGTAAATAAAAATAATACGATTTTAAATTATTAATTTCTATCAGTATTAAATAATCAAATGTTTCAACAAATCTGATGAGGACACCACATGACTTCCTTGTATGCCTATTAAAAATTACATATACGCATTTTTAAAAGCGCATAAAATTTTATTTCACTAATAACTTCTGATTTTTTTAAAAAAAATTTATCGCTATTATTGAATTATTATTTATTGTAAATCTTCTTTTACAATCAGAAGTTAATTATTATTAATAAATCAATATTTAAATTTTAAAAAAAAGTTAAAAAAAAAGGAAATAAAGTCTCATTCGAATCGATGTACCTTCCCGTTGTAAAATCTAAATATTTCATTAATTAAGATTTTATTTGGCTATAACTCTGGAACCGATGAAAATAAATACCGTTCACGAATATCGTTGAAAAGCTTTCGATGGAGGCTTGATTACTGCAGTTAAAAATAAGTTCAAAATCCAAGTTTTATTGAATTTTGGCCTTTTTCGGACACTTTTGGTTCAGTCGATCGCAATCAAAAGGAGAGGTACACAACTAAATTTTACAACAGTCCTAAATCAAAAATTTCAGCATCCGTCTAATCGTTTGCACGAATCGTAAACGATTCGTCTAATCGTCTACGTCTAAATCGTTTTTGAGTTATGCAAGATACGTACGTACGTACAGATGTCACGCCGAAACAAGTCGAAATTCATTCAGCGACGGTCAAAATGGATACTTCCGTTGAAATCTGAAAACCGAAATTTTTCGCGATCACAATACTTCCTTTATTTCGTACGAGGAAGTAAAAACGAAACGCAATTTTCATCCTCTATTACTTTAATGAACTCAATTATGTAATTTTTCTTTTACTTAACGCGTATAAGATGTTGAAGTATTTCGTAACAGAATACTTAGTATATTACGGTTACTATTCGTAAAAGACGATTTAAAATAAAATTTAAATATTTATATTCCGAGGGTTATTCAGTAAACCGTTGTACATTACTGTTTTTCAATAAAAACATCGATCGATTTTTTATCGGTTAAAAACCGGTACGTTAATATTTTTATTTGTAAAAATTCAAAATAATTAAAAACGATAGGTGAATACAGTTAAGGAAAAAGGTCAGACGAAAAGATAAACAGTCGGTAAGAAAGGACGGGCTAGATAGTAAGTTAGATATTGTTTGCACGTCAACTCTATGTCGCGTGTTATACATCTTGTTTTAATTAGCGTAACGCAAATTTACCTTATATCTTTCTTTTTGTTTACCGACAACGACATTTAATTTGCTTCTTTTTTTTAATAAACACACGTAGCGTACGTAGGTACATTCGATAATTAAAAATACAGGTATCTTTGATAATTTCGTGCAAAAATAAAGAAACTACACCGTTTTTAAGAAATCTTTTTTTTATTTTTCAACCTAATATCCTTTGAAATCTGTGCGATTAGTCTGACGATGGGTTTTCCGATAATCTTTATCGTATTAAAAATAGATAACTATTACGTTGTAATTTTATTTCGTTATTTTATAAAAACGAATATTACAATAACTGGAATAGTCTATAAATGGTGTTGAAAATGACCTCCTCTAACATCAGTACAACACCGCACGCGTTTCAATTTGTTTTCAAACACTTTAACTAGCCGATACTGGAACGACTCGTACGTAAGTCGTTATTGAGGATTTTAGTTCGTCGATCGTGCGTGAAATGTCGCGATACATCGCTTGAATCGTTGCTCCCTACGGAAAGTAATCCGAGATAGTCGGATCAAGCGATCGCGCGGGCCACAAAACCCTCGAAACGATTCGTTCACCAAAGACCTGCTAGCTTTCTGCGTTGTGGCGCCGTCTTGTTGGAACTATTTTTACTTCTGTTAACCGACCGATAAACTTCGTTAAAATAGCACGACAACGATCATTATTAACTGTATTTTCAAAAAATATTCTACTCTTACCGAAGACTCCGATTTTTGCTTCTTGTAAAAATCGATCCTCTAATTCACGGGGGGTTACTTTTTGACCGCAGTCGTATATTTTCTGAATTAATATACCCTCCCGGATGAAACCGCGCTTCATCTGTAAATAAACGTAACGCGGAGGATACCTATGGGATTTTGGTCGATAAAACGTTTTAACTATCGACAAAAATTTAGTCTTTCGGCACGATCTTTAGGTTTCATTTCTTGAACACGCGTGGAAAAGTTTTAGTTTTTTCTTGTAGCTTTATGCGCCGTAACAAGTCCGATATCTAGCTGTTGCAGTTAAGCGTTGATTTTGATGGAATTTCGGCTGTACAATCTGAAATACCGAGCCGATTCTGTTCGTTTAGTTTAGGTTGTCTTCCGCTTCGATCAGCGTGTTCAACAGAGTCTGTCGCCCAAAATTTTTCGATAAGAGTTAGAACTGCATTGTGGTGAGGAACTTTTAGAACTATTCGGAAAACTTGCGCTTCGATAAATCAATATGCTTCTCGCCTTCAAGAAAGACGTGTTCGTCGAGAAAATGCGTTCCGCTAACGAAAACCGTTACGTTTCTCACGACTACCGATTCCGATAAAGGAAACGTAGCGCGTTCGAACACGACTCGACAACTGACGTCTTGGTTTATTATTGCGCAAAACCCGACGAATCCGTTGGGCAACCGACGTAATACCGAAAGAATAGAATGCATCAAATAATTCTAAAGCGTTCTGGACACTGACTTTCCGAACGCTCTGTATATTTATGTATTTATTTTAAGATTATTACGGGTTTTTTCTTCTTTCTGCTAGATGATTTCGCCAAATAAGCTTGAAACTTGTCCGTGTGATATGGAAAATTACATTTTTCAGCGTATGAAAAATGCCGTTCCCGATTGGAATTTAGAATGAAAGGCCGAGACGCTATCGCTCCGCTTCAGAAATTGGCGGAGTAGTAGTTTAATTATATTTATTTTTTACGTAATAATTAATGATTACGTTTGTGATAGCGCATCGATCAAAGTTTCATCGGGGTTTCCGTTGATCCAGCCGGCCAAATTCTGTGGGAATCTTTTATCCGTAGAATAGGATCAAGACTTTACATCTGTTTCCCTTGTTCCACCCAGAAAAATACTCGGGCAGTTCCCTTTTTTATCGATCTGTACTTATATTAAAATATAAACTAAAACGGGTGCGTGTTTGAATTACTACTTAAAAATTTCAATTAAAAAAAGTTTAAATAATTATATTTTAATTAACATAAGGGGATATAAATTACGCGGTTTTTTAAATCGTTAAAAGTGTTGTAACGTAAATTTTTCCGTAACGATAAATTATTTATCGATAAGAATTGTGTTTCTTTAAGTAGTTTTAATGTAAGTTTTGAACTCGGTTAAGATTATTTTATTATTTAGAAGTGGAAAATAGTTATAAAAATGCGCAAATAAATACCGGGCGCTAATTAAATAACCGGACATATACACTCGTAGATTAGTAAATGCAGTCTAGTTAATAATAATGACGCGTGTTGAAGTAAGAATAGGCAAAACTCAAAGCGTTTTTCATTCTTTGTGAACGTATTCGGTAGTAAAATACGATTATCCCGGGTTCGAATCCCGGTCAGGCGTGGCATTTTTACACGCGCTACAAATCATTCGTTTTATCTTCTGAAGGAATACTTAACGGTAGTCCCAGAGGTTAAACAAAAAAATAAAAATACAATCGTATATGAACAATAGTATATTCAATAGGCAGCTGTACCGTTAACCTCTTCCGTCAAAAACTAATATAAAATACATTGTCGAATAAATATTTCTCTTTGTAGACGCGTACGCAGATTATTTCGATTCCGATATTGCGATTTTCGGTATTATATTAATTAAAAATAAAAACTTTCGATCGGTTACGTATCAGGTCGATAATTTACCTTCTTAACGTATCAGAACGTAGTTTTTCTGCCTTTTTTTGGTCGGTAACAATAATTAATTTTTTTTTTCAACTGTACGTTTATAAAAAAAGATATGAAAAGAAAAAAAATCAGAAATTATTAGTGAAATAAAATTATATGTCCTTTTCATTTAAAAAAATGCGTATGTGTAATTTAATAGGCGCACAAGGAAATCATGTTGTGTCTACAACAAATTTTTTTCTAATTACAATTAACTTTCATCGTATCGGTTCTTTTATGATATTACACATGTAGTACTCAATTTTTTAAACTTCAGTAGATAAAAATCATGAAGCTTATTTGGCGATTCATCGAGCAAAAAAAAAATTAGTCTAATTAATCGTGTTTATCCATAAAATCGGATTTCATATATATCGACTAATAACTAATTTTTATTTTGTATATCAACTTTCTTGATATCGTCTCACAAGCTTGAAGCTTGCGCTTGGGTTATAGAAATGGAATTTTTTAGCGCATGAGAAACACCGTGCCTGACCGGGATTCGAACCCAGGACCTCCGTATCAAAGGCCGAGATGCTACCGCTCCCGCTGCGGCAATAAAATCCTTACGGAGATTCGAAACCTAATTTGAATTTTCCATTTTAGTATTATAAATTTGGGTTTGTTTTACCTAAACGGAAACAAACTGTTGACAGTTATATTTTACCGTTTACCTTAAATAACCGTTAAGCGTTGTTTCAAATTTTACACGTTGTTATAATAAATAAATAAAGTAATAAAATAAATCTAAACGTACATTTTAATGTAAATATTTTTGGTTTTCGATTTTTAAATTGTTACTCGTGAAACAGGTACTAAACTATCCCTCCCGATTATTGGAGTGACGTTTAGTGTACGGTGTGCTAGAAAAATCGCAAGGTACGCATTTTATCTAGATTAACAATTGAAACTCGTCAAGAGTACTTGAAAGTTTTCAGATAAAGGTGTTCGAAAAGATAAAAAAAAACTGTTATTGCTATTTCGTTAAAGTAAATCTATAGTCTCTCTAGAAATATTAATTTACTTCTCGTTTATACGCTGGATCTTAGATTAACCGACCGATTTCACGTGTGATTCTTAACACTAGCTTAATATTTAACCGTAAAACTTTTCATCATTTTATACATCTAAAAGTACGCATTCTAAGTCATAATATTAAAAAATTAAAAAAAATCAGAAGTAAAAAGCTTTATTTTCAATATTTCGTTTTAAAATAAATTACTTACAAAAACAATAATTAGTATACGTAATTCACAATGTATAGTCGTAATAAGCGTGCGTTCTGTACCATAATTTTTAAAAATTGTCAATTTTACTTTTCCGTCTAGATAGCGCTATAGATCTAGAAGGAAAAAATATTGTAATCGGCCAATTTGGGTTTTCACCGGATTTTGACGTTTTGACACCTAAGGAACCGAAAAAACCGGATTGAAATTTTCCGGATGTTAATGTTCGTATGTACGCCTCTGTGTTCGGTGTTGGCCTCTAAATCACCTTATATCTCCAGAACTACCGGACCGATTTTGACCAAGCTTGGTCAGATTACGATTATGTGAGGCATTGATGCCGTTAAATATTCAACTTAAGGTCAACGAGGATGAGGCTGTGGAGCAAGGTCGCGCTCAGTATCTGGAGATTTCGACTAATTAAGGTCATAACGATTAAAAAATTAAGGTTAACGATTAAAAAATAACGACATTTCCAAAAAAAAATGTTTTCAAAATCAAACGGAAGCGGTAGATTTAATTAAACGAATAATATTTAAAGTGTAAAAAAGTAACTCGGTCTGGCTGAGTGTCAAACTCGATCGCTCGGTCGACTCGGTACCTGATGCGTTAAGCCTCGCGGCTATACCGGTCTACCGACTGTACAAGCGAAATTTTTTTCTATGTGAGTTGTGAAATTTTATTAGTTTAGTTAGCGCCGGCCGTCGCCGATAGTACTGCCATACCCACGCGAACTAAATAAGACCTGCTACGCTTTAGTTCGAATCGGTGAATTAAATAAACGAAAAAATTTTATATTTAAATAAAATTTTAAATTAAGGTGTAAGTGTATTTACGTGTAAACCGTGCATCAAAAACCGACCGCATTGTCGGCTTTTTATTCTCCTTACTTAAACTTGCAATGCGTTCAAATAGTGAACAATATCAAACTCCCGCTTCATCGTCCAATGAAATGAGGATGTTATATATAATATGTAACCGAGGATAATCTGGTACAGACTCAGGCCGATCAATCGTATGACGTGTGGTTAGTTGATCCCCGACCATCAAAGTACACTGGTAGATAAAAATTTAAAAAAAGACTTTAGAAATCGATTTCTACAGGTGTTTCTAAAGGTTGTACCGATATTTCATTATTTGATAGAGTCCTTCAAATATAGTAGTAGTTTTTCTTTCGTGTAAAAAGTTATGTCCGACGTATATTTTCCTTAAAATGAAAAATTTTAATTAAATTTCATCATTTAATATACATCTTTTTTAATGATATTGGAAGAAAGCCTATAAAATATTGAAAACGGTTCCGTTTTACTCATTTGTGTACGGGCGTAAATATTAATTACGATTAGGATATTGTGCGCAGAAATACTCTGGCGTAATATTAGCTTAATAGTTAAGTCGCCAGTCTAAAGATACTAAATAGAATCTAAAAAAAAATCAAAATGAAGGAAGGCCTGCATATACATCCTTTCGGAATTTTCCACGGGTTTTTTCGGTTGAATGAGGATCATGAAAAGTCCAGATTATGAAAAATTAACCGAACCAAAGTTTGATCGATCACCAAACCTATTTCCTTACACGGTATCTGGTAACAGCAATTATATTACTATCGGGTAAGTAAATATTTATTTTTGTAAATTAAAAAAATCTGATGTGGAAACACAGGACTTCCTTGTACGCATATTAAATTCCATTTACATATTTTTTTTTAAATGAAAAGTACATAACATTTTATTTCGTTAAAAACTTCTGATATTTTTTTCAGTTTTTCTTTTTTTTATTATTGAATTATATTATTCATCGTAAAATCTTTTTACAATGAGAGGTTAATTATTAATAAATCAATAAATTAATAAAAACAAAAAAAATAAAAAAAGGAGAAGTCTGATTCGAACCGATGTGCCTTCCCGTAAGATCCAAACATTTCATTAATGAAACATTTATTAGGCTATAACTCTGGAACCGATGAAAATAATGACCACTTATGATATATCGTTTAAAAGCTCTCGATGAGGGCTTATTACTTATAAGGGCTTATCCAAATTTATTTTAAATTTGGGCTTTTTTGACACTCTTGGTGCAGTCGAGTGCAGTCAAAACAGGAAGTTCGCAACTAGATGTTACAACAGTCCTAAATCCTGTTACGAGTGTCCCCCCCTTCCACAGGCTGTGACCGGTGCGACCCCCGTGTCTGGGGTCGGCCAGGTTGCCGCCCCACAATCGGCGCCTGTAACCGGTGCCGATCCATGCCCGTCGTCGTCGGCGGCTTCGGTGGTCTCCGATTCAAAGAACGGAAGCTTTACGGGCGACAACCTTCTCCACGAACACGATGCTGTTCGTAAGTTGGAAAAAAAAGGAAAAAAGGGTGGCTGAAAAGGAAACCCAGACGATAATTTAATTAAAAATCAGCGAGTCGATTGTACAATGAAACATCAATGGATGTTTTTGAAACATCCATGAGCTCCAACGCTTGGTACATGATGTAGACCCGATTTGTATATGTCTCCAAGAAACGCATTTCAGCCAAAATGAAAAATTTAAATTAAAAGGATATGATACAGTTCGGCGAGATCAACCACCAAATAAAAGAGTTAGAGGTGGAATAACCATATTAACATCGACCAGAGCTACCGCCGAAGCTGTTGATCTAAATACAAACCTGCAAGCGGTCGCCATTAGAATGAAGCGTCCGCTTCAGGTCACTGTTTGCAGCATATACTTGCCGAATTTTGATTGGAAGGAGGATGACATAGCAAGACTAATTTCTGAGCTTCCCCCACCTATTTTACTGGTGGGTGACTTTAATGCTCATAATTCTCTCTGGGGATCGGATCGAGTAGATCCCCGCGGAAGAGAATTGGAAAGGTTTCTGATGTATTCTGAACTTATGCTTTTAAATGATGGGTCAGGAACCTTTTTCAATGTCAGAGATGGATCGACGTCCTGTATAGATCTTGCACTGATAAGAGGATCGATAGCACCGAGGTACAGCTTCCATGTTTAAGACGATTTGCATGGAAGCGATCATTTCCCGGTGCAAATTGTAACTGATGTTACAAGAAAAATATATCCCATCTCTAAAAGATGGTTGTTTGAAAAGGCAGATTGGACGAGCTTCATAGCTAGAACGATACTCCCTGAAACAACTGGAGTTATCGGGGACGATGTCGACGCTATAACAAACGCGATACTTGATTCGGCATCGAGATTCATTCCCAAAACATCTGGGAAACTTACGAAACGACCCGTTCCATGGTGGAACGAAGAAATAAGTGAAGCTATTAAAAGAAAGAAAAGAGCGTATAACGCCTTTAAGAAACATCCAACCTCAGAGTATCTTATTGCCTTTAAAATACAGGGCGTATGCAAAACGTCTTATGATAGATTTGAAGAAACGATCCTGGCAACAATACGTTTCATCTATTGATAGAGCTACTTCTGCATCAGATGTTTGGAGGAAAGTCAAGGCGATCTGTCGGCGTAAAAACATTGCCCCCATAACTAGCCTTCAAGATGAAGATGATATTAAGGACACTCCAAACGAAATCGCAGAGATATAATAACTTCGAGAAGGCTAGCAAAACGGCCAACTACGAAGAAGATTTTCAAATGAAAAAGGAAGAACTTGAAGGTCTACTAAACTTCAGAACTGAGTATAATTACTCATATAATGTACCATTTAAAATGAAAGAATTCGCGAAAGCGTTGGAGAAAGCAGGCAACACAGCTGCTGGTCCGGATGAAATCCATTATAATATGATCAGGCAGCTGAATACCACTGCAAAACACAGATTATTAGAACTTTATAATCAAATATGGCGGGATGGAATGTACCCGCAGCAGTGAATAAAAGGTCATGTTGTTCAAGTACCAAAGAAAAATAAAGATTTAACAGATCCCAATAGCTACCGTCCTATTTCCTTAACGCGTGCTATGGGAAAAATACTCGAAAAAATGATTAATAATCGAATCTTCTGGGTTTTGGAAAAAGAAAACATGTTATCACCGTATCAAGCAGGTTTTCGGCAATACTATTCTACCACTGATCAAATGATCAACTTAGAGAACATTATATATAACAGCTTTATCACAAGGAAGCATTGCGTCGGAGTCTTCTTTGATCTTCAGAAGGCTTTCGATATGACCTGGCGTCATGGTATAATGCGCCAGACACATGAATGGGACATTCGTGGGAATCTGCTAGTCTTACTGAGCAACTATATGAATGACCGTACTTTCCAAGTACGAGGAAATAATGAATATTCATCTGTAAGAATTTTGGAAAATGGCATACCACAAGGTTCGCCGTTGAGCGGTACCTTGTTTACCATCACCATTAATAAATTGATATTAGCAATTCCAGTAGAAATCAGCAAAAGCGTCTATGTTGATAATTTGGCAATTGTGTATGCCAGCAACAAGACTGCTATGGTGAAGTACAAATTGCAACGAGCGATCAAAGCTCTAAATGAAGTTGCAAGGAATAACGGATTCCAATTCTCACCAAAAAAACGTGCTGTGTACACTTTTGTAGAAAGAGAATTCCTCATCAAAGTCCCGCGTTGACAATTGGTGATAATCCAATACAATATAAAGACAACGTAAGATATTTAGGACTAGTATTGGATAAATCCCTTACGTGGGGATTACATATACAGGTCTTGAGTGATAGATGCAAAAGAGCCCTAAACATTATAAAATGTTTATCGAACTTAAATTGGAGCTCAGACAAAGAGACTTTATTGAGATTGTATAAGGCATTTGTTCTATCAAAACTCAACTACGGATGTATTGTATATTCATCCGCTAGGAAGTCGCATTTAAAAAAGTTAGACGTAATTCATAATAGCGGAATAAGATATGCAGCAGACGCTTTCCGCACAATTCCGGCGGCTAGTCTCAACAACCATTCTAAGGCTGCATTATACGAACTTCGTGCTACCTATTTCAGACCAGCCGGAATTAGGTACTACGAATTAAGAAGTAAATACGAAATTGCCATTCCAGGTACATTAGCAATTTCTACTAGAGAAATACCGCCATGGCTCTTGCCAGCGGTAAATACAAGGTTGGATCTCTCTCAGGGAGAAGTAAAAAAGAAACCAGCAGTGATCATCCAACAGGAATTTTTGGCAACCGTCAGTAGTTACGAAGAACATATTAGAATTTATACTGACGGTTCTAAAACCGAACATGGTGTTGGATGCTCCTAATATGTAAATGGAGAAGCCCACTTTTGGAAACTGCCAGATGTGGCCAGTTTCTACACGGCAGAACTTACTGCAATTCAGCAATCTCTTCGCTACATTGAACAGTATTGCGAAGAGAGAGTGCTAATATGTTCAGATTCTTTAAGTGCACTTGTCGCAATTCGGAACAAGAACATTAAGGATGTCCTAATTGCAAAAATCCTGTCCATTTTATACGTTCAAATTCAACGAGGACAGCGATGTGTATTTGTATGGACTCCAGGGCATGCTGGTATTACAGGTAACGAGAGCGCAGATGAAGCTGCCAGAAAGGCAACAATCTGCGATGATTTGGATGCATTTCTTGTAAGAGTGGCAGATGTTAAAAACTGCCTAACTAACGTAGTAAAAAACAAGTGGAATACTGAATGGAGGAGTTTAAATATCAAAATAAACTTGGTGAAAACTTCTCCATATAAATGGAAAAGCGACTTTAAGTTGACTCGCCGTGAACAAGTAGCGGTGACCAGACGTAGAATCTGTCACACGCAATTGACAAATTCATATTTGTTAACCGGCGAAGAGAGACCAATGTGTGGTGTTGGTAATAAAACACTGACAATCTCAAGCATCTAACAGAAGAGTGTACCATATATGAGGACCTCAGAAATAGGTTCCGTCTTAGAAATGATATTACTTCTGAGCGGGATAATGGAAATGAAGAAAATATAGTTACATTTTTACACGCCAGTGGACTTCTTAAAAGTCTATAAAATGAAAATTTAAAGCTGTGATAAAAGAATCTCTAAGCGGTAGTTTTATGTAGATTTATATATAAGAGAGTCTCGAAGCGTGGCACGTGTAGTACCGGGAGGTAGCCCTCTTGCCTAGGCCTTCCTGGCTCGTCTGCATTCAAGAGCAGTGAGTCGGGGTGTGTCCAATGATGGGGGACCCTCATGGGTAAACTGAGGGCGCGGGGCTATGGGTAAGTGCAATGGATGCCTGCAGCCTGTTTATAAGGAGGAGTCAACTGCCACGGCATCCTGGCGCGACTGCTATACTGCTCAACGGTGGTTCTGGTCGCCCCGAGGGTGCTTAAACAAACCATAAACGAGACACGTAGAAAAACGGAAATGGTATTGATATCTTATATTTTTTAATTTCATGGTCTTTTGAGAACCTTATCTCAAATTTTAATTTCGGGGCCCTTTACACCCCGTAAGTGTTGTGTTTGTCCTTGTCTTTTGTGTCTTAATGTTTCGTGTAGTTTGTGCTTTTAAATAAAATGTAAGGGCCCGTTACACCCTTACATATGACGATCCTGATGGTGATACTAATTTCTTTCTAAGAACTTGACGAGGGCTAATGACCTTAGTAGTCGATGCTCTTAAACTTCAAGAAAAAAAATAATAAAAAATAATAATAATAATAAATAATAATAATAGTAATGCTTTTTTTAATATTTCGTTTTTAAATGCATTATTTTCAAAAATATAATTAAAATATACAGAGCGCATCACGAAGTGCTCCATGGACTTTCATAACCTATTCTACTCGCGAAAATATTGAAAAATGTTCATATAAACATATATCCTAAAATGCTTCGTTTGCGAATTACGGCTATTGAAAGATTTCGGTCGGATTTCAGCTACCCCGGTGAAATGAGGTCCTCCTAAACTTATGATGATGTCAATTAAGGGAAAACATTAGTGATTTTTTGGTTCTTGACCTGAAAATTTGAATAAATAGGTCCCAGAATCGTATCTGCAGTAGGTTTTGAGAAATCTGGAGTGATATCCAATAAACTGGGGTAAAAGCCCTATTTTTTATGTCGGACGCACAATAACTTTGTTAAACGGGCAATAAACTCGTAAAACTTAGAGAGAATTTAATTATAATCATAATTGTAAAATAAGTCGAATAAAACAAAAAAAAGTTTTTTTAGAAATAATACACTAAACCAAAGTGTATTTAATCGTAGTGGTTTATAATAAATATTCAAAAACGAATTCGTCATTTTCAACATATATATCTTGGCACGCTTCAGGACTGCTTTTGTTGCCGTTTTTAGTTCTTTAGGACTGTCCTTAAGTCGCTCAGCCGCATCCACATTGCGGACAATTAATTCCTCCCGAGAATGTATTTTTGTTTCGTATACGATATTTTTCATTCATCCGCAGACGCAAAAAATTAAATGTGTTAGATCGGGTGATCTTGGTGACCAGAAATGCGGACCTACAAGACCGATGAATTTCTCAGGGAAATGATGATTTAAGCGAGTAAAAACGACACAAGAGAAGCGAGGAGGCGCGATATCGTGTTGGAATATACTTTAAGTCTCGGCGCTAGAGGAACATCTTCAGCAAATGCGGCAATTCTTCTTGAAGAAAGTGCAAATAGAACTCGACATTTAAGCGGCCACGTAACATGAACGTTCTAAACAGCCGATTGCAAAGAAGGCCGTACCGTACATTGACGCTAAATCGGTATTGAAAATCGCCTTCCACCGTTTCACGAGGATTTACTTTTGCTCGTGTACGCTTATCGAGTAAGTTATCGGTGCCATCTCGAGTGAAATTTGCGTCGTAGGTAAAGAAAACGTACTTGTAGATTTATAATTCACCGGTTGCAGAACTCCAAGCGAATCGGATCGTTTCCTGGGTGTAGATGTTGGCCCGACTGTTTACGATTAGGATAAAACTTGTTTCGTTTAAGCGTCCTCCAAATCATCGAATGCGAAACTCCGATCCGCTTAGAAAGGCTTTGTTTACTGACGCTTGGACTGCGCTAAGTTACATCGATAATAATTTCGTCAATAACAGCCTCATATTGGACAATTCGTTCGTAGCCGATACGAATACTAGGTAGTGAACCTCTTTTCCGAAGATCGGAAAAGTCGCGATAATTGTTTTCGGATCTGCGGTTCTACGATTCGGAAAACGTATTTCTTATTCTACTGCAGTAGCTGTAGCGTTAACGTTACGCGTACCGAAAACGAATACCGTTGTTCAGTTTCACGTAAATAAATTATCTAACTCTTTTCTTCTTACTTATGAAAATCATATAAATTTATTATTCTGGTTGAGTTGCAACAGCTATTTTATAAAATATATTTTGTCTTTCGAATAGTATCGTTAGTCTAAATCGATTAGTAAAGGACGTACCTTAAAATGTTAAACTAAATATAAATACATTAATTATAATACTCTTTTAAACATTAATATTGTACACGTACCCCGTTTTAAACTTAACAATGCGACATAATTTACTGACGATATAATATTTAAACGAGTGAAAATGTATCTAAAAGTGTTATAAATAAAACATATACTGATCGGACTAACAAGGACTTTATTTAAAGATATTAATGATCCAGCGGCATAAGCTCTGAATAATGGAAGGTGCACTTAGGTACAGTTATTCGACCCGACTGTATCAGTGTATTCCTCTGTTGTAAATAAGTGCGGCATTACTTCAATAGCGAGCCCATCACGTCCAGACTAAAATTCACAGAAAAACTTCGACGACAGCGTAGTTATCAGTACCCGCTATGTTTAATGTACCTTACACAATGATTTAAACGCTAATTTATTAAAAATTTTTCACATCGCTAAAAAAGAGTTTTTTTTTGTGTACGTTAAACATTTTTCTGATAACTTAGTAATAAACTGTTTCTAAGTAAAATTCAAATTTCTCTAACTTTTCGTTGTTTTATTTAACTTATCTTAAACCGTCGTGTTTATAATTAAACTCTCTACAATTTTTTTTTTTAACGTTTTACGTCTGTATTACCCGTTCAACAAAATTATTGTACGTCAAACATAAAAAAACAGGGGTTTTTACTCCAATTTATTGGTTTTCACCCCAGATTTCTCAAAACCTACTACAGATACGGTTCTCGGACCTATTTTATTCAAAACCATAAGAAATCATTAATTTTGCTTCTTTATCGTCCTAAAAATTTTAATACGATCTCATTTCACCGGGATAGCTGAAATCCGAGCGAAATCTTTCACTAGCCGTAACTCGCAAACGCAGCCTTTTAGGATATCTGTTTTATGAATTTTTTTCATTATTTTCAGTAATATTGTAGGTTATAAAAGTCCCGGGAAAACTTCGTGATACGCTCTGTATAATTCACAACATATATTCCTGTTAAGACCTCCTACACCTTAATTTACAAAAATCGTCAGCCGGGGAATGTTGGAGTACTAAGATAAGATAAAATAATACTGTGCTATTAGTGAAATAACGCTGCTTAGTAATATTATAATTCGTATAATCTCTTCTTCGGTGAACTATTGATTAGCGTTAAGGCTGCGGGAGTACACGCACGTTCCTTTAAATAACCCCGTAAGAATAAGTCACGGACAGCAAGGTTTGGCGACCTCGGTGGCCATTCCAAAAATTCACTTCCACGACCAATCCAAAATCCTGAAGGCGAGTATATTTAGTAGCGGTTTAACCGGCTTTGCAAAATAAGATGCGGCACCAGCTCGCTGAAAAATTGCATACCTCGTTTACTGTGACAGTAAAATGAACAATTACGTGTTGATTTAACATTTCTAGATATCTGTTTGCATTCATCGTGTCGTCTGATGTATCGTAAAATCCTTCATCTTCCTACTGTAAAATAGTTTACGTTATAAAAATCTTATTTTTATAACGTAAATTTTTATTTTTTTTAATGTTAAAGAACAATTTAGATTCGGAGTAACAGTACAAGGTGAAAAGATAAAGATGCTACGATTTGCTGATGATACAGTAATTCTAGCCGAGAGTAAAAAGGATTTAGAAGAAACAATGAACGGCATAGATGAAGTCCTACGCAAGAACTATCGCGTGAAAATAAACAAGAACAAAACAAAAATAATGAAATGTAGTAGAAATAACAAAGATGGACCACTGAATGTGAAAATAGGAGGAGAAAAGATTATGGAGGTAGAAGAATTTTGTTATTTGGGAAGTAGAATTACTAAAGATGGACGAAGCAGGAGCTATATAAAATGCCGAATAGAAGAAGCGAAACGAGCCTTCAGTAAGAAATATAATTTGTTTACATCAAAAATTAATTTAAATGTCAGGAAAAGATTTTTGAAAGTATATGTTTGGAGTGTCGCTTTATATGTAAGTGAAACTTGGACAATCGGAGTATCTGAGAAGAAAAGATTAGAAGCTTTTGATATGTGGTGCTATAGGAGAATGTTAAAAATCAGACGGGTGGATAAAGTGACAAATGAAGAGGTATTGCGGCAAATAGATGAAGAAAGAATCATTTAGAAAAATATAGTTAAAAGAAGAGACAGACTTATAGGCCACATACTAAGGCATCCTGGAATAGTCGCTTTAATATTGGAAGGACAGGTAGAAGGAAAAAATTGTGTAGGCAGGCCACGTTTGGAATATGTAAAACAAATTATTAGGAATGTAGTATGTAGAGGGTATACTGAAATGAAACGACTAGCACTGGAGAGGGAATCTTGGAGAGCTGCATCAAACCAGTCAAATGACTGAAGACAAAAAAAAAATACGATTTTTATTATAAGTAAAACAGAATAGATTCGTCGATTGAAAATAGAATATTAAAACTGGAGAAGCTTAGATTTATCACCAAATACATGTACGATAAGAAAAATCTCTTCCAGATCGGGAAATTAAGACATTATACGACTGTAGTAAGTCCTGAAATCTTACACGTTACTGAAGCATTACAAGTTTCAAGATCGAAGGAAAGTCCATCGTCCAGAGTGACAAAGAAAGGATACAAACTGAAATTTAATAAGGAAGTCTATTAAAAGTGAGAAACGTCGATGGAAAAAGAAGGTTGAATTTACTGGGGCGTACGATAAGTAAGAACCCAAACAGATTAAATAAAAAAATATTCGACGACGTTTGGAACACGGGAAAAAATCAAATTAACTGAAACAGATGGAAGAGGACCTCCAAAGGATAGACCTGAAAGAAAGATAATATATTTTCCGAAGAATAATTTACGATATAAAATTAGAACGAAGGATAAGAAGAAAACGGACATATGAGCAAAAACGAAGCGATACCAAAAAAACGAGGAACAAATGGAAGAAAAAAGAAACTAGGTATTCCTAAGTTGGTATTTTCCCGTAAAAAACGATTTTTTTTTGTCGATCTCTTAGCACTTACAATCGGTACCGCACATAGGACCGTAAGTAGATTTAATCGATGATAACCACGCGTAGAGAATCTCTGACGAAATCCTTCATTAAAGCATAAAAATGTCCAACTCCTCATATAA
Source organism: Lycorma delicatula (assembly GCF_047948215.1). Lineage (NCBI taxonomy): Eukaryota > Metazoa > Arthropoda > Insecta > Hemiptera > Fulgoridae > Lycorma > Lycorma delicatula. The sequence goes on along the minus strand of NC_134466.1, from coordinate 9,139,341 downwards.
TACGCAAAAGCTGCTTGCATTAACGGTCCAGATAAAGTTCATTACTTAACGTAATAATAGAAATAAATCGGAGGAAGAAAAAAATAAAAACAATGAAGTCGTACTAATATATGAAAACAAAACTAGAAAATAAAACGAGTATTCGTCGGTAAATAGAAATAGCTGTAATTTGTAGACTATTAAAGCGACGTTCACCACACAGTGACAGACACTCCTTCTCCAGGTCACTTCTCCGGTTACAACTACCAGGTACGGCATATAGAAACGTTAGTTGCCTGACTAGGTGCAGGGCGTGCCTATGACACGCCTTTCCAGCTAGGCCCTCTGGGCGGGTTGCGCTGGTGGGCGACGCCTTGGAATGGGATTATTAGGGGTCCAAAATTGATTACCTCTTGTGTAAAAATATTTATTTTGGAACGATGCAAATCGATATGACGAAAGTTAAATAAGAAATTTAACTCTAGAAATTAACGCTAACGAATCGGGATTTACCGCTAGCAATCGGTACATTCCGGTGCCTATTTTTAGGTTATAGTTGAATATTTTATGAAGCAAAATAATCGCGTAAATAAATAAAAAATGTGTAAAAACTTTTTAAAACGTCACTCCTAAATTAAATGCACTAAAAGGTAAAAAATAATTTTAGAGCGGTATCTCAGAACGGATTTGACAACAAGCTTTGACGGTGTCATTTAAGATTATATGAAAATCGTAGCAAAAACATCAAATTAAAAATTTGATGTTTTTGCCGGTTTTCCCATATGGGGTGAGTGGGGTGCCGTGACACCCCACTCTTTAAACCGTTCATCAAATCCGTAATTAAGAGTGCTGTTTTCAATTTTTTTTTACGTATTTTTATTTTCTACTTTTTAGCGCGTTTAATATAAGAGTAATTTTTAAAAAGTTTTTTTATATATCTTTTATTTTCTACTTTTTAGTCTTTATAATTTTATACTTTACAGCCGCTCTAGCGCACAGGTTTGAGCGTATTTAGCGAAAGATCGGATAGGTAGGTTTTACGGTGAACGAGTCGAGATATTACGGTGGCACCCCATCGTACCCCCTCCCAATTTCCAAACGGCGCGCTCCGGGGCGCTTGAAAATATTATCATCCGATGGGTACTACTGGGAGCGACAGGTATCGTTGAGGGGGTCGATAAAATTTTTAGAGCGCTAGGACCGACCGTTTTAGAGATATCTGCGATTTTCTTCCAAAAATTCGGATACGGTTAAAAAGTACTAAATTTTCCCAAAACTTCGATCTATATATATATCTATACGGTATATCGATATATAATAATATAGCAAGTTTACACCTGACCACCGCGAGACATGTTTTAACGAATCGGGATTTTTCGCTAGCGATGGTACATTCCGGTGCTAAACTAAGGACACATATACAAATGCCGTTTAGTAGAGCAGGATGTCATCGTTGTTGTCCAATAGATTTACTCACGGGTAATCCAAGTTAGTCGTGAATTTCTCTACCCGTAACAAATCGATGCGCTTCTGTTATGGTCCTCCCCGATTAATTTTGGAATCTCTGAGTTATCTCAGTATTGCTGTTATTCGTCGTACCCCGTTGCTGGATCCCGCACGTCCAGACAGGTTTAAGGATAACTCTGTAGATCGACTGTTTATTGGATAACGATAACCGTTACTTTCTGCCCGGCAACCGGTCTAGTTTCCTATACTCTTTTCCACCACGCGGGCCTTCCGCGTCAGGCGATGATCCAAGTGTAAGCCAAAGAACCGTACCCGATCCGTATGAGAGATACAGACGCCGGTGGTCTCGTGGACGACCACTCCTCTTCATTGTTAACGTTAGACGGCTCGATTTTTTTCCGATTCACCCTCGTTTTCCATTTCGTCAGCCACGCGCGGATTTCGTCCGACTCTGATTATAGTTTAGCAGAGGCTTGATTCGGGTCTTCATATTAGCTAGGGTGTATCTTTTTCAGCGTTTATACAGACTGTCTCGCAAAGAAACGGATAAAATTTCGTTTCATATGAATATAAAGAAATATAAAATCGTACATTAACGGGTCCAGAACGACTTTTTGTGAAGATATAGCTTACGAATCTATTTCGCCCTGTTTCTTTTCAAGAGCAAAATGAAAACCTACTAAAATACTTGGAACTTAAATTTCTTTTCAGGCGTTTGAAATTATACGAAACAATCCTGATACATTAAGATCCGTCTAAGGATTTTCAGTCGATTATTATTGTGTAAATAGTGAAGAAGGACATTTTGAATAATTATTGTAATTTCCCCGATTCTAATCGATTTTTGTCTTAGAAAAAGTAATTAGAGAACGGAATAAAAGCCGGTTAAACATCGAATCCCAGAATCTGTATATTTACAAATGCGAAAAAACAATCGTTTAACCTTAATTGACGACGTAGTTATCCTAACTACAAACATACAAGAAACAAAAATTAAGACAAAATTAAAAGTACATCTATCGGTAGAAAACAGAAAAAGTAGGTTTAGAAATGTTCTGTGAAAAAACAGAATATATAAAAAAACGTGCAGAAGAAATAATCTTTGAAAAGAGACAAAAAAATTCACAAAATAGGTAAATATAAGTATTTTGGTGAGATAATAACACCGACTGTTCTCGAAAAAGAAGAAATTGAAAATAGGATTCGTAAAATGAAAAAAGCTTATAGACTGCCAGCGGATATTTACGATAAGAGGTTTTTAACTTATAAATATAAACTGCGACATTATAATGTCGCAGAAAACTTATTTGTAAGAGAGTGTTTGGGAAAGTTTAATGTAATAAATCTTTTAAAAGAAGATTCTGAAGAAATGATATTTGGACCCGAAAGAGCAGAGGAAGACTAACATTTAACAAAGAAATTTACCGACAAATAAAAGATTTAGAAACAAAGATGCGATAAAAAAGAACGATGAAGTTTTTCGGCTATATTTATAGAATGACTGGCAATGGACCGAGCGGCACCGGGAAGTAAACCAAGACGTAGAAAAATTAAATAAAAAATTTGAAAAAAGTAATAACAGATAAAGTAGGGTTTCGAAAAACAATTCAGGATTTCAAACTAGATGAAAAAACCAAAGAACTCCAGAAAATTTACAGAAGAGCAAAAACAAGCGCTCTTGGAAAGAGTGAAAAAGCACTGGAAACAGTACTCGGAAAGAAAAGGAAAAGATGAAACGAAACGCAACGAGATCTAAAAAGCTCTAATCGAGAGAAGAACTGACTTTTTCTTGATATATTCCAGTATTAAAATGATTCTTGTTACAGTTTAAAATTCATTGTAATACAGTAAGAAATACATTCATTGTAATAATGTATTCATTGTAATACATTTGTAATACAGTTTTTATATTCTTTGCTGAATACCGTTTACCTTTCTTAGCTTCATTTTTTTATCTCATGTTGACGCGTTTTGGAAGAACTCCATCGTCAAAACTTATTGTACCGGTACTCTTTATACAGAGTGTCCCATATAAAACGCAACCCAACCTTATATTGGTAGGTATTGAAATAATAAAAAGGCATGTGTAAATGTAAATGTAATTTTTATTATTACCATCCATTACCTTACATTTAGAGTAAATGTTGGAAGTGGCCGCCATCTTCTTGAATACAAGCTTCAATTCTTTTTACAGCGTTTCTTGCAACTTTTTTCAAATTTTGTGGCTGGATATTTAATACAGCTTGTTCAATACTGACTTTCAATCGTTCAAGTGTTGTGGTTTTTTGCTGTAGGCTTTTTCTTTGAGGTAACCTCTTTGAGGTTTTCTTTGTGTTCCTTGTTATTAACAGAACCGGTCTCTCTAAATTTTGCGACGAACCTTAATACTGATGTTTTGTTAGGAGTCGGTTTATCCGGGTACTTATGGCGAAACAAATCTTGCACTGCAACCACCGATTTCGTACTGAAGTACGACTCGACAATGAAAACACGTTCATCTAGCGAAAACACTATCTTGTTTCTAGCGATACACTGAACGTTATGATTGCATTGTTGTTACTATCGGTAGTGTTCTACTGCGTCGCCGCGATGTTCAGATGTTGGACGAGTCCATTTCAGTAACGAGTAAGGGAGTAAGCTTGACTTTTGAAATTTCATGGATGAGTGATTGATGGGTTGCGTTTTATATGGGACACCCTGTATAACGTTTAGTCAACGCCCCACACTTTATTCTATGGTGCCTTATCTGGCTTTCTTCTTGTTAATTTAATGTTGTCGGTCGCATTCATCTTTTCATTTTATTTATCTGTTTCTTGTTTTCAATAAATTAGGTTCTTAAAAAGAACATCCGCTTGATGTTCATCTGTTCATTTACGATCGTTTTATTATTACTTTTTAACAAAAAAGAAATAAATAACAACGAAGAAAAAATTCTGGAAGAAACGAACAAATCCACCGTAATATTAAATATACGATGGAAAAAGAGAAAGACGAAACTATTTATTTTTTAGACCTAACAATAAAAAAAATCTAGATTTTGAAATACACAGAAAAGAAAACCTTTGCAGATAGCATCATAGCTTACGATTCCGATCACCCGATGGAGCATAACTTATCGTATGTGATAGACTACACAAATTAAACGTGAAAAAACCAGCGTATAAAAGAGTTTAACACTATTTTTCAAATAGCAGAAAGTAACGGGTATAAAAAAACGTTATCAGAAAAACGAATAAAAATAGAAAAAAATTAAATGAAATTACAAAACAAACAATAAAGAAATTTTTAAACGGGGTAAATTAACATTTACCGAAAAAGAAATTTATCCGGTTACACAGTTCTTTAGTAAATATAATATAAAAATCGCTATTAATAGAAATACGCTAAAAATGATTTTTAACGGTAACATAAAAGAAAAAGATATATACAACAGTTATGGTATATACAAAATAAAATGTATATAAAATTCAACGTAAATTGCACCGGATAGGCGGGAAGAAAATTAAATTTAAGATTCGAGGAACGCATGAGATCTTTTAAAAATCAAAAACAAGATTCTAATTACGCAACGCATTTACTAAAAAAAGTCATTCCCCGATGAAAGTGGAAGAATCGAAGAAGTTAATTCACAATCGTTATTAAACAAACATTAACGTTAACGTTTTAGAAAATTTAGACATTTTTAAATTAATAATTAACAATAAAACGATCAGAATTGAACAGATCAACGATCAAGCGGTTGTACTTTTCTAAAATTTCAATTTATCGAAAACAGGAAATAGATAAATAAAATTAAAAGATAAGTAAAACCGTTAACAACAGAAAAACAAGAAGTCCAAATAAGATATAACGTCAAATAAAGGGACTAAACGCTATATAAAGATTAACAAAAATTTTAAAATACCGGTACAATAAGTTTTGACAACGAATTGATTCCGAAACGCGTCAACATATAATAAAAGAATGAAGCTAAGAAAGGTAAGTGATACTCGAAATAGAAATCACAGTGTTATTAGCAGGAAAGATAACAGTAATTATTATCTTAATTGCAACAGTTTTGTATTCCTAAGGCTTGATCTGTTTTGTCGTTAACGAAAGTCAAATTTCTTAAACTCTTATTTTGTGTTCGGTCAACGTCGAATAAATAAGTTTTTAATCAGAATTAAATTTTCTACAAATTTTTATGAAAAATTTTATTTGCCGATCGACAAATTAATCTGTAAATCAAACGTAAAAGATATTGTGTTTTGTAACACCCGCATTTTCTTTTACAGTATTTTTTTAAGAATTACTAGATACAAATGCGTTGGACCTCTTTTATTCAATTTGTCGGGTCAAAAATCATCAAACGTTTATGTCCTGTAAGTAGTATTTCGCGCCTTCTATTCGATTGTATTTGCTGTTCGCATAACATCGCAACAAAGTATAAATAAATAAGGGATTGTATTATTCTAGATTTCATACCGATTAAGACCGGCAAAATTATACGACATAACGGAAGGTTTAAAACAAAGCTGCTTGAACTTAAATTAAAGATTAAATTTGATTATTTTCGAACCGAAAGAGTGGATAAAGTAGATCTCAAAGTTTTATAGTTTTAAAAAATTATTATAAAATAGAGAAAGTCGGCGTCTCAAATAATATTATAATTCGTTAAATTATCGGTAAACAAATTAACTTTTAAGAGAGTTTAGTCTACGAAAATACGTTTAGGTATCGTTGAATAATGTGAAAATATTTGACTTTTATTAAAAACTAAACCCGGCAAGAAAACGGTATACATTATAATTTTAAAACCCTCCGTGTTAGTTTAGCGGTTAAATTCGTAATCGCAGAATCAACTGATTTTCGAAGTCGAGAGTTCTAAGTTCGGTCCTTGTAAAGGCGGTTGCTTTTATATGGATTTGAATACTAGACTTTTTTTCCATAAAATTTTGGGATCGAAATAATTTTACGATGGATAACGCTTCTTTGAAAGGGCGAAGCCGGTAATGAAGCTAGTATTTTAAAAATATAATATTTTAAAAAGCGTGAAAAGGATTAAATAAATAAATCTGTTTAATAATAACGGCGATTGTGAGTTGCGATATGAAAACAGAAAATTCTATTACGTCATTAAATGTAGGTCGATTAAAATGTTACCGTACACGATATAATAATAATTTACTTTGAAATATCAAAGCTTATTACTATAAGCTCGTTTCACAACTTTGTTAACTTGTACGCGTACACCTTTTATTGTCGAAGCTTAATTTATAATTCCGTTTTGAAAATTCATTAATCTTTCTTAGATACATTAACGACTTTAACCACTTAAACTTTAGTTTTTTCATTTTTAATTTTAATTCGTACTTTCTAGCACGGATTAGATAGTAGAGAATGACATACCGATATACGTTAAAACATTTTTTTAAATTAAAAATTACAGTGAGTTTGGACACACACACACACACAAACACACACACACACACACATATATATATATATATATATATATATATATATATATATATATAGTCTCACAAAGAAATGGAACGATTTTCACGACCTTCTTTACAAATGGAAATAAAGAAAAAAAATCCATAGGTCTGGAAATGCTTCGTTTTCCGGTTATACCTTCCGAAATATTTCACCTCGATTTCTACTGCTTCTACTATTTAGTCTATCTACTACTGCTTAGATGATAGAATGATTCAAATCAAGAAGTAAATTTTATGTTTTCGACCTGAAAAATTGAATAAAACAAGGTCGATAATTGTATTTCTTGTAAATTACGAGAAATTATTTAAAAAAAACACAAATATTGGTATTGCAAAAGATTTATTTAGGTTTGACGTACAAGATTTAGTATGTACTAAATTTTCAATAAACGAATTTATTTTCAAAATTAGCGATCATTTTTTTTTTGCAAAAAAAAATATTTATGAGAAAGTGTGACTTTACGGTTCGCACTACTTTGTAGGTTAAAAACAATTCCGTCTTCCACTCTACGCGAAAAATTAAATCAAAACACATTCTATCAAGCTTAAACTTTCATCGGCTAATTTTTCTGCTACACGAGGTTCATTTTATATTTCAACGTAAGACTCTTTTTTCTACATACAACTCTACGCCTAACATATTTACGTCGAAGTGTTTTTTTGTAAACCGTTTATAGGTCTCGGCGAAAGAGATGCGAAAAACAAAACGTATCGTGACTTATTTTTAAATATCTTAATAGCGTTTGGTATCTTTCTGAACTCATCCTGTAGAATTCGTTGTAGGATAAAAACGACATGCCTCGCATTAAAACGGGACCCGTATAGAAAAAGCGGAATCGACCGAGTAACACGCATCGTTAGTCGATTTATTTTCAATCGAAAGCACACGAACTTTGGTCGTACTTGACCGGTCAGCCGAAAAAAATTTCAGAGTAAGTTATACTCTTATTTGGAAATAATCGGGCTGCTTGGACGAATAAACAGAAAGTTCCCCTCTTCCTTTCTTTTTCAACGCGATCGACAAGATTTCACTTTTTCTAACCTCATGTCTTGATCGGTTTCATTTTCTTTCGTCTAATTTTCTCGTAAGCGATATTTCTTCTTTAATTCTGTTCATTACTTCCTCATATTTTATCTTATTCGTCCGTTTTACTTTCTTCATCCTTCTCCTTATTCCGGATCCTTTCCCTCCGTTGAATAACTGCAGCCTTGGTGAAATATCTCGGTCGGGTTGAATTATTCGTGTTGTCGGTTACGTGCTGATTCGATTATTTAAATAAAAAGCCTCGAATTAATTACGAATAGAAATCGTATTTATTATAGTTTTCGTTTACGTAATTCACAAACATATCGATAACGAAAGATGAGATGGAACAAGACAACGTGAATCTTCAAGCAGCGGAACTAGACTGCCTGATTCTAATGCGGAGCCGGCTTATATAGTGTAGATGGAACCGAGTGAACCATCAGTAGTGTGCGTCGTACGGAGCCGAGTGAGTCGTACGGAGCCGAATGAACTGTCAGGAGCTGTGTCTCAACACTCTCTTCGTCGTCGTTCGCGCTTCAATTTCACGCAAGATTTGTCGCAAATTTTTTCTTAACACTACGATCAGACTTAAATCCCATAGTAATTTCCTCTCGTTTTACCGATGACTTCTTTTACTGTCATATTTTTTTCTATCGGGCTTATCCGTAGTTCTTTGTCACCGTAATCCCCAAATATCCGTATTTTGTCCTTACCGCTAAATACTCTTTGTTCGAACAAAGAGTATTAGTTCTTTCTAAATTAAGAAGTATTAAGAGTATTAGAGAGCTTTAGTTCTTTCTAAATTTATTTTCATTTCTTCCTCCAGCGCTATTTAATAATTTTTGAAGCGCGTGCCATCGGCTAGAATTAATATACCGTCAGAAATCCTTATAAATCGTATTTTTCGTTCTTCTACATTTATTCCTTCCTCTAATGTATACTTTATCGTACCTTCAATGTAAACGTCGAACAGTTCCGGGTAGAATTATTACGCAACATCTTTTCCTGATAACTCGAACTGCACTCACCCCCGCTCAGTCATATTCTAACTTTGATTATAAACGAAGCGAATTCAAATCACGGATTTCTAACGAACTCCGTGATTCCGTAATAGGCGATGAAGTCAACGAACTACATTTACTGTTCTAAACGTGACCTAACCTAACGATGAAATGAAAACGGGGAAAAGTAAATAGTCGTGAAAACATTATATTTCAGTTCAATTATATTAGTAATAAAAAATACTTTCAAAAAATACCTCGAAATTTGTGAGAAATTTTTTTTATCCATTTCATGAACCGCGGGACTCGAATATGTCATTTTATTCATTTTTTTAATATAACTTTACGAATCTCGCCATTAGATAGCAGTACTTGATAGTACTAGGTGGCGTACAAAAACTTGACAATGTGCTAGTTTACAAGAGATTATACTAGTTTATTAAAACAGGAATAAATAAAACAGAAATAAATTTGATTGATAAAATCAATAAATATAAAATTAATCGGTATAATATGGATATAAAATATAATATATATAATAAATAAATATAAAATCAATATAATCAATAAATTCGATCGGTAAAAATTTCTGTAATATAAATAAAACTGATTTTAACAGAATAATACTGATATAAGCCGAAACAGATAGTTTAAATTAACACGGTTGGTTAAATTAACACCTGGACACCCGTTTCCCTTAAAAACGAACTTGAGGCATATACCATCCCCCTAGATCCTGTATAAATTTATACAAGGAACTTCCCTTAGTCGTGGTGTGCCATTCCAGCTGCCATGCATTCATCGCGTGGTTCTGCAGCCTCTTCCGTAGGCGGGAGATGGGCAACCGAACGAAATTTAGATCCGGTGCATTGTGATCGCCGTTCCGCTACGGTACTAGTGCGGCTCGAAACCGCATCCCAAATACCTCGGCCTCCCGACCTGTTCGCAATTTCCATATGGCTGCCCAAACTTTCACCACTAAATCGATTGGGAGAGCCTTTCCCGATACGGTGGTAGTCTCGTAGGAGGTTGTTTTAAAAACACCAGTGCATAAAATTAAAGGCTCTGCACTGGGCACTCTTTAAATTTTGAAGAAGTTCTCTTTTCATATCAACCTATGCGCCCAAATGGGCGCCGTGTAAGAAGTCATGCTTTCAAAGACATCTCGGTACACCATGTACATTTGACGGTCCGACAACCCGTAGCCTTTCCGAGCAATCCTCCTAAGTTTGTGCATCATGAGACGGCGTACGCCTCTACTTGCTTAATGCGGTTGCTAAAAAGCAACTTCTCATCAAACAAAACACCTAGGTACTTATGAACTCTAACTCGGCCGATTACATAGCCTTTATACTTAATGTGGAGATTACGACTGAACCATAATTTGTCTGCGCCCTTGAGAAGCATGTATTTCGTCTTGGGCACAGAAATCCTAAAATTTTGCATGTCCATCCAGCCCTCTGCGGTTTACAAAGCCATCTGCGCTCGATCTTCTAGCTGCCGTCATGAGTTACCACGAACTAATAGGAGACAAACATCGGCGAAAGCCTGGGCCGTGACCCCTTCTGGGAATGTCAATCCCAGAAGATTGACATGCCTGGTCTTCCGTCGAAGACCAGGTTCCACAGCAAGGAATCGAGAACGGAACCCTGCGGGCTTCCCCTGGTGACGGATTTTTCTACAGCTAGGTGCGCATCTTTAAACAGAGCCGAGCGGTTAGAAAAGTAGTCACGTACTACGACCTATAGGGCTACGGGAACATTGCGGCGTTCCGACTCACACAGGGCAGAATCTTTTCTGTTTTACGTTGAACATCATGAAAACTCGAGAAATTCATTTATCGGTCCTGTTTTATTCTATTTTTCAGGTCAAAAGATGCAAGAAACCGTTTATACCGAATATTCTAAAATGTCACCGGGGGAACTGAAATCCCAGCGAAATTTTTCGCCACTCGTAACTCTATAACAAAGCGTTTTCGGACGTATGCTTGTATGAACTTTTTTCCTTAATTCAAGCTCTAGAATCAGTTTTCAGATTATTTCCCTTTCCTTTTGAATCACCTGTATATATATATATATATATATATATATATATATATATTATATTCACTCCCGGTAACGTAAAGATTCCAACGCGGGGTCATACATGTAAATCGGTTCAACCGTTGAGCCGCTATGATGGAACAAACATACTCCTTAAATACATTAAACTCCTTTTTAGACAGTCGTATCAAAATACGTACAAGAAGTTATTTACAAATGCAAGACTGAAACGTTATAATACCGTATTGAAACCGGTAATCCTCAATGAAACAGAAACCTCGAAATAATAAATTTAGAATCGCTTTTATAAACCGAAAGGAGAAATTTAATAACGAGCCACAGCTCAAGACAAACGAAGTACGGATACCAGAATGAAGTCAAATAAAGAAATTTACAAAATTAAAGAAAAAAAGAGAAATTTTTTTGTGGGACATATGGTTCGAATAGATTCAAACAGATCGAACAAAAAACTTTTTGATAAATTTTGGAAATATAATACTCCGCTCCTATGCGTATAATAAGTAAAGGAAGACCTAAATAAAACAAATATAGAAATAAAAGATTAAGATAGAAACAAATTTCGAGAAAAAATCCGCAGAATAGAAGTTCTTGTTAACGCAAAATAGGAAACCGCATGTACTGCACAGAAGAACGATAAACACAGCGTAGTGAAAGAACGAAAGAATTTTGAAAGAGAAAGAGGGAACATCAGAACAGAAGGATATTTGCGTGATCCTCTGCAGGCCTGAATTAAGTGTTTGCCAAAAAACAGAAAAACATAATTTATATTCTTTAGAGGTGAGGAATAAATTTTAAGAAAACTTTTCAAAATATCTCCATATATTTATATAGGTTAAGCTCAACAAATTTTCTTAAGAAACATTTTCTCTAAACCTGTTCGAAATGCTAAAATAAAAAAACAAAATTTTCAGGATCAGGTTTTCTGCGTTTTAGGTCTGGGATCTATCGTTTAAAAAAGTTGTAGACGTTTCTTGATATCTATAAATCTATGAAGTATAAACTTAGAAAGAAAATTCGAAAATTCTAACCGAAGGAAGACAGAACGAAAAAACAAAAATATATATTTTAATTTCAAGAGATGGGGTTGATTTATTGAATTTTTTATGCGCATTGTGGTAACAAATTTGCTACAATAAAGTTGTCTTTAAAATGCGTTAAATAAAATCAAAATAGGTTTTTTATCGATAACTAATTTTATATAAATTAAACCCTCTTAATTAATTTAAAAAAAATATTTTTACGATCAAATGCCTCGTATGGAAAAATATTTAAACTGCAATTGAAAAAAAATCGGTTCGGTTAATCTTGAGATTTAAAGCAAAAAGCAGCGCAACACACATATTCTTATACATATATATATATATATATTTTACTTTCTTTTATGAAGTAAAGGAAGTATTGTGATCGCAAAAAATGTCAGATTTCAATGGAAATATCCTTTTTGACCATCCCTGAATCCATTTTGACTAGTTTCGGCGTGACGTCAGTACGAAGTACTGACGTCAAAAAAATGTTTGATTTTGGAGTTTTTCTTAACTGCAACAATAAGCCCTCATTGAGAGCTTTTCAGTGGTATATCATAAGCGGTACTTATTTTCATCGGTTCCGGAGTTATAGCCAAATAAAATTTTAATTAATGAAATAATTGTATCTTACAAGGCACATCGGTTTGAATTAGACTTTAGAATAAATATATTGATTTATTAATAATTATTAACCTCTGATTGTAAAAATGTTTTGCGATAAATAATATTCAATAATAGCAATAAAAAAAGAAAATATGAAAAAATATGAGAAGTTATTAATGAAATAAAATTTTATATACTTTTAATTTAAAAAAAAAGAAAAGTGTATATGTAATTTAATAAACGTACAAGGAAGTTATGTGGTGTCCACATCGGATTTTTTGATCTGAATGAAATAGTTGGATCGTAAAACGTAGATTTGTAAAAAACCTGATACCCAATTTTTGACATCACCATACCTTCCCCTTCGATGTAGCTATTCTAGACATATAGAAAGTTTTCAGTATGTTAAGGCGTGCTTAGGGGGTCTTCGTCACCTGGTGTGACTGACAGGAAAATATTTTCCCTGTATTCATGTTTTGAATTTAACGCTCCTACTCTAATAGTTGCCGGGAAAATAAAAAAGGAAGATTTTATATATTTTGAAAATAATTCATATTACTTCGATTATTATTGCCAAATAATGTATTACCTGTTGTCTACAGTGATCTTTTTTTCAACCTCTTAACATTTAACAATGCGATTCTGAGTTTGTCATTTTATTAAGGTGTACTTTCTTTAAACCTGTTGATGATATATATATATATATATATATATATATATATATATATATATTTATTATCTATAACATTGTGCAAGTTTACGAACGGCAACACATTCATATATATATATATATATATATACACACACACACACACACACACACACACACACATAATGTAATATTTCCTAGTTACACTCTTTATTTATTTATTGTATGTGTAATTGTACAGACTTTGATATGGTTTCTAGTGCGCTGGTCCTTATAGATTTTCCCCCGCACCCTAAACCCCTATACTACCACCACACCTGTTTTTTTAGTTAGTTCTAAAATTATCCGCTAGAGGTTGGAATTCACATCTCCTAGCGCCACTATCGATTTCCTTTTCATTGTACGAACAAGTCTCTTGCCGTTCGCGTTGTATAAACTTTTAATAAAAAATTTTTTCGTTTTAAACATTTTCTTAATATATCTTAGTTACAATAATAATTACGTTGTAACGATAAATATATCTCAAAGAAAACCAAGGTAATATTAAATTTTTTTTTAATAACTTCATTTTTAATTTTAAATCTTCGATATAATATCGTATTTTTTTATAATTAATAAAATTTTGCTACTGTAATCGACCGTTAAACTTTAATAAAGAAGTAAATTCTTTTACTTAGTTTTTAATTTGACTTCTAAGGACCACGTTGCAGTTATTATCTCTTCGCCTTATTCTGTTGTTTTCTCTCTTTTTTCAATATTCTTTTATCATTTTACATATATTTTTTTCTTTCTTTAGACCACTGGTTCTTAACTCATTGTTATTTTTATTATTTTTTAAAAATTTTAATTCAGAAATCTTCCAATTTTTGGATTTTTTTCCTAAAAATGTCCTCTTCAAAAATCTGTTATCTTTTTCTCTCGACGTTTTAATTAATCAGATTAATTCAGTTTTTCTATTTTGTAAAGAATTCATATATTTTCTTTCTTAATTCACGAAAAGATCCCTGTAAAGTATTAATGTTTTTCTTTCTTACAAAATCGATTTTTAAAAAAAAATCTTTCGGTATTATTTTTTATTTTCCGGCTTTCGTTATCTTTTGTTGGCTATGATGTTTATTTAATTTTTCTATTTCTGCTTTACTATTTAGGTATAAAAACTCTTATGTGTTATATATATATATATAATTTTTTATAAAGTTTTATGTGTTTAAATATATATATATATATATATATTTTTATTAAACATTTTTATTTATGGATTTTTTTAATAGCATTATAATATCCAATGAAAAAGATTTCATATCTTCCATAATCAACCTTAATATTATTTTAAAAAGCACAATTTTAAAAAAAATTATTATAAAGTTTTATTTATTCCAAAAAAATTCAAAATATGGCTTATGCAAGATTTTTTAAAATTTATAATAATTTTTTGACTATTAAATTTAAGGTATGTATTTTTCTTATTTTTAATTTAAAAAAAATTATATATATGTGTATATTTTTTTAAATAATTTTTATTATTTATTTTGTTAGGGTGGGTGTACCAAAAAATAAAAATCCTGTAAACGAAAAGTTCAGTGACCTGTAAGGTTTACGAAATCTTTGGAATTTGTATGAATGATACTACAACCACCCTCCTCCCACTCTTGGTCTTCTTTAAATGCGCGCGCATCTGCGTGTGCGTGGTAGATGTTCATTAAATTCAAATACATAATTTTTTGTGATTTTTAACTTATTATATATAGTACAGGTCAACCGGTTTTACAATGTATTGATTTTTTTTGTTTTTAATATTTAAGTATTTACGTAATATTGAGTTATACGCGTATGCGTTAATTTATATATGTAAATTTAAAAGATGTATTTAATTATAAATCCGTACTCTTTAAAATCTTAATTTTGATTCAATTTTTTCAACATTTTTCTTAAAGGTTTCAAAATGGTGGGATTTACAAGTATGTATATATATATATATATATATATATATATATATATATATATATATATATACATAAAATAGCGAATTAGGCAATGTTTTGCCGTTGCTAAATTTGATTGTAGAAATTAAATTAATTTTCTACTGACAAATTATGTTACGATAATATCAATATTAATTATAATATCACAATATTAATTATATTTCAATTAAATGAAATCGCAAGCTATATTCGGTTTCAGAATTATACTGAAACGCAATACAATCAAGTGTTATCAATCGATCATTTTCATGTTCTTGTGATTACCTGTAGCCCGTAACTGTGACATATGTAATCTATTTCGTCATGCTGTTTCTTCCTCTGTTTCATTTCTTCTGTATTCTTTTTTTTTCTCGGCTCGAATTGCGTATCGACTAATATTTTTTCGTTTTAGACGCACAGTTATTTTTCGCTCGTAGAATTTTTCTCTTCTATATAAATATTAATAATTATGATTTACGTTTTTCTGCATTTTGACGCGAAACGTCTTTAAAATCACACCGAAACATAAGGGAACCAGAATTTGTAGCGCAACGAAAATGTCTTTAGTATTTTGTTAATCTGTTTTATATCGTTCTGTAAAAATGCCCGTAAAATTGTAATGTTTTCCGGACGGCGTCTTTTATTTTTTCTGTACTTTTTATAAATTTCTCTTTCATTTTTTAGTTAATAAATTCCATCCTGGTAATCGGATCCGTATTTGTTTCTTAAGTTCTTTTTTCTATTTTAAAAACGTTTTCATCCGAAAAGTTTTACAAAGACCGAGCGTCATTTAATGCCCTCCGGAAGAATAACCCTTTTGTAATGTCGGGGAGTTTAGTGTTATGCAAAAGCGATTTTTTATTATATAAATTTCGTGTTAAATTAAACTCTAACGCCATTTTCTGTGTTCTCCCTTTTAGAGCTTTCTTTTCTAGAGCGATTGGCGTTATTACTTCTCCGAGATATTTAAATTTAGATACTCTTATAATTTTCTGATTTTCGAGAATTTTTAGCGTTTGCGATTTATTTTTTTTTTTTATCGTTGGAGAACCGTTTTGTTTTTTCGAAAGAAATTTATAAGCCTATTTTATTAGCGCATTCGCTTGATTTCTGGACTTTAATTCGAGCCTCTTTACAAAAGACACGGTCAAAGCTCGAATATTTGTAAATATTATTTTTGATCGTAAGCTTTGTTTTTTGTTCCGTTTTACTAAATTTTGAAAATCAGCAAACTCGAGTGTATTTTTCAAAACGGATAAAAGTCTTCTAGGATCCTAAAATCAACGGGTAGGTAGGATCCAATTGAAATCTATCGATATATATAAAACTAATATCTTTTCTGTTTTGATGAGTCGGTCTTTTAACCGGTTTAGCCGGTTAAAAGACCGACTCATGAGTCAAACGTCTCCTGAAGATATTTTTTTTTGCGTCTACTTATAATTTTTCTTATCCTAATATTTATAAGCCCAATTTGTTTTCCTCTTCCTTTGAAAATGGAATTACCCGTCCTATTTTTACCTCTATAAAACTTTCATTGATGAGTTTCTACGTAGGATGCGCCCCGATTAAGATATTTTCCTGTTTCTAAGCGTCTTCATTAAAATTTGTCTATCTTTCTATACTTCTTTTCGTTTAATCAGTTAATCTCTCTACTTATAGTCTTCATACTCGTAATTAAAAATCATCTTTTACATTATCCGTGTTCCTTCTATATATCGGTTGACCCCTCCACCACTGAAACGATATAATACTGCATTCTATACAAAGCATTTGGCAAACCTCTTCATCAGTTCAATCGGTATCCTTCCCGTTGTTAATAGTCTTCTTCTTCTTCCTCAAGTTTTGGGTTTCCTCCCGTTACCATTACACAAGCTGATGTTTCCATCTTTTCCTTGGACGTCCTAAATTTCTGCGTCCTATCGGCTTACACTTGTATAGTAGCTTAGGTATTCTCTTTTCTGCGATTTGGCCGATTTAGTCTGTACATTTTCATTCGCTCATTAAGGTTATAGATGTTTAATTCATTTTTGATGTCGGTGTTCGTCCTCCTAAATACGAACACGAATAAATCTCATACGACCTGAATTCTTTTTCCCGTTTTTCGGTAAGACACCAGGTTTCTGCTCCGTAGAGAAACGCTGTGACCGATTTTGTTTTATAGAATTTTAGTAGAGTTTCATTCTGAACTTATTTCTCGAATTTCTTTTTCGGTACCGTTATAGTAATTCAATTTCTCGATTTTATTTGGAACATGTGATTCACCTCGGACTAAAACTTTACGTCCTAAATAACTTACAATTGACACTTGTTCTCCGATTTCCCTGCTGTGTGTGATCTTCGATCTCGTATCCTTACGGCAGAAAGACATTACTTTCATTTTTCCTGAGGATACTTTCGTGTTATATTCTTCTGCCACTTTATTCGATTTACCAGCTAGACTCTCCGGGCGGGAGGCGTCTCGGAATGGAATTATTAAGTGTCCAAAATTGATTACCTCTTGTGTAAAAAGTGTTTATTTTAACGATAAAAATTGATATAGCGAAAGTTAAATTAGAAATTGATACTAACGAATCGGAATTTCCTGCTAGTGATCGGTACATTCCGGTGCCTACTTTTTGGCTATAGTTCAATATTTTATGAAGAAAACCGCTCTTAAAATAAACACACAAAAAGGTAAAAAATAATTTTAAGACGGTATTTCAGAATGTGTTTGACAACAAACTTTGACGGTGATATGTAAGATTATGTGAAATTCATAGCTTCAAATTACAAAATTTTATGTTTTTGCAATTTTTTTCTTATGCGTGTTTGCACCCCACTCTTTAGGCCATTCATCACGTTAAAGAATAAGTTGGCAAAAATATCAAATTTTTAATTTGAATCTATGAGTTTCACATAATCTTACGTATTACCATAAAAGCTTGTTGTCAAATCCATTCTGAAATACCGTCCTGAAAATATATTTTACCTTTTAGTATGATTAATTTAAGAGTGGGTTTTAATTTTTTTTTACATATTTTTATTTTCTACTTTTTAGTCGTCGTAAATTTATACTTCTCGTACGTAGTGAAAGATCAGATCGGTATGTTTTTCGGTAGGCGAGTGAAACATAGGACTAAACGATTTAATTTCCCGATAACCAAGATCCGGTCGTTCAAGAGTGCACCTGATGCGTCAAACGGTTAGCATTCGACCTTCCAATACGAACGACGTTTGAATCCTGAAAATCGAACGAGCGGTTGCCGAGATATTACCCCATGGTTGCCCCATCTTCCCTATTTTCGAACGGCGCCTTGGGGGCACTTGAAAATATTATCGTCCGACGGATACTGCTGGGAGCGGATGAGGAATGGTTAAGGGGATCGATAAAAGTTTTCAGAACGCCAACACCGACCGTTTTCGATTAAAAAGTACTAAATTTTCCCAAAACTTCGATATATATTTTGTAGGTATATTGATAGATATATATATATACGGTTTATCGATGTGTAATAATATAACTAGTATATAACTGATCACCACGAGGCCTTGTACTAACGAATCGGGATTTTCCGCTAATGATCGTTACATTCCGGTGCTAAAGGCGGACGCACATACAAATGCCGTTTAGTAGGGTAGGATAGAAGGCCTTCTGTAGTTAGATCATCATCAAATAGCACGGATATAAGGAAATGTTAAGAATTTAATTCATATGTAAAATCTGGCATGCCATCTATCCGTTCCCGCAGAAGATCGTCTATGAATACCTTAAACATTATCGGTGACACTGCAGCCTTGTCGAACTCCTAAATCTATCTTAACTCTATTATTTCCCTCCCCTGAAAGGGCTGTGCGGGTGCCTCTATGCATTTCTTGTATGATACCTGGGAGTTGTTTTGGAATTCCTTGCGTGTTTATTATTTGCCATAACTTTTCTCCTATTTATCAAATGTTTCTCTAAACCTACATATAATATATCCGTTTCCCTTCCGAATTCCCCATGTTTTTGTATCAGCTGCTTCAACGCAAATATATTATCTGAACGATTTCTATCCTTTCTGAGACCAGCTTGCTTCTCTCTTAGAAACGTTTCTACTATATTTTTAAGTTTTTGCGTTATAATCTTTGAGAATATTTTATATCCGGACGGTAACAGGTATATTTGTCTACAGTTATTGCATTCGCTTCTCTCTCCTTTTTTAAAGGTGGGTACAACGGTAGCCACTCTCTATTTATCTGGAATGGCCTTCTTTACCCGGCACGTATTTAATAAATGTAAAATACGCTTCGCATCACCATAAGCGTATTTTAATAACTCTTCCGCAATCCCGTCACGTCCAGCAGCCTTCTGTTTTTGCTGTTCTTCAAAGCCTTCTACAATTCGGACGTATCCAGCCTGCCCGCTTCTCCGTATCTCCTCCTCGTCATTCTGTTCGTTGATTATTCACAGTTGTTGAAAATATTCTAATAATTTTCGCGGTTCTACATCTTCTATTTTCGCAATAACTCTCCTCGCTATTTAGACGTTTCATTACTTTATGTTTTGTCGCCCGCGGATGTCGTTTTCTAGTGTTGTTATGAAAATGTCCCGTTTCTTATTTCGTTGTTCCCGGCAAATCTTCTTACCGATGAATCTTTGTCTGTTATATTCTTCTCCGTCTTCTTTTATCTTTTGTCATGAGCCGCCTCATATGTGCTTCTTTTGTCCTCTAATGGCTTCTTTCATCTCTTCGTTTCAAAAATTAATCTTTTCCGATACCTGAGGGCTTCATATGCTGCTCTATGTAATATTCCCTTTATGTTACTCCAATTTTTGTAAACTTAATATAATTCTATTGTTACGAATATCTAATCTATTATTACGCAGCAGTTTTACTGACTTTTCTTCAAGGAGGAGGATTTTCTATTATAAGTCCGTCTTCCTCTGTTGCGCTAACCCGATGCGTTTTGATATTAATTTCTGCTCTTTAAGGTCCTCTGAGAACTCTTGTGTCTCTAAACGGTTCTGTCTTCTAACTTGCGATTATGTAGTTTGCTACAGATTCTTGACCTCTAGTTGCTCGTGTTATTTTACGGATTCTCTTGCGCTCAAAGTACGAATTCAGTATTCTCATATCGTTAAACCCTGCAAAGTCCCTTAACCACTTTCCCTCGCCAATCGAACCGACTGCCCCTTCCAACGGTATATTTCCTACAAGAGCGTTAAGGTCTCCTCCTATTTCGATATAGTCGTTTTTATTACATCGGTTTAACGCGTCCTGCAGTTTATCGTAAAATAACTCCGTTTAATCTCCCTTCCCTTGTTCCGAGGCGTATACACGTATAAAGAATATATATCCTTCTGCATTATCTTATTAGTATAATCCTGTCGTTTATCCATTTATACGTATGTATTTGCCTTTTCCGCATTAAACGTTATTGCCGCTCCTGATTTAGCGCTTTTATTTTCCGTTACTCCGTCATAAATTAATGTATAATCATCGTAGTCGTCCGGTTTCTTTTTCTTTTTTTTAATTAATACTGTATCTAGCATTTTTCTATTTTCAAGTAGAGCTCTATCCGATAAATAAAATTTATCGGTTATTCCCCTGACATTCCACGCACCTAAGCGTAGTATATCCGTTATTCCAAATTCCGTATTTTTATGACGTTTCCGATCATTTACCGTTAATTCTGTCCTTTTTTCCGAGGCTTGCGTATGCTTGCCGGTAATTCGATTAATCCCCCGGCAGCCGTAGAACCGCTATCTTGCCGCCTACAAGCGTGCAGGGCAGTTTATTTGAGATGCCGCTCTAGGATCTTCCACTCCCTCCGCCGTCGGTAAATTCTATTACGCCTTCTGGGCCGTTGACCGTTCATGACCCTACCGACCCGGAAAATTTAGGATAGAAGGATAACCGGAATAAGGGAACCCGATCGCCATATCCTTAGACGCGGTGTGGTGTACTACCCAAGCGGATGTGACATCGCTACCAGCTCCATTAAATTCTGCCAAGGGAGGAATAACCTCGGGAGGGGAATAGTCTTGAATTGTTAATAGTGTTTTTAAGATCTTAAAGCCGTTCTTTAAAATCCAATGTCGATCGATTCTTCATCAAATTCTTCCTTTTTTTTAATTTTACGAGTAAAATTCAGATTCAAAATTACGGTTATGTACACAGAGTTTTTTAGGAAGTCTCTACTGTATTTTATAGGCGTATTTCGCTCGTAAAAATAATGAAGCAAAAACGTTCCTAATGTAAAAGAAGGTTTGTAAACGCTTTGTTTTTTTAGTTTTTTTTTTTTTAATTTACAGCTATTTAAATATTGCAGTCAAATAACGCTACATAAATTATAGAATTATAAAAATAATGGTTTTATACAAATCGGTTTTGTATTGTACTGATTTTTTTTGTTTTTTTAAGTTTTACGTAACGTTATAAAAAAATAATAAACCTAATAAAACTTCGATCAAAATTAATTAAGAATTTAATTAAACGAATAAAAATCTTTTGAGTTTTTTTACTTTTCCATTTGTAACCCGTTATTCCTGCTAAGCGACATAGCTATTAAGGAAAAATATAGCGAAGGGCCAAAATTTTAAGTATCGGGCAAATTTTGACATTTCAGGAACCTTCTTAATCCAAAAACAAAAAACATATACAAAAATAACCGGAAGATCTATGAACGTACATACATATGCCGGTCCGTATTTCGATTAATATTTTTGGACCGACTTAATATAATTTTTTCAAAATTAGTTAAAAAAAAAGTCTATATAGAACGTATTGATGGAGCTAAATTTTAAAGAGGGGAAGGAATAGTTTTCGCCATTTTAGATTTAACATTTTTTGTAAAACGGTCAGAGAAAATCTATCTTCGGTTTTATTAAAGTTTATCGCTTTATTAATTAATTTATTTATAATTAAAAAAGTTTAAGTCGATCGTATTATCGGTAAAAGGGGAACATTCAACGTTAATTGCCGATCTCGGTGGCGGAGCGATAGCGTCTTGGCCTTTCATCCGGAGGTACTGGATTTGAATTCCGGTCAGGCGCGGAATTTTTACTAGCGAAATTTGTTTATGTAAGTTGTGAAATTACATTAGTTTAGTTTGTTCCGACCGTTACCGCTAGTACCGCCACACCTGCGCGAATTGAATACCGTCGCGTGCTCTTTAGTTGGAATCGTCGAATTAAATAAACGAAAAAGTATATATTTAAATAAAACGATAAATATTTTTAATTAAGTCGTGCGTGTAAGCCGTGCATCAGAAAAAACTCGCAGTTGTAGGACTTATCCGGAACTCGGCTTTAGCCGCGTGATGGGAAAGTCCTACGACTGTGCTGTCAGCTTTTTTTTAAGAAATTGAAATTTTTTTTAGTCTTGTTACACCGAATCAGGCCAACTTATTAAGTAAATAATATCTCAAATAAGTAAAAGTTCCCCCCACCAAAAAAACAAAAATAACAGGGTTCTATATCTTAAACATCATTTTTTCAAACTTTAATTTTAAGATTGAAAACCCACCTACTATATTAATCTAGACGATGTATTTTTAAATGATATCCTATTGAACCCGACTTAAAGAATAGATTTTTAAAATTATTTATCAGTTCTCATATTTTATCTGTTTTTAGGAGTTAATGTTGTTAGTAAATATTTCATACAAGGTAGCCGTCGAGCAAAATGAAGTAAGACTCGTAATTTGGTAAAAATTGTTTAAAGTTTTTAGCGATTATATTCTAAATTCATAATTATTATTATCTATGAATATTCCACAAGTTTTTAGATTTCTTATGCAGCTTTCTGGAATCGACCCACCGGGTCAGTCTAGCGGTGAACTCGTCATCATAAATCAACCGATTTCGAAGTGGAGAGTTCTAAGGTTCAAATCCTAGGAAAGGCAGTTATTTATATATGGATTTGAATATTAGATCGTGGATACCTGTGTTCTTTGACGGTCGGGTTTCAATTAACCGTCTTCAGGAACGGTCGCCCTTCGACTGTACTAGACTACAATTCATATACATTCGCACATATCATCCTCGTTCATCCTCTGAAGTAAATACGTCACAGTGGTTCCGGAGGCTAAACAGAAAAAAGAATAGTTTTCTGCATCCCGAGAGTTCGTGTTTTTGTTTTGTTTTTTTTTTGTCGGCTGTTTACGATAAGGATAAAACTTAAGCGTCCTCCAAACCGTAGAATGCAAAACACCGATCCGATTAGAAAGGCGTCGTTTACTGACGCATGGACTGCGCTGAAACGCATCGATAATAATTTCATCAATAACAGCCTAGTATTGGACAATTCGTTCGTAGCCGATACGAATACTAGGTAATGCACCTCTTTCCCGAAGATCGGAAAAGTCGCGATAATTGTTTTCGGATCTCCAATCCTACGATTCGAAAAACGTATTTCGCAATCCAGTGCAGCAGCCGTAACATTAGTATTAAACATACCCGAAATGAATACCGTATCGGCGTATTTCTCTGTTGTAAATAAGTGCGGCATTACTTTATCGGCAAACCGATCACGTTCGAACACAGAAAATCTTCGCCGACTACAGCACAGGTCACAGTATACCCGTAAGAACGATTTAAACAGTAACACAGTATCGCGCATTGTTGATCTACTTTTATTGACGACTTCGAAATATCGATTTTCTAAATAATTTTTTTTGTATTTTGCGTCGTTAATAAAAAAAATCATCTAAGTAAATTTTATTTATTTATTTTTATTTTACACTCTATATGTAATTTCCATTAACAGCGATTTTTAACAGTAAATTTTTCCCATCGCCAAAAAAGAATTTGTTTTTTTTTCGTTAAATAAATGCTTTTTTGAAGATTGTAGTAACGTGTTGTTTCTAAATAAAAATTTGAATTTTTCCCACTTTTCTAGGTTTTATTCGCTTTACCTTAAACCGTTTTGTTCAAAATTGAAATTCTCTACGCGTTTTGTTTGTAAGTTTTACCTGTTTATTAGCCGTTTAATAAAGTTATTGTAAGTCAAACGTAAAAAAAAAGGTTTTTTACCCCCGATTTATTGATTTTTACCCCAGATTTCACGAAAGCTACTGCAGATACGCTTCTGGGACCAATTTAAATCGATTTTCAGGTCAAAAATCATAAGAAATTACTAATTCTGCTACTTAATTAACGGGTAGCGGAAATCCGAGCGAGATATTTCACTAGCCGTGACTCGCAAACGAAGATTTTAGCACGTATTTTTATATGAACTTTATCGATTATTTTCATGAGTAAAATAGGTCGTGAAAGTCTCCAGAAAACTTCACGATACTTTCTGCGGAATAGTGACGTTATATATTACCGTCGTAGTCCATCCATCGCTCGTACGATTTCTCTCGATATCTTTAAACGCCTAGGTTACGTCTCTCGATTCGGGATTTATCGGCGATCGGTCTATATTGTTGTTACTCGTATACCCTGTTAAATCCAGATTTCCCGAACCGAAACGTATTGTTAATTAGAAAACCGACGAAAGAACAGTGTGCGCGACAGTATCGAGGAGCAGTTAACGTTTAAAAATAACCTGTACATACGGGCTTTGAAATAATAACCTCTTGTACCGGAATCATGAGCGATAACCGCTTGTATCGTGGTATCGCTAAAATAATGATCGCAGTTTTATTAATGTAACAACTTTTTTTTTCTGAACGTTATTATGTTCTCGCTTTATTTCTCTTACCGATTGTAAAATCGTTTATCGTTTTCAATTTTGTTTTATCGATTCCCCTTTTCTTTTAATTTTCATCATTCTATCCTTTCTTTTATACAAGGAACCGATTTCGGTTATCAAAATAAAAAAAAATTTGACAACACAGTCGTAGGACTTTCCCACCACGCGGCTAAAAGCGAATTCCGGAAAAGTCTTACGACTGTGAGTCGTTTCTGATGCACGGCTTACACCCATAACTTAATTTAAAATTTTTATCATTTTATTTAAATATAATAGTTTTTTCGTTTATTTAATTCGACGATTCTAACTAAAGCGCGCGCGCACCGTATTTAATTCGTGCGGATGCGGAAGTACTAGCAGCGACGGTCGGCACAAACTAAACTAATATAATTTTACAACTTACATAGAACAAATTTCGCTTGTACGATCGGCAGACCGGTGTACCCGCGAGGGCTAACGCACCAGGTACCTAGTCGACCGGGCGATCGATTTCAAGATCCGGCCAGACCGAGTTACTTTTTTACACTTTAAATATTATAGATTTATTTAATTCTACCGTTCGCTTGTAACGTCGCAACGTAGCAGACGACTACAACTGCATTTTTTGCGATAGGGGTGCGATTTTGCAAAACCTTTTTTGCAAATATTGTTATCTTTTAATCGTTAACAAATACGCTTAATTTCTATCCGGTCTTTTAATTTTTGGGTTTCTTAGGAGTCAAAACGTCAAGTTCCGGTGAAAATCGCCTACGTTCGAACCGGACCGATTACATTACTTTCCGTTCTAAAGCCGCAGCTCTGCTACTATAGCGCTATCAAAAAGAAAGTAAACATAATACGGACAAATCCCTCTTCGATCTCCCTTCGTCCGACATTTTGTGTTTTTTCAATAAAATTATTATTACGTAAATAATAATATTTTTATACGTAATTATTAAATTAATCGATTCAAACTGATTTTCACTAGTTTCTTTAGCGTTGTTATTTATTTTGCGGCTATTTTTTATATTTAATATCTTCGTGTAGAGTTTATATTTTAAATAACGAATATAATTTTATAATTAATTTTGTCGTATTTTACGAGGCTACTTCGATCAAGGTTTTACCATCGTCGATCTATCCGGACAAATAGTAGATGATCTAAAAAGTACTGAGCTTTTTGCGCAAGAGATAACGTTAGTGTATTACGGCAAATATTGAGGAAGACCGGAAAGTAAGCAGTCGTAACATCGCCAGCGACCTAAACGGTCGCTGCCGAATGGCGTTAAACTGTTTTGAGAAAGCCGGATACAAAAGAAGCTCCGCGTTTGGGCGGCACATGATTTGACCCAGAAAAATTTACTCGATCGAATTTCTTTCCGCGAATCTCTTCTGAAACATAACGAAATCGAGCCGTTTCTAAATCGGTTGATGGCGAGCGATGAAAAGCGGATAACCTAAGAGAACGACGTGCGAAAAAGATCACGGTCGAAGCGAGGAGAAGCTCCATAGTCTGCGGCAAAGGCCGCATTGACGCTCAGGAAGGTTATGCTGTGCATCAGGTGGGATCGGAAGGGCATCGTGCATCACGAGGCAGAACGATAAACTCAGGCCTATACCGCGATTGCACCTAGTAGTTTAAAAGAGACCGGTCGACAGAAGGGGTATCATACAACACCGGACCGCATAAATCTTAAATCTTAAACTTGTTTTCGGTACCCGTATTTACGCTTTTACCAGAGTTTAATGAATATTTGTTTATCTAGACTCCTTCTTATCCTTTTTTTGATAACCTCTATTTCTTCATACAGTTCTCGGTTGGATTTCATTTTGTATCCTTCTGTTGTTTTCTTTCGGTTCTCAGTATTATTCTCCCGATTTTCTTTAACGGTTCCGGGTCAATAAAAAGGTGTAAGGTATCGCTTCTCTATAGACCACTAGTCTCACCGATGTGATGTAATATCTGAGTTCGAGACGTGTTTTTTATCGTAGATATTTCTGATCGTGGAATGTAATTTATCCGATTTTTTCTTCTCTCTTCTACTGTCGCTTTATTCATAGTGTTGTATTTCATTGTTTCCCTTAGATATTTGAAACTCAGACACCGTTATATTCTGCCTTTTTTTCTTCCTATTGGAGTTTTTGATGCCCGGCATTATTTCTGATTTTTCTAAGGTTACCTGTAGGCCTCCTTTCTCGGCCAACCGTTTTAGATTCTTTACTTGTTTAATCGCTTCTTCCTATGTCTCTACCGGCAAAGCCAGGGCGTCCGCAAACGCCAGATATCAGCGCGCTTGGTTCTTCTATTTTTTGTACCTATCCTTATTTCTTTTTTGTTCTTTTCCCAGAGAGTTATCGGTATTTTGTCTAGAATGAGGTTGAAAAGCGGTGAAGAGATTCCGTTTCCTTGACTTAATACGGTTTTAATTTCGAAGGGAGCTCACGGCAGTTCTCTGAATTTAACTTTTGATATTGTATTTATGAGGGTCGGCTGTATGACTTTGGTTGTTTTCTAAATACCTCGTGTTTTTTCGTCGTTTGTATCGTTGTTCCTATGTCTTTGGAGTCGTATGGTTTTTGAAATGCACAAACGTAAATAAATGCTGTTCTGTTCCGGCTTTTAATGTATTTCAGGATAAGTTTCGGGCACAGGATTTGTTCTAGCCGTGATGTGTTATTCCTTAATTCTCCTTAGTATATTCTTCGGTATTTACTCGCGTAAGTAAAAGTCTGTTTCATTTATGTAACTTTATATGATTCGGTTTGAATTTTATTTCTTCAATCGTAACGTCAGAAAATGTTTATTTTTCAGTTACGTTTTCCTTTTCGATCGAAGTAATATCAGGGGCAATTACTGAAAGACGGCTTGTTAAAAAACATTTATTCTATAATATTGTAATCTTATTTGTTATAATATAATAACAAATAAGTAAGATCTAGTTATTTATCTAGATGTTACTTGTAATTATTGAACGTATTTCACATTGAACAGTGCGCTTCAGACAATCCAGTTTCTTCTGATATATTTTCTTTTCAATCGCGATGTGCAAGGTACTTCAGTAGTATTATTACGTATTTTACGTACAGATAGTTGTACTTCCTATGCTTGATTGAATTATGTGCATGTTCTATTTACTTCTTTCGACAGGATGTATTTCCAACGATACTTTTATTGCTATTACCTAACCCTGAATATAAATAAATTAAATATTTTTTTTATTTTAACCGATGCATTATCGTATACATATTACATCGTTGTAAGATAATGAATAAATGTAATTAAAGTTAATAAATGTTAATTATTTAAAATATTAACGCTATGCAAAGATATAAATATAAAAATAAAAAAACGTTCGTAAAATAAATCATAATTCAGAATGCTTTAATGGAAATTTTTGAGAACGTTCAAAAATGTAGAAAATTCAGGGGTTTTTTTTTAATTGGTATTATCCTAAGTAATATTATTTTTAAAAGAAATATCTTTAATTAATAGTAATTTAAATAAATTGGTAGGAACATTTTTCAAACGGATCGGTAATTTTTTTACGATTAATTCCCCATATAAGTTCGAAGCTTGTGGCGTAAGAATATGAAACTGAAATTTTATACCGGGTGAAAAATAGCACGCTTGACCGGGATTCGAACCTGAGACTTCCAGATGAAAGAAACAAAATAAAGCTTTTTCTCATAAGAACTATTGTGATACTGTATTACATAAAAACAGTTTTGTTCTCGGTCGCATGAGAAGGGTGGATATCGATCTATATTTTTACTTTCCCGTCTACATAGCGCTACAGCTCTAGAAGGGAAAGTATTGTAATCGGTCCGATTTGGGCTTATGCCTAAACCTTGTTGTCGTTTTGATACCTAAGAAATCCAAAAAAACCGGATGCGTTCGTATGTATGCGTGTGTGTTCGGTGATGGCCTCTAAATCACCCTATATCTCCAGAACTACTGGACTGATTTTGACAAAAGTCTTGATTTTTGACGAAAATCTATATCAGATTATGTCTATATACGGGGCACTGATGCCGTTAAATTTTCAACCTAAGAGCTGAAGCGGATGAGGCTGTAGAACAAGGTCACCCTTAGTATTTTGAAATTTCGCCCGATTTAGGCCGTATTTTTCTTAGGCGCATTTGTTAATTAAAAAATAACAATATTTGCAAAAAACATCTTCGCAAAATCGGACCCCCACCTCAAAAAACTCACCAAACTACTGGATAAACGGTCAAACAGCGTCGATGGTACCCCCTGTAACCACAAGGAGGTCTAGTGTCGCAGTCCGCCGTGTTGGAATTTCAATTTTTCCTTGCGGGAAATTCCCTTTTCCTCGTCCGTTTGAACCGGGAAATTTGAAAATCCACAGGGTTGTCGACCAAATTATTTTTCTGTACTTTAAATACTAATTATTTATTTTATTTAATTTAGCTAATATTTCAAAGGTCGGCAGCACTGACGTACAGTTGTAATCGCCTGCTGTGTTGTGACGTCATAGGTGAGACGTAGAATTAAATAAACGAATAATATTTAACGCGTAAAAAAGTAATGCGGTCTGGCCGGGTCTCGAACTCGATCGCCCAGTTGACTCGGCGGTACCTGGTGCGTTAAGACTCAAGGCTAAACCGGTCTGCCGACCGTACAAGCTAAATTTATTCTATGTAAGTTTTGAAATTACATTAGGTTAGTTATTGCCGACCGTGGCCGCTAGTACCGCCACACCTGCGCGAATTACATACGGTATGCGTGTGCGATTTAGTGAGAATCGTCGAATTAAATAAACAAAAAAAAAATTATATTTAAATAAAATGACAAATATTTTTAATTAAGTTGTGCGTGTAAGCCGTGTATAAGAAATAACCCACAGTTATAGGAATTCCCCGGAACGTGGCTTTAACAGAGCTACCGGAAAGTCGTAAAACTCTGTTTTCGGATTTTATGATAGAGATAGCGCATTCATAAATACAAACGCAAGGATAAATTATACATTTATTTTTCTAAATATCTGTCTACACAGTTCATACTTATATTCACCAGATTATGATCTGGACGCCAATTTCTACTTCCTTGTACGAAATAAAGGAATCGGTTTAGACATTTCAACGGAAATATCCATTTTTACCGTCCCTGAATCCATTTTGAATAGTTCAGCATGACGTATGTATGCACGTACCTGCGCGTATGTATCTCGAAATACGTAATTCAAAAACAATTAGCAGTAGGATGTTGGAATTTTGGATTTCGGACTTTTGTAACATCTAGTTGTGCACCTTCTCTTTTGATTGCGATCAACTGGACCAAAAGCGTTCAAAAAGCCCAAAATCCAAAAAAAATTGAATTTTGGACATTTTCTTAACCGCAGTAATAAGCTCTCGTCGAGAGATTTTCAACGATATATAATAAGCGATACTTATTTTAATCGGTTCCAGAGTTATAGCCAAATAAAATTTTAATTAACGAAATATTTGGATCTTACAAGGGGAAGGCACATCGGTTCGAATCCGACTTCATATACATATTTTTGTTAAATTTAAATATAGTGATTTATTAATAATTATTAACCCGTTATTGTGAAAAAAAATTACAATAAATAATTCAATAACAATAAAAAAAAAGAAAAAATAGCAGTTATTACTGAAATAAAATTTTATGTATTTTTCATTTTAATTCAAAAATTTTTATAGAGGCTAATAGTTATTAATAAGGCGATATATTTATATTAAAAAAAAAGGTTTAAAAAAATTCACGCATATGAAGTCGGATTCGAACCGATGTGTACACGGTTACAGATCTGAGACGTTCTCACTTACACCGCATTACTACTTGAGCGACGCAAAACAAAATTAATATATAAACTAATATTAAATGCTGATACGGATACCACAAAAAAATGTGATGCAATGTGGTGTCCACCGCAATGTAATTGTATAACTGTCCTCAATATTAAAGAATTGGAGATCATATCTCGCTTTCAAACGAAAAAATGTAAATGAAGCGCAGCAAACATAGCGTACAAGGAACTCATGTGGTGTCCACATCAGATTTTTGACGAATCTGTTCTGACTTTTTTAACGAAGCTCCAGGAGATGGTATTATACTTTAGATATGTTTAAGCGTAATGATAACAAGCTTGTTGTTTTATTTTAACGCTCTTCAAGGCAAAATAGTACGATTCGATTTTATCGCAAATGAAATCAATCTCGTCATAAGAGAATTTATCGTGTAATAAATACACATTAATCGGCATCATTATTGCGCATTACATCATTATAGTTAATGAGAATTCTATCCGTGCGATCGGCAATGTTACATCTACATTTGAATAGCGATCGTAAGTCATTTACGTTTAGCAAACGCGAGTTAATTGACTGTTAGATGCAGTATTGTCAGTATGTTACCGACTAACATCGAAAATAACGTTTTTCCAGTTCGTTCAAAAATCAAATTAACATGATGTATTGTATTGTATATATATCGGTCATAATTACGGAAATCAAGCAGGGTGTAACTGTTGTAATTAACGGCTATAATTCACCGTAAGTCGGTTTTTATCAGAATGCGACATAAATACAAATAAATGTCGGAATCGTTATTTTATTTCCCGTACTCTTGAGAATTGACGAAAATGGAAAATAGACACGGCGCAAATGATTTGCCACAGGGCAGAGATTACTGTTTGATCCTTCCGCTAATCCAATATATCATTCTAGAATGTTGTTTTTTGTATTTTTTGCGTTTTTTATTTTTGTAAGTAAATAAGTATATGGGAAAATGTGTTATAATTTTCAAATTTTGAGGAAATTATTCAGCGTTAAGGTCTACGCATATAATAAGAAAGTTGAGTAATTTTTTCTTATAAAACTAAATATAATATCAAATTATTACTTTAAATTTAGAACTGTACCTTTATTTTTAATAAAATGTGCCGTCAAAAATTTATTTTATGTATTTTGCACGATTTTAAAATATTTTTGCATTTATTTAGACAAGAACTCGACAGAAATGTACATAATACAAGTAATTTACAGTTAGTAAATAAGCTTAGAGCTTGTTTTACGTATACATATCTACTTATCTTTTTTAATAACCGCTACTTAATCTAAAAAAGTGCTGATATCAGGTATGCTTAGCGAACCGTTACGTATTAACGACCGTTTAGGTCTTCTTTCTTTCAATTTATCCGGATTATATTAATTAATTTTATTATTATTAAATTTTATCTAATACTATAAATAAAATTTTCTTTTCCGGAACAATTTTTTTTTAGTAGAAAAGTATTTTTTCTGCTTCCAACGTATAAGTTTTTTTTTAATCTTAACTTTATAGTTATTACCGTTGTTAAAAACAAATTTTATTTTTTTTGAAGTCAGAAGTGTTGACTGGTGTCATCCTGTTCTCTATTAATTGTACGCTAATTTTTTAATCGCTACATCCCGCATTCTCGCTTATCTATTTTATTTACAGAAAGCGTCTTGACTAAGAAAGAATTTTAGAACGTATTCTACAAGGGAAAATAAAAAAAAAAATATCATAAGCACGGGTTCAGAAACGCTTTGTTTTCGAGTTATAGCTTGCGATTTGATTTCCGCTCCGAGTGTAAATAATATTGTTTCGTGTAGTTTTTGATCTGAAATATTAAATAGAACAGCTCCAGAACTGTATCTCTAGTCGTTATTATTTACAACGATTTTGTTAAGTTGTCGGAAAACAAATTTGTAGAGATTCTATTTCTGAGAACATCTACGTAACATCTACTTAACGCGAAGAAGAATTTAATAAATTCCACTTTTATTTATATAATAAAACGTTGCGGAAAAATATTGTTTTATTTAACCCGCCGGGTTAGTCTAGCGGTTAAACTCATCATCAGAAAACCGGCTGAATTTCAAAACCAAGAGTTCTAAGGTTCAAGTTCTTGTAAAGGCGGTTGTTTTTATATGGATTTGAATGCTAGATTGTGGATACCGTTGTTCTTTGGCGGTCGGGTTTCAATTAACGAAATGTCTCAGGAATGGTCGGCCTTCTTCTTTATTTTCTGTTTATCCTCCGGAATCACCGTAAGGTATTACCTCAGAGTACAAATAAGTATCGATATGTTATGTATAAATGCAAATGAAGTGTAGCCCTGTACAGCCTCAGGTCGACGATTCATGAGATGTGTGGTTAATTGAAACCCGACCGCTAAAGAACACCGGTATCCACGACCTAGTATTCAAATCCTATAAAAGTAACTAACTGCCTCTACTAGAGGAGTGGTCGGACTCAGTCTGTTCAAAACTACAAATTTACGGGTACATTTATTTATACCAGAGGGTACATTTACTAGATAACAGAGCAACAGTGCTGTTGCTCTGTTATCTGGTATATATAAATAAATAAATAAATAAAATAATATTATTAAACTGAAAGCAGAATCGTTTCGATAATTTTTATTTATTTATTATTAATTTAACCACGTTGCTGTACATCGCACTTACAAAATTGTATTTTATGACAATTTTTTGTGTTTTACAATAATTTTTTCAAAAATTACTAAAGATTTAATTCTGGGAGTTGTTTTATTCGATTTTTCATGTCAATAGCCGTATGAAACCGTTGAATTTATCCTTTAATGGCTTCATTTTACCGTCGGAACAAAAATCAGGGGGAAAAATTTTACAACCTGTGACTGGAAAGTTAAGCATTATTATATGACTTTTTTCTTTATCTTAAATTATTTAACTGTTGTGAGATATTCTGGTATTTAAATCTTTGTCTTTCTCTTTGCTTTTAATCTTGTATTCATCTCTAATCACCAAATCGATTAAACCTGGTTAACACATCACCCAGTATCTATTTCATTTGAGAACATGAGGCTAGGTTGATGACTGCGGTTGCGTTTCTCTTGCTCCGGGTATTCGTGGTTATTATTGCGGTTTTTGTTAATAGTTCTGTAACATTTTTTGTTTTAAATTTGTTTAAATTCAAAACTTTGTGTTTTGAGTTATTTTATAATTAAGTGTTTAGAGATTTATTTTTAATAGACTATTCTACGGTAACTAAGGCTTATTTACGTAGTTATCCAGTTGTTTGATTTGTTTACTCGTTTACATCGACGTGTGTTGTATTATCTACTTTTTTCGATTATTTACTGTTGATTTTCTTTTATATTTTTGGTTTCTTTTATTTTACTTGGATCATGACTGACCTAGAACGGTCAGAGGGTGCGATTCGAACCGATAAGGAGGGATTTTCTCTGGTAGTGGGATGACGGACCCCCAGGAGGGGAGCTTCTCGTGTCCAGGTGCGGGAAGTTCTCTCCGATATTAGTGGCTGTGAAAGCCTAGCGATGATGGTAATAAAAGAGATTCGACGTGCAGATCGGCTGCTAACCAGGCGGAAAGAGAAGAAGAGGGGAGAAGCGTCGGCTCGGCGACGGCAGAGGGCTGTCAACTCACCGGTTCTGGCCTCTGTGGGTGCCTCGGGTAGTGGGGTCCTTGAGAGAAATTTTCCGTCCCTACCGATGAAGTTGGGTGACGACGTTGAGGATGATGGACCGAGACCTTCAAGGACGGTGAGGAAACGCAGGCTGCGGCTCCCCCCCCCCCAACACCAACATAGCAAAAGAAAAAATTCAAGGCCGGCAGTAGGAGTTCCCTGTCCTGCTGGGAGGACGCCTCCGATCTCGAACGTGGTTCTGTCTCCCGCATGGAAGAGGGGCTAAGAGAAGCCGGAGGGTGGTGCAAGTACGGACCTTCGGAAACGGAAGAAATGTTTGGTGTTTGACACTGGAGTTTTACTCCGGTATGTCAAAGAAACTGAGCTTACTTGTCCGCCAAAACGCGACCACTAAACTGGAAATAAAGGTCCATCTACTTCAAGTAACGTAATGGTGTCTTTGAGGGGCAGCGCCACCGGGATGGGTGGGAGGCTTCGGTCTTCCACCTTCAATGATCAGGTGAGAACTCCTTTGGAATGCCATTGGAGGGAATGTAAAACCGTAGTCCCGGTGGGGATCCTTTTGAGGGTTCCCCACTAGAAGCGAGGCGTCAAGACCAGAGTCCTGGTGAGAGTTTCCTTTTGGGAACTCCTCATTTGAGGCATTGCATGCAAAAAGATCGAGCTCTGGCTGTGTGGGGGGGGGGGGGGCTTTGGATTCGAGGTAGTTTGAGCACCCCCTCAGGGCTGAGTTTATGCTTAATTGTGTCTCCAGCTCTGGGGAGTGGGGAAACCTACAAAAAATTTCTCTTCTCCTAAAAAAGAAGAATAATGAAGGTTTCTTTATTTCAAATTCTATTATTTTATCTAATTGTTATCAACATCCTTGTAATGCCACATTTCAAATGAAAAGTAATTTATTTTCCTTTCTGTTTTTTCTCAACCTTATTCCCTGACCAGAAAGTTTTACAACTTCACACAAGCATTTTTAAGAATATCTTGATAAATACCACTCTGCTGTTTTCAATAGTGGAATTATAGCACCTCAAACTTTTGCCCAATAGTTCCTTCATTCAAATCCCCGTCTGATTAGGCACGGTATTTTTATATATTACAAAATTTAGATTCCATAGTCCCATGCACAAACTTGAGCTTATGTGATGAATTATTCAGCCAAAAATAATTTTAGGATATTAATTATGTTGTACGTACATTCTAAGAACATTGAATATGATTAATTTATAACTAGTAGAAAGGAGATGCTTCTGCGGCAAAAAAATAAGTTTATGAAAACTAGTGATTCTTGATTTATCATAAGAATAAGGATTTGATAGTATTTCAGGAACAATGTAATGTTATACAATAGTAAGTGAACAATTTCAGACTAGAATAAAACATTAATATACATCCACTAAAAGACAAACTGAAAATGGGGTGATCAATGTCAGGTATAACTTAGTTATTAGTTTTCTGATATCAACTTGCCCTTCATATCATATCTCTCCTTCCTTCTATTTGCCCTAAATATGGAAAATAGCAGATACAGTTTTGAAATATGAAAAATTATTATAATAATAAATCATATTACTTTATATCAAAGAACCTTACTGTAAAATTTTGTAAAAATCAATTGACCAAAAAACAACAATTTTGTTCATAATTGTAACAAAAACAGATGAAATGGTACAGCCAATTGAAATAGAACCTTGCTTTGTTCAGTTTATGGATCACATTTTATGTATTCAAATCAACTTCCAATATGTTAAAACTTCTAAAGAGTGGTTTTCAAAGCAGAAATAATGAATACAAAAAAGATATTGAAGATAAATTTTTTTTTGGTGTTTAGACAACTATCGGCAATACAAATATAATTTCTTCCATTTTCCTTTTTCTTTTCTCCCAATATTTTTTCATTCTTTCCATATGTGTTTGGTCTTTGTCTCTTCTGAACATTTTGTTTTGGCATGATTCTGTTCCTTCCTTACCATTTCAAACTCAACTTTGTGTATTTTTTGTCTGAATAGTTTTCTATCTTTCATTTCCTCTTCTTGGATCCCTAGTTTCTATAATTCTTTCTTCGCTTGGTTTTTGGTACCCATATTTACTCTTTTATCAAAGTTTAATGAATTTTTTTTTATTTAGACACCTTCTTATTACTTTTTTGATAATCTCTATTTCCTTCATACAGTTCTTGATTGGATTTCATTCATTTTGTATCCTTCTGCTGTTTTCTCAAAGTTTTCTTCTGCTGTATTCTGCAGTTTTCTTCAAGTTCTCAAAGTTCTCTCTATTTCCTTTATGGTTACAAGTCAGTAAAGAGTGTAAGGTTTCTCGTCTGTACAGCACCAATCGTCTTAGCAATCTGATGTAATGTCTGAGTTTGAGTGGTGTTTTTTATTGTAGATATTTTTGTTCGTGGAATGTAATTTATCCAGTTTGTTTCTTCTCTCTTCTGCTGTTGCTGTATCCATACTGTTGTATTTTATTTTTTCATCTCATTTGAACTACACGCCATTATGTTCTGTGCTAATTTTCTTTTTGTTGGAGTTTTTAATGCTGGGCATTATTTCTGATTTTTTAAAAGGATTATCTATAGGCCTTCTTTCTCAGCCAACTGTTTTAGACAGTTTACTTTTTGAATCTCTTCTTCCTCTGTTTTGCCGGCAAAGCCAGATCATCTGCAAAGACCGTACATCTGAGATAGATTCTGTTATTTTTTGTCCCTATCCGTATCTGTTATTCCTTTTTTGTTCTTTTCCCAGGTCATCAGTATTTTGTTTAGGATAAGTTTGAAAACCAAGGGAGAGAATCCGTTTCCTTGTCTTAAACCAGTTTTAATTTTAAAGAGAGCGCATGGTAGTCCTCTGAATTTAACTTTCAATATTGTGTTTGTAAGGGTTAGCTTAAAAATTTAATGATTAGTTTTTTTAAATTTAAGTTAAAGGTATTATCTAACAAAAATAAAGTTAAATTGATTCAACAAAAAAGTGACACTGATGACAAAATAAAAATTTAATGTTTCTCTAAGTGTGATACCATTTCTTGAGTTGATTTTTTGCGTGCATTACAGATCTGTAAATACAATTTTGGTGGTAAAAATATTTTTTTGGATTCAACTAAAGACTCATGAATAATATTTTTCCCATTTGGAGTTAAGTTGTCTCGTTTCTTCCACTCTTTGGTAACATAATGTTTATCCCTAGCTCAAATGTCCTATTCACAAAGAAAACACATGTACTTAGTATAGCCTAACTGCACGCCTAACAAAATAGTTATAAACTTAAAATCACCATATATGTTCCAGCTGTGTGTTTTATAATATATCTTTTCAAGAACGTCTTTCATCACATCGATGTCTCTTTCAAATTAATACCATAAGCGATCGGTATCAAAGGATATTTGTTACCGTTATGTAGTAGAACCACTTTTAAACTATACTTGGACGAATCTATGAAAAGGTGCCAGTTCTCAGGTTTACGAACTTGTATTAAGTGCAACATAAGCTCCTCAGTGCAATAAACCAAATTATTTTAATCAATAAAGTACCGAGAAAGTTCTTTATGTCGGCTTCGAAAGCCTGAAATTTCTGTATTTTTTTAAAAGTAAATTCCAACCTTGCAATCTTGATCCTAACAGTTTAAGCTTGATTTTTTGATAAATTTAAACCTTTAACAGAGTCATTTAATTCACCTTGTGATATAAGATATGGCTTATCGGAAGATAATTCAAAATCAAATCATTGTCTTCTTCAGTACTGCCTGATTCTTAATCGCTGCTTTCAAAACATACATTCACTGGTGCCTCAGGAACTGGAATAATTTCACTGAGGGGTACAGACCTGATTGCAGATTGTAGTGAAGGATATTTTAAAGTACGTTAAGATATTTTATAAATTCCAGACACAATTGTTAAACAAAAGTAACAATCGGTTACATGATCCTTTAGTTGACGCCAAACCATAGGTACACCAAAAGGCAAAGCCATCTGTGTACCTTTCAGCTACCCTCTTAAATATACAGAAAAATCAGTGCATACTATACGAGGAGCCGATGTCTTATCCTGATCACCAATTTTACACTGAAAGTACAAACGATATGCTTTTTTAATTAAAGGTATAATGATTTTTCTATTTGATTTCACGGTAAATTCACCACATGTATAAAAAGGCATCCACATCATTTACACAATTTCAAGGCATTAAGACACTGCACTGTTAACAAACTTAAGACAGCAATAAGACTGAACAAAATTAATTCATTCCTAAATACTGTGATTAATACAAACAACACACCTGTGTTTTCAGCTACATGTTTTGACCCGCACAGATATGATTAATCATGTCCATGAAGGCTCATTCTTCAGTATTAGATATGATGTCATAATATGTACTGTGATATAATTTAATGCTTTGTCTAGTATTGTTTATTTACAGCTTACAAATTACGTTAACAAAGTTAAACGATAAAAAGTGAGCTAACAAAATACAGTATAGGAGATTAAAATGCTAACTATATGTTGAAAAATGAAAAAAGTCATTTAATTAAAATTTAAACATTTTTCAAAAATGGTGGGTGATAGAAACATTCTGAGTTCATATTCATTTTCAGCATCAAAAAACAGATTAAAATCATGTATCCCATGTTAGGAAACAAAAATTATGTTTATCAGTGTAACTAACGATATTCATATTGACTGGGTCTGGTAAGAATTACTATGAATAAAACAACATAAGACACCTTTTTTTAAGTAGACAAGACCCATACTGTAGGCACAATTAAAGAATAAGAAGAAATTTATTAAGCAGTCTTCTATTACACCCTTATAATAATTGCTATATTTTTTATTTTTATGGTACAGTTAAGTTTCTCCATTAGTTTCTGCGTTAACATTTTAAATGAACATTATACTTCATCTTTCTTTCCTATCTAATATGTACATATTTTATGTACATGAACCGGTAGCGTATACTAAAGCAATTCTCATAAGATGTTTCTTCTAACTTAAGTCCCTTTTATTACCGTGCTATAATTTATTTATATTACGTACTTACTTTGCCTCTTTCATTACACTTTTTTTTTATCTCATGTTTACTTTTCTAGTATTCAATTAAGTGTGCTTTCTAAATATCTGCACTGCTTACTACATATCTTGTAACTTTTAATTTTCATCTTTTAAATTACATATATATATTCCTTCCCTGCCTACATGAAATTATTATCTAATTTCTGATTTACAATTTATTTAACGTTTTTTAAAATAACAATTTTTTTATTTAACAATTGTTTTTAAAAATATTTTATCTGATTGATGATTTTTTATTTACGAATAGATTAACAGAATTACTAGGTTATACACCATGGTGGTGGATCATTAGAGATCAGTATATAATTTACCTATTAAGGGTGGCTGATATGTCAATAGAAAGTGATAAAAAATACCCCTTCCCAATATAATTCTCCAAATTTCGGCATCATGTCACAACATTGTTTTATAGATGTGAGAAAAGCATTCAATGGTGTCAAATTGGATAAACAAATGAAATTTTAAAGAAATTAAAGAGTAGATTTAAAATTTAATAGATTCATTAAAGAATTGTACCTATATGAGAAAATAGATTTGAAAATAAAGGATATTAAAACTGAGTGGTTCGATCTAGAAAGAGTAACATAGGATGTTGCCTTAGGAACTATATATATATATATATATGTGAGTGTGCGCGCGCGCGCGCGCGCGCGTGTGTGTGTGTGTGTGTGCATATATACATATACATACATCCACAGTCACTTGTCCCAGGAGTAAGTTCTCAAATTTAAAAATGTGATTCAGGGCAAGATGAACGTAAACAAAAAACTTCATTAAACAGATTACCTATCTCACTTTGTTATCTCATTTGCCTTTTTCCAATATTTTTAAACAAAACTTTTTAACTCAAAGAACAAACGTGATTGAAAGTATGTATTGATGGTAACACATCGTTTCATACCAACAATTTTTGTAGAATTTGTACGATATGTAAGAAGATATAACCAGATTGAAAGAATTAAGAACTAATTTAAATACAGAGCGTTTCATAATGTTCTTCGAAGTTTCGAAAATTCATTAACAAAAAACTATTTCACTCATAAGAATAAATCAAGTACTGTACGAAAGAGTACGTCGAATAGTTTTTTCCACATAGGCAGTTAGTAAACCATTTGCTCGCTAGGCGTCGACAGTAGAGAAAATGGCTGTCACGGGAAGCGAGAAGTCGTTTTGTGTGTTAGAATTTCACTTGTCAAAGTCAGTAATTTCTGTGCAACGTGCGTTTCGGTTGAACTTTCATATGGAGCCACCAAGTGACATTCAATTCGTGCACGGTATAAACAATTCAGTGAAACCGGTTACTTTTTTCTTTTTTTTTTTAACAGTGTTGCAGAGAAATACCATTTACGTACTCCCACAAAGTGGGGGAGTGTCGGGCTCGTACAGGTTCGGCTTATCAGAACCTATGTATGCCAGTACCCTACCGACTAAAACTCCTATTTTACCCTATCTTCCCACCCGAGGCCGGATCAACAGTCAAGCATAGCACAACATCGGGGGTGACTTTTGAGCTCAGGGGGTCAAGAGTCCCCGTGCCTCATCACCAGCATCCATCCGCTCAGGTGCAGACGAGTGATGGCTCTGCAGAGGGCTGTCCTTTACCCCATTCGCTCTCTGTTTAGTTTGTCTTGTGGTCTTCCTAACCACCAGTAGTGTACGTTACAGGTCAGTTCTCTGTTCTGTTGGTTGCCTCTAGCTCCTAGAGTGAAGCGGCCAGCTCCTAGAGTGAAGTGAAACCGGTTGCTTGTGCAAGCGAGAATCAACCGGTCGTCCATCAACCTCAGAAGTCAATGTCGAACGTGCGAGTGCAAGTTTCATTCGTAGCCCGTCAAAATCGACTGCGGCTGCAGGCAGAGAATTAGGAATTCCGAAAACAACAGTGTGGAGAGTCCTCCGTAAACGTTTATTATGCAAACCGTACAGTCTTCAATTAATCCAGCGTCTTTCTGATGGAGATAAAACACGTAGGCTCGATTTTTGTTTACGGTTACAGGAAAAGATGTTGTTAGATGAAGGTTTTCTAAAGAAGATCATTTTCAGCGATGAAGCTACTTTCCATATTAGGGACAAAGTAAACCGTCATAACGTGCGAGTTTGGGAAACTGAAACCCCACACGCTTATGCGAAACGCATTCGGGATTCTCCGAAAGTAAACATTTTTTGTGCGATCTCTCGTGAGACAGTGTACGGGCCGTTCTTTTTTATGGAAATGACAGTAACCGGCACGATATACCTGGATATGTTACAATTATTTGCTTACGCCTCAGCTACTCAACGACTTCATTTTCCAGCAAGACGGTTGTCCTGCCCGTTTTCATAACGAGGTTCGACAGAACCTTAACACAACATTACCTCGGCGCTGAAGGAGACGTGCGTACGGACGTTCGTCTGAAGAATACCAACACATTATGCTGTGGCCACCAAGATCACCAGACCTCAAGCCATGTGATTTCTTTCTCTGGGGTTACGTGAAAGATAAGGTGTTTATCCCGCCGATGCCGCACGATATCGCTGAGCTAAGTGATCGCATAATCGATACGATCAACTCTATCGAAAATGACGTGTTAGAACGAGTTTGACAAGAGCTAGACCTTCGTTTTGATGTGTGCCGTGTCACCAGGGACATTTATAGATTTTTGAGTCCCTGCATCACCTCGTACAACTTTCATTTAGGTAAGAGAAATAGTTTTTTGTACGGAATTTTTTTAACTCCTAAGAACATTATGAAACACTCTGTATATTAATATTGGATACATACATTAACACCCCCGTTTTCACAATAAGTTTTTCTTTAAGTAAAAAGAAGCTAACAAAGTATTGCTTGAAATTTCTGGCTATTAATAATAAAAATTAAAAGAAAAAGCCAAAAAGTTTCCGTACTTAAAAATCACCCGGTATATTCCGTAGAAGAAATCCCTTAAATTTTGATAATTTATATTTAATTTTAAAAATTAAGTTTTTTTGAGTATCAAATGTGTTCACGCTTAGTTTTCCCAGTGTTCCATGTGTACCAAATTGTGTACATACTTGTTTAATTGAATGTACTAAATACACACTACTTTGTAATATCCGTTATTTTATTCCTTTTTGTACATTACTTCACAATGTTACTAACGTACACAAATCGGTTTGAAGTTTTGCGGTTGCAAAAGTAATTACTTAAACGGGTGAAAAACAAGCTAATGATCTAATGAACGTTTACCGTCGTAATCCAAGATGGTATATAACTTTTAATTAGTTTTACATAAATGTTTATAAAATTTATAGTTTACCTGGTAAATATAAACGATTTCTGTCTCGTAGCGAAGAATAATTTTACAGTAGCAAACGTTATCTTTGAGAAAAATAATTGCACGATTATATTTATTCCTGCTTTATTTTTTTGAACAATTTGGGATACCAGCTACCTTACAATTACGTTAATATTGTCGATAGTAAATCAGTTCCT
The DNA here is from genome assembly GCF_047948215.1 of Lycorma delicatula. NCBI lineage: Eukaryota > Metazoa > Arthropoda > Insecta > Hemiptera > Fulgoridae > Lycorma > Lycorma delicatula. Next base: position 9,096,500 of record NC_134466.1, on the reverse strand, counting down.
TTTAGTTTTCATTTTTTCTGTCGTTTGTAAAAATTACTGTCTTATCTTTTAAAAATAAAAAACGGATAAAAAAGAAATCTAGTGATGAAGATACTGGCCGTGATGTACTTAAAAATAATTTTAATTTCTTTTTAGGTCTGCAAAATTTCATACGCAGTCATACTAAATACCGTATATTTCCGCAGATAGGACTATAGTTGAATCGTAAAAAAAGACCCTCAAAGTCCGAGGTCGTCTTATAGGACAGATACAAAAAAAATGAGATTGAAATTTATATAAATTGAAACAGTTATAAAATAGAACCGCAAAATCCTCGCAGTCATCATCTTAGGCAAATAGCACCACAAGTACATCCTCACTTATGTTGTCGAGAAGCTGGTCGTACTGGTCCCATTCTGTACCTAGCGAGTCGATTTACACTTCATCAGTATCCCGTAACAAATCGTCCTCAGCGCCATCCAAGCATCAGGAATCCCACGCTTTTTGAAGGATTTGATTATTGTTTCCGGTTTCACTTTTTTCCACGATTTAATCGTGAAATCGCATGGCACATTAACTGCTGCAGCCCGCATAGCTCCACCGTTCGTATACAACTTTTGGCCGCTCATCATCCAGTTATTCCGTTGTTCATGTGTGCGATCTTTGAACGGTTTATTCAAGAGACGTCTAAAGGTTGTAGCATCGAAGATAAACCATCCGGTATAACAGCGATCTTAGTATTGTTCCGTGCTAAGCGATTTTTAGCGTTCTCAATTACGCGACTGCGAAACATATCCCACACCGACAAACCGTGTTTCTTTATATTTCTTAGGGCATCTGGTCGCCTCTGCCGTACATTTTCCATTCACACTTTTACACCACTCCCATCCCTTTTCATGAAAACGTACGAAAATGCCTGGCGAGAATTTTATTTTAGGAGTAGTTTTCCTCTTGAAAATGACCGTGTGTTTTAATTTTGTTCCATCTGCCGTGCACGTTAAAATACTCTAAACTTGGTCTTTTCATCGTCTGTTCTTACTTTAACGGTTTTGACGCCCTTTTTTCCGCAGTTCTATTGCTTATCGCGTCGAAGGTAATCGGCGTATTAGATAATGGAAAACTGTATTTCTGCCTCATACAATAGCAAACTTGTGAAAAGTCGTGACTTTACGGTCAAGATCTTGTGGTAATTTACGCGAAATTTTTGTTTTCTGTCGTATTACCAGATTTTTTCCGTTCATGAAACGTTTGCACCGACCTACTGTCGCTTAAAATTCTTTGCTTTGTTCTGGATCGGCCCGTGGCCACTTCAATGAGTAAACCCTAATCGTATTTCTTGTAACAACATAACAGTTCTGCCTCTGTTCTTATACCCCGTTCTACAACGGTATTTTCTAAATCCGGCCTGCAAGCTATTCCTCTCCTTATAGAACGCTTTTTTAATAGCACCTTCATTCTTTCTCCAATAGTAGTACGGAAATGGTGGTACTGTCGCCTTTTTCCAAGATGGCGGCTGTCCGCCATCTTGGATTGGCGACTGTACCACGTCAGTGTTGCCAACATGATTTATTTTGTGTCGACAGCGAGTCAGTGTTACCAACTTGATTTATTTTTTGTTGACATGTTTATATATTGAAGAAATATTTCAAAGGTTGGTATCACTGTTGTGTGGCGGTCGATTTGAATTAAATAAATAATATTTAAAGTGAAAAAAAAATTCTGTCGGCTAGAGGATTCGAACCCGGTCATGACGGGACGCGACCGACTGACGCCTTAAACCAATCGGCTGCGGTGACTCCCTGATGTAATGAGTGAAAAATGTTCTACGTAAGCTGTGAATTTTAACGTAACATCAGTCTGTACACACACACAAACACACATGCACACACACACGCGCACACACGTACATATATATACACACAAGTGAATATAGACGTACCTCGAAGATGATCCTGGTCGTCCAGGCGATGGCGTCGGGAGGCGTTACCTCGAAGGAGAGAGGTTCTCGTCGTAGATCGTGCACCGGGAGGCGGTGGCGGCGATGTCTGCTGCAACACACAAACACACACACACACACACATACATATACACACAAGTGAATATAGACGTACCTCGAGGATGATCCTGGTCGTCCAGGCGATGGCGTCGGGAGGCGTTACCGCGACGGAGAGAGGTTCTCGTCGTGGATCGTGCACCGGGAGGCGGTGGCGGCGGTGGCGGCGGTGTCTGCTGCGCGTGTGTTTGCGTGCGTGCGTCAGCGGAGTGACGCAGACGTGTTTACCGTGCGAGATGCGGCGCTCGACTGAAGAATTGTGGGACCGACGTGGTCTGAAGTTGTCCGATTGACCAATCGCAGCGTTGGAATTCGAATCGGCGCATGCGCACTAGCCGGTAGTGCGTACGTGCCCACACATCTGCTTATCAACATCCGCAATCGGTATTCCAAGAATCGACAATTAATATTTATTTTAATTGCTTAACAACATCTGGTTGAGCCAATTATTTTTTCTTATCAAAGCCATAAATTATTATTATCAATATTTATTTTAATTGCTTAACAACATCTGGTTGAGTCAATTATTTTTCTTATAAAAGCCATAAATTATTTTTATTTTAATTTCTTATCTACTAATCACATCCGGTCGAGCCAATTATTTCTTATCAACGCTATAAATAATTTTTTATTGTTATCGTCATTATAATTAATTCCGCGAATTGAGCCAATTATTTTTTTTATCAGCCATAAATTATTCTTATCGTCACGAAAAATAATTCCAAGAATCGTATTTGCTATGGTACAGTAATATTAATACACACACATAGCCACCGTTTCTATACCATCGTTGCAGTCTCCGATACACGAATGCCTATCCTGCCCCTTCCCTCTTCATTTTCTCTCTTCTCTCTTTCGGACCGTTTTTGTATATGAATCGGCGCATGCGCACTAGCCGTTAGTGCGCACGTGCGAACTGGAACGTCGTCTCTAATAAGAGCGGATGCGATAAGGAAAATGTTTTTTTTTTTTTTTAATAATTAAAACCACAAGCCAATTATTTTTTTTTTGTTCTTATCGACACGACAAATAATTCCACGAATCGTATTTATTTTAATTTCTTATCTATAACTTGCGTTGGTTAAATCCGGTTGTGTTTGTATATAAGTGAAAAAATTTGTGTAATTTCATCATTCGCAATCTGTTATTGAAAGTGAATACATCGATCGCAGAGAGATCATTTGATTTCATCATTCGCAATCTGTTATTGAAAGTGAATTTTAATTTCTTACCTATAACTTGCGTCGGTTAAATCCGGTTGTGTTTGTAAATAAGTGAAAAAATTTGTGTGATTTCATCATTCGCAATCTGTTATTGAAAGTGAATACATCGATCGCAGAGAGATCATTTGATTTCATCATTCGCAATCTGTTATTGAAAGTGAATACATCGATCGGAGAGAGATCATTACATTTTCATCTTAATTAGCAAGGTAAGTTTTACTTTAATTAATTAAAAAAAGAAATACTAATGGAACAGTATGGTATTATCAAATAACTTTCAATCAAATCAAATCAAATAAATTATTTAATTAAATTTAAAAAAAAATACTTTATAAATTAAAAAAAATAAATACTTTTAAAATAAATACAATTAAAAAAATACTTTTTACAATTAAAATAAATACAATAAAAAATACTTTTAAACAAAAAAAAAATAAATAATATATATAATGAAAAAATGTCTTCTTCTTCTTCTGTTGTTATTCACTGAAACACACAAAAAAAACAATGTTACGATATATGTTATTTTAATTTGTTTCAGATATTACAAAAAAAATGGTATCACCGGTAGTTATCCATGCAATAAATAACAACGTCATCCGTCTTCGATGGGACCTGTCTGACTCTGAGGAGTTGTATCTCCTTTCAACCCTTCTACGGTATCAGAAGAACATCCTGAACTGTTTGAAGGAAGAAGGCAGACGCTTTGATGGCAACATAAAATGGTAATTAAAAAAAACGTTAATATTTTTTTGTAAATGTACTGATTTTTTTAAAGTAGTCAATATGTACTAAAATTATTCTGTTTCTACAGGTACGTTGCAGCAAATGTTGAATTGATGAAGCGGACACAACTCGAAGACGGAGTAGAAACAACATTCACAAATTTGTACTTGCATGGAAAAACTAGAACGGTGATAAATTTGGACGATAACACCGACGTTGTTGAAGAATCATGGATAGAATCAGTGGAGAAAATTATAGAGACACTGACCAAATTCATCAACAACGGCAGCGGATGGGTAATGAATAAAATAATTTATATTGATTTAAATATTATCCGTTACCGTCCGTTATATGGCGCCTCTAGCACATTCATAAAAACACCAAAAAAACTTGTAAAAAGAAAGGCAATAGTTAATGTAAAAAATCCGCATGATGAAAAATGTTTCCTATGGTCCGTACTAGCATACCTCTACAATCAACCTGGCAAACACCAAAGAACGGTTTGGTATGCAAGGTACGAACATGAAATTAACATGAACGGGATATCATACCCAGTAAAGGTAAAAGACATTGATCGCTTCGAGGTGTTGAACCCCACAATAAGCATCAATGTCTACGGCTATGAGGAAGATAACGATCGCGTGTACCCGGTGCGTGTTACCGAAAACCGCGATCGTACCCACTGCATACATCTATTGCTGCTTGCAGGGGAGACGAGAGATAAATTTCACTACTGTCTTATAAATACCAAACCAGGTAAAAATGGGCTATCTCGTCTCCTTTCAGGTCTTACAAAACATGAAGGTAGCAGCCAATATTGCCCTTACTGTTTGCACCGTTTCAGTTCATCAGACCCACATGTCGCTACACAAAACCTAAACCAACATTTGATCGAGTGTAAGCGACACGGTGCACAAAGGATAAGAGTACCCGATCCCGCTAAAGAAAAGGAATGCGTGATGAAGTTCAGGGACTACTCGTCCACGCTACGCGTTCCGTATACGGTGTATGCAGACTTTGAATCATTTGTACATCCGATGGACACTGCCACCCCTAAACCCAACACTAGTTTTACCGATAAGGTAGCCCATCATCTTCCGTCCGGTTACGCCTATGTAATCGTCGACGAGGTAGGGGAGATTTGTGAAGGTCCTGTAGTCTACCGAACGAGAACCGATGGTGAAAATATCGTTGAAAAGATGCTGGATGAATTGCTCGATCACGCCGATAGATTGCACAAAATTATGATTACCGAAAAACCGATGGTGATGACTCCCGAAGACACTGAAACATTTCAAAGGGCTACCGAGTGTTTTCTTTGTCATTGTGAGTTGAACGACGATCGTGTACGTCATCACTCGCATACCACAGGACGGTTTCTCGGTGCATGTCATAACGAGTGCAATTTAAATTGTAAGCGCACCGAGCATATTCCAGTATTTTTTCATAACCTCCGCGGTTACGATAGTCATCATATAGTTCAAGCTCTGGGAAAATATAAGGACGATGTAAAAATAAACTGTATCGCCAACACGTCCGAGCGATTACAGTCACTGTCCGTCGGTCCGTTGAGGTTCTTGGACTCTTTACAATTTCTTTCGTCGTCACTCGAAAAACTTGTGGAAAATCTTGTAAAAGATTGTCAGGACAAAGACACCGTATTTAAACGTCTCACAAACTGTTACCCGCTACCCGAGAAAAGAGATTGTTTAATCCGTAAAGGCGTTTACCCGTACGAGTACATGACCCATATAAACAAGTTTTTCGAAACCCAACTTCCTCCGCAGACGGCATTTTACAGTACGCTAAGAAGAGAGAACATAACGGACGATGATTACGTCCACGCTCAAAACGTGTGGGAATCGTTTGACTGCAATACGTTAGGCGATTACCACGACCTTTATCTTCTTAGCGACGTATTATTGTTGGCAGACGTCTTTGAAAATTTCCGAAGTACGTCTATGCAATATTACGGTTTGGACCCCTGTCACTTTTACTCCACCCCCCATTTCACGTGGAATGCCATGTTAAAATTTACCCGACAAAAATTGGAACTGTTGACCGACATAGATATGCATCTGTTTGTCGAAAAAGGAACACGAGGTGGTGTAGCCATGATTTCAAACAGGTACGCCAAGGCGAACAATCCCAACATTCCAGATCAGTATGACCCATCCGAACCCACATCCTGGGTTCAATATTACGATTGCAACAACCTTTACGGGACAGCCATGGTTGAGTCCTTGCCACATGCTAATTTTAGGTGGTTGAGTACTGAAGAGATTGACAATCTCGATATTAACAGCGTTTGCGATCGTGGTGAAAACGGCTACATCTTAGAAGTGGATCTTGAGTATCCACAAGAATTGCACGATCGTCACAAGGATTACCCTCTCGCACCAGAACGATTAGTACCAACCGATGATATGCTGTCCCCCTATTTGAAGGACATAAAGAGATGTCCCGTAAAGAAATTATTGACTACATTGTACGACAAACAAAAATACGTTTTACATTACAGAAACCTAAAGTTGTACACTCGACTAGGACTGAAAGTGAAAAACATTCACAGAGTTCTGGAATTCTCCCAGTCGCCTTGGTTGAAACCGTACATCGACTTCAATACTGAAAAGCGTGCACAAGCACGAAACAGTTTTGAAAAGGACTTTTTTAAGTTGATGAACAACGCGGTGTACGGTAAGTCCTTAGAAAACGTACGAAACAGAATAGACTTCCAACTGGTCACTAACGAACGTAAATTGGATAAGGTGATTGCAAAACCGAGAGTTAAGGCTTGGTACATCTATAACAAGGATGTCGTTGGGGTAAGTCTGAAGAAAACGGAGATATTCCTTAATCGTCCGATCTACATCGGATTTACCGTATTGGACATTAGCAAAATGATCATGTACGAATTCCACTATGACTACATGGTGGAAAAGTACGGTCATAATATAAATCTTCTAATGACCGATACGGACAGTCTGATGTATCATATCGTGACCGATAACGTTTACAACGATATTCTTCACGATATCGATCGGTTCGATACTTCAGATTACCCTCGTGATCACGCATGTTTTAGTAATACCAATAAGAAACAACTTGGTAAATTCAAAGACGAAATGAATGGAAAAGCTATTCGTGAATTTGTCGGACTTCGTGCTAAGATGTATAGCATTCTCGAATTCGACAAGAAAGAGAAGAATGTAGCAAAGGGTATTCCTCGAGTATCCATTGCAAAGGATCTTAGACACGATCTGTACAAAAAAAGTCTTTTTAATGATTCCGTTACGTATACAAGCGCGTACGGAATCATAAGCACTTTGCACAATATATTTTCCATTAACAAGTCAAAGAAATCGCTTTCACCTTACGACGATAAACGTTACATATTAGAAAATAAAATCAACACAGTTCCATACGGACATTACAGTATAAACAAAAAGAAACGTAAACTCCCACTCAACAATAACGACAACACTCCCCAAAAGAGGCCAAGAACTGTAAACGAAGTGCTCATAGCCCACGGTCATGACTATTGTAGACCAAGAACCGTAAACGAAACCCTAATAGCCCACGATCATGACTATTGTTAATAATTTTTATCATGCGGATATATATTGCCTTTCTTTTATTTAAAATAAAACCATTATGTAATAAATTATTGTAAGTGAAAAAAAAATTATATGTAAAAAATATGAAATAAAGTATATATCTAATAATATAAATGACTTTTTAATAATTATTACATAAATCACTTTTTTCAAAAAAAATTTAATGTAAAAAAATATGAAATAATATAAATGACTTTTCTTTAAAAAAATTATAATTACTTACATCAATTACTGCCGTCGTCTCCCTCTCTAATCCGATGGTATCCACACATATCCCGTCGACAGACGGGACAATTCCTGCTATATCTTGCTAATTTCCTCACACAGTCTTCACAGTATCGATGACCGCAACCCGACAACTCAACAGTAACCGATTCTGTTAAACAGATCGGACATCTGTCGGTTGTCGGGTTACCATCATCGGTAAAACGGTCCTTTTCAGGACCACCCTAAACCCCCCGAATCGATCACACATTAAATCTTTAACCGATCTGCACATGTGCAGATCGATTAATGATTTATCATTGTTATCGATACGGCCGGTGCCAAGGCCGGGATATAAGAGTGGTGAGGCGGGTAAAAAAAAAAATAAAGAAATAAAGATCCTTTTTTTCTCTTCCTATTCCTATCCAATCAAACACATACGAAATACGGTCAGTACAACAATGAACGTCAAGGTGTCAATAGCTAAAGAGCTCCATCGACAGGCGCGTCGAAACTACCCCACAAGACGCGTTGAACTTAAAGGTATTTCAGACCTATATCAAGCTGACCTTGTTGAGATGATACCGTATGCTAAATCGAACAAAAGTTATCGTTACATACTGACGATGATAAATTGTTTTTCTAAACTAGCATTTGCCGTACCGATTAAAACCAAAACCGGTACGGAGATCGCTAAAGCCCTCAAACCCATATTGGATAAACACAAGATGCGACATTTTCAAACCGATTTGGGTAAAGAGTTTTACAATCCGTCGGTTAAACGACTATTACAGTCGTACAATATAAATCACTATTCCACACATTCGGATAAAAAAGCGTCGATAGTCGAACGGTTTAATCGAACACTGAAAACGATGATGTGGAGAAAATTTACCGAACAAGGAACCTACAAGTGGTTAGAATTACTACCGAAATTGATCGCAAAATACAACAACACTAGTCATCGTACTATCGGAATGAAACCGAAAGATGTAAATAAGCGAAACCAAGCCGCTGTTTTACAGCGGTTAAATACGGTACTCTATCGAAAACCTACTTTACCGAAATACAATGTCGGTGATCGAGTGCGTATAAGCAAATTTAAAAAGACATTCGCCAAAGGCTATCTACCGAATTGGACGAATGAAATATTTATCGTACATAAGGTACATGATAATACGCGTCCGTGTACTTACACGTTGATCGATGTTCACGGTGAGGTGGTGAGCGGTAAATTTTACGCTGAAGAGCTCACTAAAACTAACGTTACAAATAATGTGTATTTGGTCGAGAAAGTCTTGCGAAGAAAAGGCGATAGGCTATTTGTAAAGTGGCAAGGGTTCGATGGAAAACACAACAGTTGGATACATAAGGCGGATTTGGTGTAGTGAATCGATCAGTCATAAACATGAAGTTGGAACGTCAACAGGTCGGTAATATTACGCTAGAAAACTTCGACGATTATACAGGAGCCGGGTGTGGAGAGGGGAAAAGGTCTCGTCATGGACCTCTTCTACCGAATACAATCAGATGTATTATCTGCGGACCGTCTAATTGCGGAAAAACAAATGTCCTATTCAACTTGCTGTTCTCACCGGACGGTTTACGATTCAGAAATATTTACGTGTTTTCTAAATCGCTGTACCAACCGAAATATAAGTTTCTAGAACAAGTCATGACTGGTGTCCCGGAGATCGGCTTTTTTGCATACTCAGAAAACGATCATGTGATGGCACCCGACGAAGCGGAACCGAACTCGATAATGATTTTCGACGATGTGGCTTGCGAAAAGCAACATAATATTCGCAAGTACTTTGCGATGGGGCGACACAACAACATCGATAGCTTTTATTTGACTCAGACATATTCCAGTGCCGGGAAGCACCTTGTACGGGACAACGCAAATCTCCTTCTTATATTCAAACAAGACGATCTCAACTTACGTCACATATATCAAGATCACGTAAATACCGATATGAAGTTCGATCGGTTTAAAAGTCTGTGTGGTGTTGCATGGAGAAAACCTCATGGATTTTTGGTTGTGGATAAGGAGAGCGATATCGATGCTGGACGATATAGAGTAGGCTTCGATGTTTTTGTAAAAGAGATCAGTTGATAGTCGGTAACAATGGCAAGCATACACACCTATGAGGACGGAACACCGTACGCTAACGCGAAACGTTTTAGGCAAAAACCGCAAAACAACTTGTGTTCCAAATATTTTAGCGACCGTCAGAAGTTTTGCGGTAACTACGTCTGTCGTAAAGTGAACTACTGTGAAAATAAAGACCGACGATGTTGGCGACATGTAAAAAGAATGAATCGTGACTATCCGTTGGTCGTTCTGTTGATGATTACTAGCGAAGGTACGATTTTCAATAAGCGTATATGGTTAAAATTTTTAGAAGAATGTGACAAATACGAGATGCCAATTGAACTGGTGATATACGATAAAAACATGTTCAACACCACAATTCGACACGGATGGAACTTTATTTCAAGATTTAGACCCTCTCCGCTCGTGTACAAAAAGCCTTTATTGGAACTTCGAAACCGACATGCATCTATGGACTACACAAACGTTTACATGCACATGTTGGAATACGGTAGTCGTCTAGAAGGAGCGAGATGCTGTATAGTGATCACGGAACGAACTATTCCGATCAGGTCGCCAAAAACGTTGTACCGCTTAGCGTTATCATACGGTAGAAAATGTTTTGTGGATACGGCTTACGGAGTACAATTTACCGACGACGTACCGGAAACATTACCGATAAGACGAGGAGGATTACCGTTCGACATCGTGAACAACAGGGCGCAGGCGCTCTTTTCTGGCGAATTTCTAAACGAAGCGCTACCTACGTTGCGATTATACGCCGATTCGTTCGGATTGAGGTACAACGAACGACGCGAACTGTTTGAAATCCAAAACGAAGATCTGCTGCGAAAATGGTGCGAATATGCAGGAGCGAAACCGGACGAATTTTGGTTGTTGAATAGCTATCTGTTGCATTTACATTCGGAAGGTGACCGTCATCCGATCAGACGACTTTCCACACGGTACTTGACAAAGGTACCACAACGCGATCACTCAACGGTTGTGGATATTCCGCTGTGGGTTGGAAATGTAAAAAGGGCTGTTGTCTTTAAAGACACAAGCACGAAACTCATGATACCGTCTATCGATCAGGGTGTGACACAATATTACCGCGAATTGTGCAATACCAATCGTCGTCTGACAAGAATGAATGTTTCGTTAATCGATGTTATACGTTTTCTACGCAGAACCAAAAAACATGCAGTGTTCTTTAGATCGGTGGAACTAGGATGGTGATGTGATCGACTGTTTTCCGATCATTCGTAACCACGATGTCGAACAAGAACGAGGTCGATATGCCATCCTCGTCATCGTCTGCGAAGTTGGTAATGGAAATCGATAGAATACGAGATTCGATTAAACGAAAACATCGCGCTATTACGCAAGGAATAACAGAATCGGAACAAGATATTGAAAAGCAATTTAAGCCTATTGTCGAACCGCTCCGAGAACTTAATCAATCGTTTAAACAAAAGTACGATGTTAAAAAAGAACAAGAAGAGAATGCAAAGGAGGAGGTGGAAGAGACACCAACGGTTATGAGAAGACTCTTTAAAACACCGACGTCGGAAAAACAGTTCGTGAAACCTGTAGACCCGTCGACACCGAAAACGATGGGGTTTCGTGCAAAACATTTCTTGGATCTTACCGTAACGGATAAAGGTAAAAAAATAGACAACGTCTACGGAGTTAAAAACATTGACGATCAATGGATGATCGGAACAAAACCACTCCAGTTCAAAGGAAATAAAATAGTTATCGACAACAAGACGTATAGCGGTTCCAAAGGTTTATATCAATTGATTTTTTTGAATGAGCCTGTAGATTATACAACCAAAGATTTAAATAACTATAAGAAAATATTAGAAACTACTGAGGCGCATAAAAGTCAAAATACCGGTCGCATAATTTCCAGTCGATCGTTAAAGTACAAGAATATTATCAAAAGACTGTTTCCTCGTACGCATCTTTCGTCGGAAAGCGGTCATGACGACGAAAGTCCAATAACTGGATCGGGTCTGTTGATGAGAGCGAAGAAAACGGTTAGACCGGATTACGTTTACTGGGACGATCCGAATGAACTGTGCGATAGACTGCGACTTTTATTGGCTTCGAAACGTGCGGGTCATACCGGTCATAATAACGAAATAGTTTCAATCGTAGAAGAACTGCAAGAAGGCGGATACATAAAGGAAGGTAGTACAGGGAACCTTTTATTTTAAACAGTCTGAAGATGAGTATCGACAAGTTCGGACGTTCTCGCGTTGGGAGTGCAACCGCCCAACCACCACCAACTCGGATTGTTGAAACGTTTGACAAAACCGCCGATGGAGATTTCGATATCAAAAAAAGACGTTTGTGCAACGTCGGACCGCCTGTTGAAGATGATGATGGTGCAACAATCGGTCACGTTAAGAAAATGTTCGTAAAGCAAAGCGAGTTGAATAATAAATTCTTACCAACGGTTTCACCGATGGACAACAACGCACTCTCCTTTTCAAAGAGGCGATTGTGCGATATCGCCGATCCAATTGTAAAAACAGACGCCGTAACTGTCGACTATTTACGGAAAAACCTTTTCGGTACAAATGAGAGGATTAACGCGAGAGGGTGCGTTATCGCAAATGCTGGTGCACCAATTAATACCACAGATCTCACTACAAAGTCATACGTAGACAAATTGACAAATGGGATTTTAACGATTAAAAACGGTGTTGTGGATATCCAAAATAAGCGAATATGTAGAGTCGGTGATCCTGTCGAAAAGACGGACGTCGTTACTGTCAACTATTTACAAAAAAAACTTTTCGATGAAAAGCAAATAATTAATTTGCTTTTAACACGCGCACTATTTAATTTTTACAAATTTGTATTAAACATTAATGACAGCGCTAACAGAAACTTAAATCAAATATCGCTTATGCGTATATTAACCGCTGACAATCATCACCAAAGCGATTCTGCAAACACAATCTAAATAGTAAAGATACAAAGGAGAATGAGGATGCGACAAAAAATATGGTGCGTCCTCCAATCGCTGATAAGACAATGAAGAATGATGATGTGAATAAAAATATGATACGTCTCCCGGTTTCGGAGGACGAGGATGTGACAAAAAATATGGTGCGTCCTCCGATCACTGATAAGACATTGAAGAATGAGGATGTGAATAAAAATATGATACGTCCCCCGGTCTCGGATGATGTGAATAAAAATATGGTATGATTGTCGAACATGGATCCAATGTAAGATGGTAGAATGTTGTAAACAAGTTCATTGTCTATCCGACATGGCAAGAGTGAGGAGGTCAAAATGTTCTCCCGTTCAAAAGGGTAAGGTGAGAAGATCTAAACGAATAGCCAGTCTTAAACGAGGCGGTGGACTGTTAACAACTCTAACAGCAGGAGCTGCAGGAGCGTTAGGATCCTATATCGGTGATAAAGCATTAAAAGGTGTCAAAAAGGTGGTGGGTACGGTCGTAAACAAAGGGGTCGATTTATTACCGATAGAGTTACATATTCCGGGATATCAGTACTGCGGACCTGGAACGAATTTAAAAAAACGATTAAAGAGAGGCGATCCCGGTGTAAACAAGTTGGACGCCGCTTGTAAAGAACACGATATCGCATACGCAACGTACAGCGATAACGAAAGAAGAGCGGCAGCAGATCGTAAATTAGCCGATAGCGCTTGGGAAAGAGTTAAAGCTAAGGATTCGAGTATCGCGGAAAAAGCTACGGCATTGACGGTTACAAACGCGATGAAATTAAAAGCAAAGTTCGGCGGTGGAAGAGTACGAAGACGAAGAAGACGAACAAAAAGGAATAATATAAAACGCCTTGTCGAAATGATGAAACGAAAAGCGGGCGCTGCAGGGCAGGGATTATACCTTAAGCCCTACCCTTTGACCGGATCGGGGATGGGCGGTAAAAAAAAACGTCGTCGCCGTCGTCTCCAATAAAGGGAATACCAGTGCGACCGCTATCGAACATAGAACTAATGTGGTACGCGAGAAGACTAAATATAACCGATTTTCGAGGGGTCTTCATGTTGGACGCATTACCTACACAACCGAAGATTAACGAAACTGCGATAGTTAATCTTGACCGCAGTACTGGTCATGGAACACACTGGGTATGTTATAGAAAACGTGGACGGATGGTGGACTATTTCGACAGTTTCGGTAATCTTCGTCCACCTAACGAATTGATACGTTATTTTCCACTCGATTCGATTATAAATTTCAATTATAACGCCAGACAGAGTATAAACACGGTTATCTGCGGTCATTTATGTCTTGAATTTCTCAGTCGTGATTCGTCAGCCTACAGGTAAACATGTTTTGCATAAGTGGAAATACGTCGTTCTTACACGCTACATTCTTTCCGCCATTGGATTTGTCTGATGGCGATTGGGAATTGGCGTTGATAAACTTAACCACATACAACTCGATTCCAAATGTCGAAGAGGGAATCAACAACACATTTACTGTTATACCAAAGAAACCTCAAAAACCGATTAAGCTGACACTAGCGACCGGATCGTACGAAGTGGATGATATCGCCAAACGCTTGAGCTATGAACTCAAAGACAAAAGCAAAATAGATTTACTTATGCGTCCGAATAACAACACGTTAAAATGCGAACTTAAATGCAGCGCTGCCATCGATTTGACATCAACGGATAGTTTAGCACCGTTGTTGGGGTTCGAGAAAACTAATCTGACGGCGAATATATGGCACGAGTCATCGAAGCCAGTTGCCATTAACAACGTGAACACCGTACGGGTCGAATGCAACCTTATACGAGGCTCCTACACGAACGGATCAGAGGGACACGTGTTGCACGAATTCACGCTAAGCGTACCGCCTGGTTTCAAAATAATCGAATCGCCGAAGAATATAATCTATCTACCGGTGAATACGAAGAGCTTAGACGATATCGCTATAAAGTTTACCGATCAAGACGGAAAACCGATTAATTTTCGCGGTGAAACCGTTACGGTGAGATTGCATTTACAAAGGAAAACGAAGTAAAAAAGAAAGCCAATAGATGGGGTTAATATACAACAGCGTTGGTACTAGTAGCGAAACGACACGCAAACCGATCAGTCGACGTGCAAACACCAAAGCGTTAACATCGCGTAACGTGTTGTTTCTTCGTAAACTTGGTTTTACAGTTTTGGTGAACAGTAATGGCAGGAGCGAATATGTTGGACGTCGGTGAAAGTGTTTCGTTCGATAACACGATCACACAGTACGAATATCATACCCATCTACCGTACGCTTCGTCGACTTACAACAACAACGATGAAATCCGGATTCCGATACACCAACAAGATGTGTACACTTTACCGCATAAAAGCTATTTGATGGTCGAAGGTGCGTTAACTACTAAAGCAGGCGATAAAAAGGCAACGGAATCGTGGTTAACAAACAACGCGATACCGTTTCTCTTCGAAGAGATACGATACGAGATAAACGGTACGGAAATGTGTCGCGTACAAAAGCTAGGAATAACGACAACGATAAAGAATATTCTTTCGTTGCGTAAAAGCGAAGAAAATATTTTGGAAAATTTCGGGTGGAAGTTCAAAGCGTCGGATAAGTTCGATTTGGAAGAAAACACGGGAAGATTTTGCTTCTACGTACCGCTGCGTATGCTTATGGGTTTCGCCGAAGACTACAGACACATAATATTGAACGTCAAACAAGAATTGGTTTTGCTTAGATCTTCCAACGACGTGAACGCATTAGTGTCTTCAAAAGAGGCGCCTGATTCCAAGTTGAAAGTGACTAAGATAGCGTGGAAAATTCCGTATGTTCACGTTGCCGATACGATGCGATTGCATTTGTTGAAGGTAGTAGAACGAGATAGACCGTTAGCTATTGCTTTTCGTACATGGCAGATCCACGAATATCCGGCTCTACCACAAACAAACATACATTCATGGACGGTAAAAACATGTGCGCAAACGGAGAGACCGAGATACGTGATATTCGGTTTACAGACCGACAGAAAAGATAAAGCTACAAAATCATTGACGAACTTCGATATGTGCGAGTTGGTAAACGTTCGTCTGTATTTGAATTCGCAGTACTATCCGTACGACAATCTACAGGGAGATGTGAATATGATGTATGAAATGTTCGCCAGCTTTCGGTCCGGGTATTATAACAAACCGCAGGACGAATGTCCCGCTTACAGTTTGGCGGATTTCAAGACCAGTGTACCGTTAATAGTTATCGACTGTTCCCGTCAGAACGAATCGCTTAAAACAGGAACAGTAGATGTACGTATCGATTTCGATACTAAAAACAATATACCGGCCAACACGACTGCCTACTGTCTCATTATACATGATAGCATCGTCACGTACACTCCGCTCAGTGGAATAGTGAAAAAACGTATGTAATGCCGGTGGTATTTGAGATGGATCAATTAGGTGGTGGACGGGGAGAGGAAGGTAAAAAGCAAATATTAGCTACGTGGCGACAGTTTACGAAATTGTTGATAACATTTAGCATATTTAAAACGGGTATTGCAGTTGGAATAATCGTAACACTGTTACTGGGTGACTTTTCGCATGAATCTTGTACAACGATCAAACCGATACGGTGTAGAGTGACTTTTTCTACACAATCACCGGTTAACATACCGTTAGTATGGTGTAATTCATCGTCTGTGGAGGTGTTGTCCATTTTTTACAACGCTACCGTATCACCACCATCATCTTCAAAAAACCTGTCTGCTGACGTAGTTAGCAACATCACTACATCGTTACCTTCAGCGAAGACTACAGTATTACCTAAGGTAAACATCGACAAAACCGCATTGAAGAGGAAAAACATAGTGAATGTAACGACATCATTACCTTCAGCGAGGACAACAGTGTTACCAAAGGTAAACGCTACCAAAATCTCATTACGTAACATGACGTTACATGCACATGGTGATGATGACTATGATGGTCCTCTAAACGAGGAAGAAGAAGATGTGGAGGGGGTAACCCCCACCACTTCTACTTTGAAAGTATAAAAAGGCTTAACCCGACTGCACGCATACAAATCAGTAGTTGTTGAGCATCCGTCATGGAAGGAAGTGGTGTATATTCGCCAGACGACGTTCAATCGTTTCTATTCATGAACGATTCTTTGCATAACATCAATCACCATCCTGAAGTTACGAAACCGACTGAGAAGGAGGTTAAATCGAAACCAACGAAGATCCGCAAAAGGAGAAATCCGCGTAAAAAATCTTATGATAAACCTTCTTCAGTTGAACACACGATCACAAAGACCAAGACCAATAAGAAGCAGAAGAAAAAGGAGAAAAAGAAGGTGGATAAGGGGAACGAAGGGATATCCCCCACCAACATTGTGATTTCATAGACATCGTTGGTGGTTACATATCGCCATCCTCATACACGGATGAGCGATCGTCATGGAAGGAGTTATCGAGTATCACGGCTTTCTCGGCAAACGAGGTGAGTTTATAGTTAAAGAACTTGCTGTTGTCGGTGATGGAAACTATATGATTCTTCACTTTCGATCACCGTACCCAAAGTCTGAGTTGACATCTAAATACAAACGGATGGTCGGATGGTTGGAGAGGAATTTTCACAAAATCGATTGGAATTACGGCGAAGTCGTATACAACGACGATATCATGAAGGCGTTATGTTCGCAGTTTGCCACAATACACACCAAAGGGTTGGAGAAAGTGGAATTTTTGCGACGGTTTCATAACGATGTTCGTCAGATACCGGACGGCGCACCGAAACCTAATTCAAATTATATCGTAAATTGTCCGTACCACACGCACAAGGAGAGTGGAAAATGTGCGTTACAAACCGGTTGTTTCTACATGGAGTGGTTGAAGATGTGTAAAAAGCCGTTGGATCTGGTGAGAGAAGCCGATCGATTGCGATCGTTTGCGAACACAAACGCGGAAAACAAAGAGGAATTGGCAAAAAACGGTTATTACTATTCCTTCAACGAATTGTGTGTAAAATGTTGTTGGTGTAACGAAAGGGTGGATGTGCATCACCACTCAACTCGTTGTCAAAACTGCATCAAGGAAAACGTACCGCTTTCGTTTGAACATGTTGTTCCACGTCGAATACCGCTGTAGAGCTCAGTCTGCTGCAAGATGTTGATGAAAAAAAAAAAAAAAAAAAAAAAAAAAATTAAAATAAAAAATATAAAAAAAGATTCGAGTGTTTTACAGTAGGCCTATTGGGGAGAGATTTCACTCATGTAAAAAAAAAATCTCAACGCGCCATGGTTGCTACCTCGTGGGTGGTGTGGAAACGTAACCGTTTTTTTAAATTTAAAATAACAAGCGGGAAATAACAGGAAGTACAGGGTCCATAGCACTGATAAGGTATATATATTTGTCGCTCTGCTCATTACATCATTCATTTCACAACACAGCTGCACATCAGACGAACATGGGTGAGAGAACATCGACATCATTCGAACTTGCTAAAGCAAGAGTGGTTACCAGTATTAGAAACTTGGTGCGTAGTATCTCAAGTGTGAAGGGTGCAGATGTACCCTTTTTAGAATCGCTTAGTGAGGCATTAAGAAATGTGAAATGTGCAGTAGAACGAGGTGTTATACGGGATGAAGATTTGACCAGTACACTGCGATGTAAAATATGTCTGATTGCACGTGTAGGAGCAACGATACTACCGTGTGGTCACACATTCTGCATAGATTGTGTACGGTATTTAATACAACACAACCTTCCATGTGGGATGTGTAGACAAGCGGTGACTGGCTATATAAAAATCTATTTCAACTAGTCACCTCATCGTCTTTCCCAAACTGTCCTTTTCAGGACAACAACACATTACACAAACAACACAAATTTACACGCGTAGACAAAACAAAAAACACTTTAAACCCCCATACAATAAATTGTAACTAATTATTGTTTTTTTAATTTAAAAAAAACGATATTTATTTACATTTATTGAATGTAGTGGTTCCAAGGCCCGTGACACGATATGATATTGGATTTATCCACTATCAATTGTGTTACAAACGGTGAGGAGAGTGTTTTATAGTAAACCTATTTTTTCCCCTTAAAAAACCTTCCGATGTGTAATTCCATCCGCAGTTTAGCGATGGACGTTGACATAGCCGCATCGGTGTGGACGATTAGATTTTTTCCAAATCGTCGCGTAAGAACGTTGCGTCATCTTATGAAACTTACAATTGCTGCGTTTCCTCACGCAACAAGTATTACCGCAGACATACACCGTTTCAATACGGTTAGAGTGGTTTTCAATTACGACGCCACTTACGCTGAACTTCACGACGGTTTACAAGAATATTTAGACAGTTTAAAAATAGATACTGTAGACGGATTGTGTAGACATTATATTCACTATAGTGACGACCCGATATAGCAGCGATGAAAACGTTTAGCGATTCGGTAAACGAATTGAGGTTTATTGCATCGTATATTTGCAAATATTGTTTTATGATGCTTACCACCCACTACGATGTTAATGATGAAATACATGCTTTCGATTGTAAGAAATTCGACTACTGCGGTCGTGGTCTACCAGAATACTTATGTTCGTGCGAATTGATTATTGAAAACGTGAAAAGAATGCACGCTATGGTACGTGCAAATAAATACGAAGTGTTATGGGAAAGTCCGTTTGCCTGTACAGTTATCGATCGTAACGAACTCTATCGGTTGTTTTGCAAAATTGTCGTGGAAATAGGGGGTAAGAAGGTAAATCACACTTGCAATTGCCATTCGAGTGTGAGCACTGCGAATGTTAAGATGGACACCGTAGCATTTATTAACGTTTTCAACGATGAATATTGTTTTCTAAAGAAGATACCGTTCAGGAGGTTGACCGATCTTGATATCGGTGTGAGCTACGTACTGTTGGAAATGAGAAAGATATTTACTCAATACGGCGAACTCCGTATTTGCGTAATATTGTTCGACGGCGAATCGGATGAACCGGATAGCTTTCAAACCTTATTACCAAAGACGTATACAAACAGATTTACCGACGATGAATTGAACGTTGTAAAAAATCATTCGATGAAATTAACTTATTATGGAAAGAAAAAACTCGCCAACGGTGACGTTGACGAGTTCAACGAGGATATAAAAATCAGTTTGTAAAATTTTGCACGAGTGTTTGTAGGCCTATTGGGGAGAGATATCACTCGCATAAAAAAAATCTCAACGCGCTGCAGTTGCTACCTCTTGGGTGGTGTGGAAACGCAACTCAAACAAATGTATTTTTTTTTTTGGTGGTGGTAAATGTTTGTTTATTTGTGATTACTGTTTTATAAGGAAAATATAATTTTTAATTGGCACGTGGGATTATTTATCGTGACGATAACAATAAAAAAATATTTATAGCGTTGATAAGAAATAAAAATAATTTATGGCTTTGATAAGAAAAATAATTGGCTCAACCAGATGTTGTTAAGCAATTAAAATAAATATTGATAAGAATAATTTATGGCTTTGATAAAAAAAATAATTGGTTCAATTCGTGGAATTAATTATCGTGACGATAATTTTAATTGGCACGTGGGATTAATTATCATGACGATAACAATAAAAAATTATTTATAGCGTTGATAAGAAATAATTGGCTCGACCGGATGTGATTAGTAGATAAGAACTTAAAATAAAAATAATTGGCTCAACCAGATGTTGTTAAGCAATTAAAATAAATATTGATAAGAATAATTTATGACTTTGATAAAAAAAATAATTGGTTCAATTCGTGGAATTAATTATCGTGACGATAATTTTAATTGACACGTGGGATTATTTATCGTGACAATAACAATAAAAAATTATTTATAGCGTTGATAAGAAATAATTGGCTCGACCGGATGTTGTTAAGCAATTAAAATAAATATTAATTGTCGATTCTTGGAATACCGATTGCGGATGTTGATAAGCAGATGTGTGGGTATAAATAGCCATTTGTAATCGCCGTAGTCTCATTCTAAAGCTAACTCTTGGACAAACAACATCATCATGACTGACGGTAACAGAAAAGATTTTATTCATCATTTGAATAAGCGACTTGTTGCTACCAACTTCGAAACAAAAAGCGTTGGTGATCTCACTATCGATAAACCTTATGAAATTGTATGGTTAAGGAAAATCGCTACACGTTATGGGAAGAGCATAGTATGTCGTTTACGAGATGGTGAAGAAGAACAACCATTTAACGTTTATTTACCAAGACGTTTTACCGAAATGCTTAATGAGGATGAATTAGAAAAAATGGTATCTATGAAATTAAAACTCGTATATAAAGGACTAATTGGTAAAGCTTTCGATGTAGCATTCGAGTAATACCAGGTAGCTATTTAAACTGTCCTTTTCAGGACAACAACACATTAAACAAACAACACAAAATTACACATACATACACAAAACAAAAAACACTTTAAACCCCCATCAATAAATTTGTAACTAATTATTGTTTTTTAAAAAATGTTTTCTTTTAAAGTAAACAAGATAGAAAACGATATTTAGTTACGTTTATTGAATGTAGTGGTTCCAAGGCCCGCGACACGATCTGGTAATAGATTTATCTACTATCGGATTTTGTTGCAAATGGTGAGGAGAGTGTTTTACAATAAATTGAAAAATTGTAGCTTCAAATCATACAAAATGCACTTGTCAGGATATCACCATACCTATCAGATGAATTTTTTTCGAATTGTGGAGGGGAGGTTGTGACATTCTGATTCGTTGATAGCAGGGTGTGGTAGTTGTGGTGGTGGGGAGGAGCTTATAAATACAGTGTAACTGAGTGAAGCAGTTTATTCGTTGAGAAACGTTCGAGTTGTAAACATGATTCAGTTTAGTGAAGAAGATGTACGCGTGCGCGTTGGTGACCAACAACTGACGACTATGTGTTTTAAATTAAAACACAGTTACGTATATATTGTCGATTTATCTGATTATGATTTTGATAAAAACGGTGATAACTTGACCATAAGAGTGGTTTTCAATGATGATGATTTCGGATATGGACGAAAATATTATTGCGAATTTGAATGCGGTGAACAAGCTATCGCACTTATTCACAGCAAAGAAGTACTGTTTTCTGGATTCTACGGTGACGACGGTAATGTAAAGGCGTTCAAATTAAATCGTTCGTCGAATATGAATTTGAATGCGTCCGTGTTAAAAAATCTCAATACGTCGCATCGAAAAAATAACGTACTCGCTGTAAACGTGTATGCCGCAAACGAAAGAAGAAGAGTAACAGCTAATGTAGCGACGGACGGAGGACTTTTCTTCAGAGGTCGTGATGAGGTAGATTGTTCCGCCGATGGTTGTGATGATGATACCCAACCGCTGTTGGTGGCGTACGACACAAATGAAAATTCAGAATTCGATTACGTTAAAACCAATCGATATATGAAAGGACGTCACATCGCTTCTCTTTATTTTATTTTATACAAGAATACGAAACGCAAAGAAGAGGATAAAGAAAACCGTCAACGAATATTTTAATTTCTACGATGTTTAAATAAGTCCTTTTAAGGACTACAACATAAATTAGAGTTATCTTGGGATTTTTTTTTTGTTTAACATAGATGTTCTTTCTTGTAAAGATATATATAGTCGAGTGTTTTGTAGGCCTACTGGGGAGAGATATCACTCTAAAAAAAAAAAAAAAAAAAAATCTCAACGCGCCGCTGTTGCTACCTCCAGGGTGGTGCGGAAACGCAACAACACTCTAAACCCCCATACAGTAATGAAAAACTATTTTTTAGAAATAAAATTTAGTTGATTGGCATTACTGGATGAAGGTTCCAAGGTCTGCGGTGTAACCCGACGTCAGATTCACCATCTGTTGTCGAATTACACCTGCGAATGGTGAGGAGAGTGTTCCAACACATAAATTCATTTCATAACTTTTTTTTTCCTTTTACAGATCCAGACACAACCGGATTTAACCAGTTACAACAACTCAAGTCACTTTTGTATTAGTGATCCGATAATTATTAAAAAAAACATTTTCCTTATCGCATCCGCTCTTATTAGAGACGACGTTCGAGTTCGCACGTACGCACTACCGGCTAGTGCGCATGCGCCGATTCGAATTCCAACGCTGCGATTGGTCAATCGGACAACTTCAGACCACGTCGGTCCCACAATTCTTCAGTCGAGCGCCGCATCTCGCACGGTAAACACGTCTGCGTCACTCCGCTGACGCACGCACGCAAACACAGCCGCCACCGCCTCCCGGTGCACGATCCACGACGAGAACCTCTCTCCGTCGCGGTAACGCCTCCCGACGCCATCGCCTGGACGACCAGGATCATCCTCGAGGTACGTCTATATTCACTTGTGTGTATATGTATGTATGTGCGCGTGTGTGTGTGTGTGTGTTTGTGTGTTGCAGCAGACATCGCCGCCACCGCCTCCCGGTGCACGATCCACGACGAGAACCTGTAACGCCTCCCGACGCCATCGCCTGGACGACCAGGATCATCCTCGAGGTACGTCTATATTCACTTGTGTGTATATATATGTATGTGTGTGCGCGTGTGTGTGTGCGTGTGTGTTTGTGTGTGTGTGTCGTAGCAGACATTACCGCCACCGCCTCCCGGTGCACGATCTACGACGAGAACCTGTAACGCCTCCCGACGCCATCGCCTGGACGACCAGGATCATCCTCGAGGTACGTCTATATTCACTTGTGTGTATATATGTATGTGTGTGCGCGTGTGTATGTGTGCATGTGTGTTTGTGTATGTGTGTGTGTGTACAGACTGATGTTACGTTAAAATTCACAGCTTACGTAGAACATTTTTCACTCATTACATCAGGGAGTCACCGCAGCCGATTGGTTTAAGGCGTCAGTCGGTCGCGTCCCGTCATGACCGGGTTCGAATCCTCTAGCCGACAGAATTTTTTTTCACTTTAAATATTATTTATTTAATTCAAATCGACCGCCACACAACAGTGATACCAACCTTTGAAATATTTCTTCAATATATAAACATGTCAACAAAAAATAAATCAAGTTGGTAACACTGACTCGCTGTCGACACAAAATAAATCATGTTGGCAACACTGACGTGGTACTTGCGCCAATCCAAGATGGCCGACCACCGCCATCTTGAATTAATGACGTCAGTAGTGACGTTTCAAGATGGCGGACGGTCGCCATCTTGGAATCCAAGATGGCGGACAGCCGCCATCTTGGAAAAAGGCGACAGTACCACCATTTCCGTACTACTTCCAATCTCTTACCGTTTTCTCTTTTATATCGAAAGCCCTTACTGTAGCACAGTTGTTCGATTCTTTAGCCTATTTTACGACTATTAACTTGAAGCGTACTTCATATTTCCTTCTTTTCCTTACGAAAATATGATATTCCACCTGTAGACACTGCACCTCTATGCACGAGCCGGGACTTCTCCAACCGCTTACCTCGAGCTCGCTACAAACTGAAAAACCGTTCGACACCAAAGTACGCCTCCTCACAACATGTATTGAAGCGGCTAGCCCTAAAAACCATCCGTGTGGAATTTCCGGAGGACGAGTGGATTCGTATCTACACTGACGGGTCTTAAGTTTCAGACGGTCGAGAAGCAGGGGCTGGGTAGTACTGCCGGCAGTTGTACCCAGCCCGTGGGACGTATAGCCGTAGGTGCCCCCCTCAGCAACTACGATGGCGAAGTTGAAACAGTACACGCCGCTGCTGCCGAACTGAAGAAGCTAGCTTCTTCTTTGAAAGCAGTGTTTTTGGTCGACTCCCAAACCACTACACATAATCTATCGCGCAACACCCGAACGGACTGCCAGAGGACGGTTGGGTGTACAAGAACACCGGAAAGCCTGGGAAATCGCGGGTGGACACTGATGTTACAGCGGATAACCGGTCATGTCAACATCCTTGAAAATGAGGAAGCCTATAAACCGGCCAAGTTAGGAACGACTATACGCCAACCAAGTTGCCCCGCGTCCTTGCGTTCATCCAGGACGCTGGTCGAAGCGGCGATCAACAGATGGAACGAACAACGTCTCTCCGAGACGGCTGCTGGTAGGAGGTGGAAGGAAGACCTTGGTCTCTGACGGCCCTATAAACCTCCCGATAAGTAAGTATATTTCCTTCTTTTCGTTGGTTCCATGATAGCCAATAGTTTACGCATTTTACGCTGATTACACTTATAGTATAAACTGTTTGAACACAAAACACAACCTAAAACGTAACAATGCTAAAGAAGTATTTTTCTTTACGCGTGCAACCATCGACTGCGAAAAATTATTGAAAATTATTATGACTTTCGAAAACTCTATCGTATTATTTAAATACGCTGTATCATAATACATTACATTGCAATAGTAAAAAAAAATAAATAAAAAAATTATGTTTATTGAGCTATTGAGGAAAAAACGATTAAATCATAATTATTTACTAGTACGGAGTAGGGTATGTCCACAAAATAGAATAGCCCAAACGACGCTTTTGTGAATAGTCAACGTCATTACCCGAGTGCCGCCGAATTAGTGCGAATAGGACATCGTACGTAAACGTTCAAATTGAAAAAAACGAGTAAATAATTATAATTTATTAACGTATACCAGGTTACAGAGCAACAGTACAGTGACATGATGAGTCAACAGTACTCTGCACAGATGCCAAGGCATCTGTGCGCAGTGTAGCGTGTTAAGTATAAATGTACCGGTAAATGTATAGTCTTGAAAGATTCAGGCTGACCGTTCCTGAGACGCGTGGTTAATTGAAATCCGACCGCCAAAGAACACCGGTAGCACAGTATAGAATTTAGATTCGTATAAAAGCCTTTACAAGGACTCGAACCTTAAAACTCTCGACTTCGAAAATCAACTGATATGCGATGACGAGTTTAACCGCTTGTTCGACCCGGCGTCTAGCGACTGATTAGTGATAACCTTGCTTCGCTTTCTTGTATAAACATTTAATTTGTTAAAATAGGATTTACGACCAAACAAAAAGTTAAATATTGCGCGTACAATCTAGCAGAGTCCATCCGAAATTTCACAGGTAGATTTCCTTATGTTCATCCACCGACTAAAATGTCAATTTCTAAGTGGAAGTGTTTGTTATTGGAAACTGGCAGTGCGGTTAAAAAATACAGCCCATCTACTGATGAAGGAAATGAGGAAATCATGAGCGCTTCATTACTGCGATCTCCGGTTAAAATTTTCATCAGCTAGATGAAAACTCTAATTTCCATTTTTATTTGTATCAATACGTAGCTTAGATCGGGAGATATTCAGCATTAAAGACAAAAATGTCCTTTTATTTTTAAAGTGGAATATTTTGGTCGAGAAAAATCGTAGAGATATACAGAAAAGAAACTAAATCTAAGCTTTAAGCGATTTTAATGCAGTTTTCTGAAAAAATTCGTTTCTCACATGCCTCGAACAAACACGAAGAAAAACTTTCAAATTTTTAAAACTTTTCTTGTCACCGATATTTTTTTTAATTTAATGATTTTTGAAATCTGAAGTATACCGCCAAAAAGTAGAGGTATTCAAACTTGATTTTTTTTTTATTCGTCTCTCTAAGCCTCTTGGTCGCAAAGTTAAAGCGGGTTGAATACAATCATTTTTTATCGTGAAATATAAATGTCCGTTTAATCTTTTGTACTAGTGTAGCAGGTATTTAATTTTAGTTTGAAATATCAGGAAAACATAATTTTTGCCTTTTTTTAATCAGCCATCGCCTTCCTAGACCACCGGAACGCCCCCAATTTTCTGTGGGCCTTCTACTTCCCCCCCCCCCACACTGATAAGTGCCCACAAGGAAGCGGTATCGCTCGCTTTGAGAACGAATGCTATACACTATACACTACTACATAAAAAGGAAGAAGGTTTTTGTTTGTTCGGAATAAACAAAAAAAAAAACTACCCGATCGATCGCAACCAAATATTTGCCCGTGTTTCTTGACAACCGAGAAGGTTTTTTAAATATATTTCATCTGGAAAAAAAAAATATATATATGTAGTAATGGAGATTTACCGGTTGAAGTACACACTTTAATGAATTGAATTAATGAAATATGAACTGTGAGTCACTGTGTGAGCTGGATTTGTACTGAACGATTCGAATCAATCGAAAGAATAATAGTACAAAAATGGTAGAGTTAAATTTACGTTAAATATCAAATAATTTTTAAAAAAATCTGTTGTAACAATAACGGGCTTCCCGTGAGGATTGTGTGTGAGGCTAGTGTGTTGAGGTACGCGAGCAGCTAGTGAGAGGCTAGACCGATAATCACCATCAACTGGTAACAAACGGGGTGCCTCTGGGGCGCTGTTTTGGGAAGTGCAACGGGATGCTCTTATAATATCTCTGCAAACAATAGTCCGATATTCAAAATTCAAACGGGGTATTTGTTAGTAGGTTGAAGGCTAACTTTTGCCGGTACAGTCTCGATCTAACCTATTACGGTTATTCGGAAATGTATATACTCGTAAATATATATATATATATATATTTAGGGAAGCTAAGTTAATATTTATTGCATTATTTAAATCAATCTCAATATTAACAGAGCTAAAATCATATTGATAATCACATTGATCTCTACTGGTTGCGTTTTAAGCCGTAGACCGAGAACCTAACTCTCTTGAAGGTTAAGATATTAAAAATACTCATTATTTCTTCACTCCCAAGGAAAGTGAAATCGTAAATTAAAGATTCATCCTCCGAAGTTCATACCTACGATAGTTCCAGAGGTTAAACAGAAAAAAGAGAGTTACTATTATTTTATCTTTTTTTTAATTTAGTTTCTTTTTCGGGTTTCTATAAAGTCTGAATAGTATAATTATTATTTATCAGTATTATTCTCACAACCGTGAGGTTGTGAGAATAATTACTAGAATAATAAAAAAATATTTTTATTTTATTTCATCATCAATTACAAAAAATATTGTGAGAAAAGGGTGTATCTCAAATTATCTAGTAACCACTCGGTTAACAGTTCTGATCACTTTTAAATTTATAACGAAGTTTTGAAAAAAAATCGTGCATCATTATTTTCAGCGAAGCGAGGTGATAGGTGATAAAGGTTGTAGATTGTTTACGTTTGTGGAGTTTAAACGATCATATTATAAATTTACTGATTCACCGTATTCATATTCAGATTATAAAAACAAATATCCCTTATACGCGATCGATTGTTCACGACAAGATGAATCGGTAAACCTAATTCAGTGAGAAAAGCTCCTTTAGATACTGGTGTGCCAAAATCGACTCTCCAAAGAATAGCAATAAGGAATAAAGTAAAATTTTTTAAAAGCACCCGGTTCATAATCTTTTGGAAGACGACCTGGATAGGAGAGTTTATTTTTGTTCGCTTAATATCGAGCATTATGAAGTCGATACAGACCGGCGTGAACGTGTATTCTCAAACGAATCTACTTTCTACCTCAACGGTACGACAACCAGGCATAACTGTAATTACTACAACACCGAAAACCCTCATATTCTTGAGCCGAAGCGGCTTAAATCAAAAGCCATTAGCGTCTGAGCAGCTGTTACCGTCAATGTTGTATCTTCCATTACAACATATCAGACAATACGATGACCGGAAGCAACACCTACAAATGTTAAATCGACACATAATGCCTCATTTTAGCGTTCCAGAAATGAGATACGCTATTTCTCATCGAGCTAGAGCCGCACCTCATTTTGCACCCGGTTAAACAGCTACTAAATACTCACTTTGAGGGTCACCGATCCGGTGACCCTCAAAAATTCCCTTCCACGGCCGGATCGGCCGTGGAAGGGAATTTTTGGACTGGCCACCGAGATCGCCAGACTTTACTGTCTGTGACTTTTTCTTGTGGGGTTATTTAAAGAAATTCCTGTAGCCAAGAGTTGAAGAGGCTCGTTGAAGAAGTATTTATACGAATTCCAACACATTTCTTTACGAATGCGTACACAGGATTTATAAAACAGCAACCGGAGTGTCGCTGTTATGGATTTCAGATTGAATAATTTCTTTATTAATCGATACAAAAATTTCTCATAATTTTACGAGTTGTTTTTATTTTGTAATCGGTCTGTTTTTAATCGTTTTTACTAGCGAATAAAAAAATGTGGTTTATCTGAAATCGATGTTTTTATTTGAAAGCCGGCATTTTGTTTCTATAAATCCTAGAAAGCTGAAATTTTCCAGAACATTCGTTAAAAGGTCTGTCAAGTTTAAGTAGAATCGGTGGGGGAATGGGCTCAAAAGCGTACACATCTTCCTGAGACGCATTTTTATATATTATCATGTACACAGAATGAGATCGCAGTAATCGTGTACGTCAATCAGGTCACCTAAATTAAAAAGAAATTGCATTTTTGTCCGATGAACGTAAATATGTCTGGTAAATAGTTTTTTTTGTAAAAAAAACTTCTGGTCCAAACGCGACTGAAAATTCGGGTAGTAAATTTAAAATTCGATAATTTATTAAAGCTACTTATAATGCAAATAATTATAGCGCAATACTGTAAATATTCCATTAAGCGCGTCTTTGATCGATACTTGTCAAAAAGTGTTACTTCAGTATTTATCTTTTGTCGGTAGGGAAATGTTAAAAAGCGAGTTAAATGAAAACCGATAAAATACTTTGTATTTAATAGCGTAATGAGAACGGTACGATGTTATAAAATTGTAGAACGGTCTCAGAAAGAAATGTTAGGCTTAAATATACAGAATAACATGAAAGAATGACATATGCGGTTACATGTTTTTAATGCTAAAACATGTAACAGTTGGAATACAGACCGGAAACGGTGGGTTATATCGGAATTAGGTCGAGCATCAATGGCGGCAGACCGCATGTTCATTCTGTCAACTGTAGCGACTCGATGACAGACATTCGCTATTATATGATTTCTATACCTCTTTTAACCTAATCCACCGTTTTTTCACAGAGAATTTTATAAAAAAAAAAATAAATCTTGCGATTAGCAAAACGGCATCTAGATATTTTAAAAATCGATAAAAGAAAATAAATTTTGAACTAAGATGAATTCACGAAGACATTAATTAAAATGGAATTTAGATAAACTTAAAGAAGCTTGGAACAAGATAGAAAGAGGCAAATCAATCGTAACATGAACGAATTTTTAGAGAGAAAAATTCTGTTTGAAGGGTCCTCAGCCGGTTTTTAAAAAAAAGAAAAAAACTTTTATTCTGTACATAATAATTTATTTCATAGATTATGTCAGAAAAGGGTAGGTATTAATCCGGAGACAGACATAAAAGAAATTGACTCAGCATTTGCCTGGCTTAATCAAGGGAAACCGTCGATGAAACCTTGATGAGAATGTTTTTAAATTTCCTAATTTACATACAATATATATATATATATATATATATATATATATATATATATAACCTATGACACTCCGGGTAATGAAAGGATTCCAACACGGGGTTATACAACTAAATCGGTTCAGCCGTTCACCTGCTACGGTGGAACAAATATACATACTTACATACACCCTAAATACAATACACTCTTTTTTGGGCAGTCGTGTAATTATTAGAGCATAAACCACAGTGAGTATTTTTTTAATGTAAATTACAAATATTTTAATTTTTTAAAGATCTAAATTTATTGTATTAGAAACAGTTAATTTTTACAAATTTTTAAGATTTTTTTTTTTTTTTGTTTTTCATAGACTTTATCGAATCAATTTTCTCAGAATAAAATTTTCCACATGTTTTCATAATAAAATTTATGCATTTAACGAAGATATTGAACTTCAAACCTAAAACGATGTTTTTGGTCACCAATTTTTCTCTTTTACGTTGGATATTATGAAAAGACGGTAATATAGTTCTGGAACCTGTTTTATTCGATTTTTAGGTCAAAAAACATATGAAACCGTCAGTTTTACCTGTAACATACTGAAATTTCACCGGATTAACTGAAATCCGTGCGAAATTTTTCCTTAGCCGTAACTCGATAACAAAGCGTTTTCGGGGTATTTTTTGGTTTTACGCCCCCCACTTTTTTCGCATTTTTTCACATAAAAATTACTTAATATAGCATTTTTTATAATAACCGGTAAAAAAACATTAGAGAATACGCAGTAACATGCTGTTTTATAACGGTCATTTTAAACATTCTCCGTATTAACGTATTTTACGTATTAGAAATATAAACTTTATTGCTTATAATTATAAATTATAAAGATAATCTTATCAAATTAAAGAACGCTCGCTTCGTTCGCTAACTTTCAGTAATTAACAGTAATGTTCTGATTATTTAAACGATAAATAATTGCAATAATTACTGAATCACTGCATCTACTTTTTTTTAACTTCCGGGTCAACCGTTAGATATTGCTTCAGAGGATGAGATGAATGATTTGTAGCGTGTGTGAAAATGCCATGCCTGACCGGGATTCGAACCCGGGACTATTGTTCGAACACGAAATCTATTATTTAAATAATCAAAACATTACTACTCAATGTTAACGAGCGAATCGAACGTAGGTTAAGTTTGGTTAGATTATATTTGTAATTTCTCTGCAAATACCAACCGATTTGGAAGAATTCTGCCTCTTTATTACTTTCTTTTTGAAAATGAGAACTCGTCTATTTCTACCGTCATTCCTGGACCACCTTTTTAATAAATGATCAGCACACACAAACACACACACACACACACCTCAGGTACATTTTACAATCCGTTATCGCTTGCCATTAACCTACGCTCGCTTTGCTCGCTCACTTAGACTAATTAGCCTGTCATATGTAAAATATGTTGTTTATATCTTTAAAATGACCGGTATAAAGCAGATGTTAGTGTGTTTTCTCTGATGTTTTGTTCATCGATTATTATAAAACATGCTACATTAAGTAATTTTTATGTGAAAAAAATGCAAAAAGTGAGGGGGCGTAAAATGAAAAAGTACCGTTTTCAGACTATGTTGGTATGAACTTCTTTCTTTATTTCAAGCTCTAGAATCAGTATCCAGATTATTTCCCTTCCCTTTTGAATCACCTGAATACATACATGCATGTGTGTATGTATACCGCTATACATATTTATATAGCTTATGACAACCCCAGAAACGTAAGGATTCCTACGCGGGGTCATACATCTAAATCGGTTCAGCCGTTGAGCTGCTACGGTAGAACAAAGATACATACATACGTACTCCTTTTTGGGCACTCTTGTAATAACCACTATACAAAAATGTTATATATATAAAAAAAGTGTAGTGTGGTTTTTGTAGTTAGTATTCTATTTAATTGCGATTGAATATTAAAAAGGCGTCAGTGAAAATTATTTGATCGCATATTATGTACACAGATAAACAAAGATGCAGAAAATTATGGGTTTTTTTATCAAATTTTAGTTAATATTATTTAAAAATTAATTCGAGTAATATTGTTTACGTAAAAAAGTTTTTTATTTTTTTTTTAATTAATCGGGAGACAATTTTCTAAACGGTCCGATAGCAATGGAAACGTAATTCCCTTTCTAGTAAGATGAAAAAGTATTTTGTTAGATAAAATGAAAACAGCTGTCATTATGATAGATTTTAAATGAAATAAAATTACATTTTAAATAAAAAATCTGATGTGGACATCACACGACTTCCTTGTACTGTATAAGTTGCATATACACAATTTTTCTGGTTAATTTAAACTTATTTCATTCAAAAGTGAGGTACGATCCTCCCCAGTTCTTTAATAAAAGTGCACAGATACACGATCGCTAAAATATTAGTTTTTATTAACGTCAAATATTTATACGATTATTAATTGAACAATCTTACCTGAAATATTAGGTTAGAGTAAAAGGCCCTTGATTATTCTAAATAAATCTTTTACCAAATAATCCAATAATAAAAACTGATTATTCTACACCGTAAGATCAAAATTAATATTTGTAACCGGTATAGAGGAGTTCACTAAACAGAATTGTTTAATTACTCGTATTACGACACACCAGATATCTGAAATACACACCAGAATTCTTGTGCATATTATTCACAAGTGAAAAAAAAATTCAATAATCACTTTAAATCGAATGCAATTTGAAAATGTATTTTATTTTTCTGTCAAATAATTAAATAAAATGATTATTTTTTAAATAAATATCAATTTTTGTAAGAATTTGTTAAGAAAATCCAAAAATAACACGATTATAATTTTCAATCGATATTAAATAATCAGATGTTTCACCAAATCTATTACATATACACATATGTAATAATGCATATTAAATTACATTTACACATTTTTAAAAATACATTAAATTTTATTTCACTAATAACTTCTGATTTTTTTTTATTATTACTGAATTATTACTTACTGTGAACGTTTTTTACAATCACGGGTTAAGAATTATTAAATCAATATATTTAAATTGAAAAAAAAGGAGATGTGCCTAATTAAAATTTTAATTTCGATTGCAATCAAAAAGGGAGGTGTACAACTAGACGTTATAACAGTGATAAATCAAAAATTTCAACATCCTACGGCTAATCGTTTTTTAGTTATGCGAGATACATACGTACGTACAGACGTCACGCCGAAACTAATCAAAATGAATTCCGGGATGATGAAAATGGATATTTCCGTTGAAATATGAAAACCGAAACGTTTCGCAATCACAATACATCCTTTACTTCGTACAACGAAGTAAAAACAATCGATTAAAGGATTAACCTAAATAATATCCATTTAGGTTTTAATTCAATTTTTTTAATCAAATAGTACATACCGGTACGGTACACAGCCTACATGTGTTTCACGCTTTGGTCGGTTCAGTTATGTCGAATCTATGAAAATATTTGGTTTAATGAATTTCTGATACTTTAATTTTTTTTTTTAATGCTCTTTATTTAAAATAATTACAAAACCTTACTCTACATAAATTACAGCGACAAATATTGGAAGCGGTTCGATACGTTTTAAGAACGACCCGTAAATATTTATTAGAGTTTTTCACCTGATATCTGTACAGACGCTTGTTAAACACTCTTAAGTTTTCAGGGTAGTCGATACTTCTAGGTAAGTTTTTTTTGTTAAGGTAACCCCATAAAAAACGGTCTACTGTAGTAATGTCGGGGGAATGCTCAGGCCGATGAACCAGACCAGCTCGACCGATCCGTCGATCAATGTATTCGCGGTCCAAAATTACTCTGGTGATATCGAATAACGTACAGGAAAGCCATCATGATGAAACCGCATCGTTCTGCTCTTCTGCAAGGGTAGTTCGTCGAGTAGTAAAGGCGACTGATTTTCTAGAAATTCTGTTTATGTTTCTCCTTTCAAATTTCCATCGGAAAAATGCTGTCCGATTAATATACAGCCTATGATTCTGTACCGAACATTGACAGACCGTGGATGTTGGTATTCTACTTCCGTAACCACCGTGGGTGTTTCACCGCCCAATAATGCATATTATATCTGTTTACTGCTCCACGATTAGTACAACCTGATTCGTAGGAAAATAGAACATTAAGAAAAAAATGTCGATCTGTACTTTTTCCAGCACCCATCGACAAAACGCTACTCTTAATTCAAAGTCGTTTCCGTGCGATTCCTGATGCAGTGAAATACGGTACGGATGGAATTTCAGGCGTTTTAATACCCTGGTTTTTGACATCCCACAGTCACGCAAAATTCTCGTTGAACTAACATGAGGATCTACAATGACCGCAGCAGCCACCGCTATCGCATTGTTTTTTGTCGTCACAGTATTTTGACGGTTCCTATTTTTGGTACCCGCACTTCCAGCATCGTTAAACCGTTTTACAATTCTGAACACAGAAGGACTGTAGTATTTCTACCGGGGAATCGTAGAGCACACAAAGTTACTGTCTGATCAACATTTCGGTAACAAACAAAATTACCTCCTAGGTAATTTTGTTTAATAAGAGAAAACCCCGTTTTTTCTCTTATTGTAAATCGTTCCGATAAATAAAAACTAAATAGTTTAGTATTTATTAACAGTCGGCGAGTAACAAAGTAATAAAAAAATTAATCGAAGACACTGATAAAGTTCACTTAGACAAATGTCATTTGCATGTTGAACATCACTTTTAAGCTACTTTAAAAATTACGCTGGTGTCTACACGCTTAACTTCTTTTTCTTCTTCATTATTGTTAGCATTGATCGTTTTTGATTTAAAATTTTAACATTAGCTGGATGTAACTCGACAGCTGGGACAGAATTAATGAAACTAAAAGCACCGGTTTACAGGCTTACAGAATATTTGAGGATGAATAACTAAAAACCCTGAATGATTCTGAATGAAATTTCAATTTTTTTGCAAAGAATTCTATCCTACAACAAAAAATATAGGTTCCTATTTAAAAAATATTAAATCGTTCTTGAAATGACCTTTATTTCCCCTTATCAAGGACAGCAATTCTCCTTTAGTGTCGTCGGGGTGGTTCCAGATTTTAAGTTTTTGAGGTTTCCTCTCGAAATATGTGGATTTCGAGATTAGGTTGTGGTTTCTGCAGAGATCGATGAGTCTCTGTTCGTTTTCATTTGTTCTCATTTAGGCGGGCCATTTTCCGATGATCATAGTATCTTCTTTCTTTGCTTAGTTTAGCGTTGAAACCTCCGATTAATTGTTTAACGTGATTTTCGGGGATGTTATTTTTGGTCTGTCGAGAAGGTCCCAGAACTTTTCTGTTTCTTTATGGTCTTTTGGAAATTAGATTTAATTATTAACGGGGGTGTAGTTGTTTATTACGGTGTAAATTTTATTAGATGCTTTTACGGTGAGCGTTGAGAAATTTTTGGGAGTTGTGACTTGAATTCATGTGCGAGTTTATTATTTTGAGATTGACCGAAAAGCCTGCTCCAGACTGTGAGACATTTTTCATCAGTCTCTAGGAATTTCTTTATAGAGCATATATTCTTGAGATTTCATGGCGTTTATACTGACGTTTCTAATTTACTGCAGTCCCATGATGAGAATTTTGTGTCGGTTGATTAGGTCAGTTATTATTTTTAGTTTACCGGTCTGTATAATTGAGTTTGCAGTGTATGCGGAAGTGTAGGTGATTTGCTTCGGTTTGATTTTGATCTTGTTCATGTGTGCAGTGTTGGGGCGTTTTAAGTGGCAGCCCATCACATCCAAGTATTGCATTCTCTGAACTCTGATGTTGCTTGGTTCAGTCGGTGGACTGAACCACCTTAAGTCCTTTCATGCTTGACTGACAAGGAGTCACCTGCAGTGGAATTAGGTCCCAAGTTACAACAGTAGATGTGATCTAGTAACGTGATCGTGGGGTATGATTTGATGATAGATGAAGTTGCGAAGTTTGTTTAGATTCGGTTCACTGAATCTTATTTTGAAGAAAAGTCAAAAAGTCCGATCCTAAAAATTATATCCTCTTTATTGTTTATTAAATTAGAAAACGGGTTTATTTTTAAAAGGAAAAGGAATCTGAAAATTTATTTTAATAAAAGATTTTACTTAACTAAATACTTAGTGATTTCTTTTCTTTTTTTAATAACGAATCTTTTTTAATAGGTAAAAGTCGACTTTGTTTGAACCGTTAATACTTAGTTTTTAAAATGCGATTTACAATATAATCAATAATTATTATATTAATATAAAAATTATGCAGAATTTAATTGTAGTCGAGCATAACAATTTGTCAATATGTAAGCAACCATAATATGTTGTTATGTATGCATATCTTAAGCGCTTTGATTAAGTGGTATTGTCTGTAATAGAGAATTAGGTAATAACACAACACTGTAATACTAAACAGGGCATATATATATACTCAACCTTCTGTAAAGTCAATTACATCAAATCCCATCAGTGTTTAACAGTGAATCTTGTTATTACTAATTTAACAATTACGTATTTATAACGATTACATTATTTTATTAATTAACTTTGCGATAATAGTAATTATTTAGAAACTGACATTTTGAAAATAAAATAAAAGAAATAAAGACAAACTTTCAAAATTTTATTTTTAAAACAATTCTCTTTTAATAAATTACTTAACCCTAATAAATAATTACAAAGTGATCCTCATCGACTACTGATTTTCAATTTGCTAGTAAAATACACAAGGTCTCTCTCTCTCTCTCTCTCTCTCTCTCTCTCTCTCTCTCTCTCTCTCTCTCTCTCTCTCTCTCTCTCTCTCTATCCTTGTAAACCCCTTAGCGACTAAAAGGGCTGTCTATGAAATACTAATAAGTAAATAATAAAGTCCTTTTCATCGGTTAAAGTATTCTAAGTAGTATTAAGTAGTTTTCTAAGTAGTATTTAATATTGTATGAAATATAAACCGCCAAAAAAAATATGTAATTAGATAGGTTAAACATACCGTATTAATTTCCACTAGTTTTCACAGATCCTGCATCTTCAGTCCGTATTAAATTTTACGTATCAACTTTTTTCATTTTATTTTAAATTTTGAAATTTTTTTTTAAATTAAAAGGATATGTTTTAATGTAATAGATATTGAATTTAATACCGACTAAAGATGCAGGATTTTGCAAAAACTAAACTTAACTTAGTTATTGAAAATTAATATGATAAGTTTAACTTATCTAATTACTGGGTTTTGATAATAGATATATATTTGGGTTTGAGGTAAAGGTTTCTTCATATTCTCCCAGGGATTTAGGATTACCCACCAGGTTGGTCTAGTGGTGAACGCGTCTTCCCAAATCAGCTGATTTGGAAGTCGAGAATTCCAGCGTTCAAATCCTAGTAAAGCCAGCTATTTTTACACGGACTTGAATACTAGATCGTGGATACCGGTGTTCTTTGGTGGTTGGGTTTCAATTAACCACACATCTCAGGTATGGTCGAACTGAGAATGTACAAGACTACACTTCATTTACACTCATACATATCATCTTCATTCATCCTCTGAAGTATTATCTAAACGGTAGTTACCGGAGGCTAAACAGGAAAAAAAAAGGCTTTAGGATTGCATAACTCTGATAATATTAATAGATCTGGCAACACTTGCATGCTTTTCAAAGGTGAATATCACCGAGTATTTTTTGAAAAGGTTATGATTATATTTGTTTATTTATTTTAAAATTATTGCGAATTAAAAACGGGTTAAAATAATTCTGCGCCTATTACAGATTTATCAAAAGAATGATTGGCCTGAGCCTTAAAAAACTGAAACCGACTAACTATTCATGAGATGTGTGGTTAATTGAACCCCGATTACCTAAGTACATCGATACCCGCTATCTAGTATTCAATTCTGTACAAATATAACTTAATTTTACTAAGATTTGTACCTAAGAATATTCAACTTCAAAAATCAGATGTTAAACGGCCGATTTGCTAAAATGATTTTACCGTTAGACCTACCCCGATGATTTTACTGTTAGCGGGTTCTACTAACTAATTAATTAATTTTTATAGAATCAACCATAAAATTACACTACAGACACTGTTTACACAATTTGTTAATTACTATGTGTGGGGTTAAACAACTCAGAACCCTAACAGCAAATCACCGCTTTAATAATGCAGAGTGTGGAGTGCCACCTCTTTTTAGCAGCCAATCTATCTGAAAAGTGTGGCTTGTTTATGCTGTATTGTAGAGCTCATAGAGTTCTTGCCTAATCAATTCTTTCTTATGATAAATCAAACCAGATTTATATTTTCAAATTTTTTTAAACCTTTTTTTTTAACTTTTAAGGCCCCAAAGGACCACTTTAGTCAGAATAATTGAAGTCTTTTTTCCCGATCTTTTGGCCTTTAAGTTCTTAGCTTTTTACTTTCTCCCGGTATTTAGTCATTCTTAATGATCTTACTTTACGATCCTCTTTTGAATAAACCCTTTTTGTATAATTAAAATTTCTTACTTTAAAGTCGGTATTCGGATCTTTAATAACAAATTTTAATTTTTCGGATTTATTAAGTAAATCTTCGTAAGTCAAATTTAATTCTTGCATGTCTTCTTTAATTTCTTTTATCCATAATGGCGGATTTTTTTAAGACCAAAATCTATCGATAATTCTTTTAGTAATCTATCCTGCGGTAATCTTAACGAGTGTGCGCAGAAAGAAATTCGCTTCTTTTTCATAGTATCGATTAAGGATTCCAAGTTTTCGTATAGAAATTTATTAGGCGATAATCTGTACCGATTTTCGTGTTTATATTTTTTGTTTATGCGGGTTCTAAGAATCCTGCGTTCGACTTTAACCAAAGGTTCGGTCCTATTTTTCTAATTTAATCTAAATAAAGTCTCGCTCGCGTAAGTAATTACCGGTTTAACCGCGGTTTTGTAACGTCTAATTTTAGTGTTAATCGAGAGCGATTTTTTGTTGTAATTATTTTTGGTTACTTGTAGCACTTTAAATAATTTATTAAGTCTTTCGGTCCGATTTTGTTTTTCGCTACGATTACAAGTAATGATGTCTTCAAGATATTTAAATTTTTCTACAAGTTCTACTTGGTTTCCGTTAATATTCACAGAATTAATAACTAAAAGATCTATAGCAATCATTTTAGTCTTTTCGTAAGAAATTTTAAGTCCAATTTTATTCGAAAGTTCTTTTATACTTGTTATTTGTATTCTGGCTTCTGCGATACTATTAGCTAATAAAGCTAAGTCGTCGGCAAATCCTAGGTGATTTAAATTTAAGTTATCTCTTTTGTATCCTATGTGAATATTTTTTGGATTAATTTTAAACCGTTCGCGCATCAGAAATTCTAGTGCAAGATTAAATAATAAAGGCGAAAGTCCGTCGCCTTGTTTCAGTCCGGATTTTACGTAAAAAGGTTCGGAAAATTTGCCACGAAATTTAATTTTAGATTTTGTATTTGTCAATGTTAAACCGATCATTACCGATTAAGGATCCAATCCGAGATTTCTCAAAATTTTTAACATCGAAGGCCTATGTATGCGATCGTACGCTTTTTCTAAATCGATAAAAGAAATAATCATATATTTTTGCTTTCTATTATAAATATCTATAAGTAATTTCAAAGTAATAATTTGACCTGGACAACTGCGTCAAGGCCGAAAACCACCTTGGTAATCGCCTAGCTCGCTTTCTAGTCGGTCCTTAATTCTATTGTAAATAATTCTAGATAAAATTTTATACGTACAATCTAATAACGAAATTCCACGATAATTGTCCGGATTTGTCATGTCGCCTTTTTTGTGTAAAGGATGTATAACAGCTGTCGTCCAATGTTCTGGAAGTTTTTCGGATTCCCAAATTTTAACCAGAGAATTATGCAAAGATTTCTTAAATGATTTTAAAAACTTTATATATTACTTTATATTTTAAAAACTCTATATATTTTTATATTTATATTTGTATAGTTTTTATTATTTTTTTTATTTTTATTTATACTTATATTTTTATAATTATATCAATTTTTTCTATTGTACTTCATCAGTTATTTATCAATATTATTGTTTAAATATGGTTCCAGCCAAAGTTATATCGGCATTTTTTTTTTCAATAGGAAGTGCATTTTATTAGAATTGAGTCTGTTCATTTAGCGTATCTTTGTTTTTTTGTTAGAATTTTAAGTTACATCTTGCGCAAATTAATGTGAACAAGAGTATATATTCAAAAATAATTAAATTTACACTGTATAAATATTATACAGTGTTTATTACTTTATTTTTTAGTATTTAATATGTCCTCCTCGGTCTTTAATAACTATTTCAATTCTCTTAAATATTGAATCGATAAGACTTTTACATATTTATTCAATTTCTTGGTTGTAAAACCACGCCTTTATCGCAGCATAAACCATCTTCTCTTTGGTAGTGCAGTCCATTTTTCTCGGTCTTTTTCTTCACAATCGCCCGCTTTTCAATCGGGTTCAGGTTTAGTGAATTTCCAGGCCAGTCCAAAGATTGAATCCCTTTTTGAGAAGTGAAAAGCTTTTATGAGTGGCAGGAAGACAAATCTTGTTGAAAAACAGCCATAACTAACTAAAAATTATCGCTTATTCACATTAATTTGCACAAGACTGTATAGCACTTTTTTATCCGCGCGTAGTACATCAAAGGTTTTTTTATACTGGTACATGCTGACCGTATTACTCTCAAAGATTTTCAATTGTTCATTGTATCTTGATTTAAATCATTTTATATGTATATCCACCGTGTTGATGATAAGAAACTTTAATTTTCTATGCGTACACAAAATATGATCGCATTTTAACAGTATTGAACATTATGAAGCGTGGAAACACACAGCACTTAAATAAAAAACCACGATTCAAATCCATTGCTATTTTCAACTATAATCCAAATTCTGCCTGTATAATAAAAAAAAACCGCCAATAATATCATAAGTCGATGCCAGGATAGATAGCGGCAAAGGTCACTGAAGATGTTCATAAAAGCGACTAGAAATGTTTTGAAATATATTAGTAAAAAAATAATTTTTTAAATTTAGTTCGGTTTGTCATTTTAAAAGTAAAAAGTTTTACATTATTTTTCACAGAATATTGCGGATAAAAAAGGAAATATTTACCTTAAGAGTCACACACTTTAAGGTAATAAATTAAATAAATACAAACTCTGCAGCGCCAATATTCTAAATCAGATCTAATACGTGTAAATAAATCTTTATTCTGATCTGAACATTATGTAGATTACATCATTGTAATTTAAATTATAAATATTAAAAAAAATTGTAAGATAAAAAATAGTAGTTTTTAAATATTGCTAATTTAAATACAAACACAGGAAATAACGGTATAGTAAATAGATAAAATATAAAAATTACTACAAAATAATTCACAAATCAGAAGCCAGCGCTGAAAATTATTTGTAACATATTTATGTACACGTTGAAAGGCATGCAGATAATTCGTTTTTCCTATTTTGTTGGTGTTGTTTAAAAATTCATCGGTAGAGTAATATTTTTTCCCTAAAAGAAAATTTTTTAATTATAGGAAGGTAAATTTGTGGGAAGATGTTTCAGATGGTTCGACAATTTATTAAAAATTACAAAGGACAAAATAAGGGCCTTTCTCATAAACCAAAGAATTGTACTGAGTTACACAAAAACAGTTCCATTGTTTGGTTTACTAAGTAGATATTGTTAGTTTTTAAAATAAGCGACCAAAAATTTTTACATTTTAGTAAAGATTTCACATTCATAAATATAAACACAAGAATGTTATTAAATATTAACTTAATTAATTAACTTAACTTTAATTTTCTATATGTAGTTCTAAACAGTTCATATTTATGAGCACCAGATAATGATCTTTACATTCATACATATCCAGTGGCGGCTTGTAGCTAAAATTAGTGGGGATGCTGCTCCAGAAATTTTTTTCTGGGCCTTTTGAAGTGCATGGTTAAAGTTTTCTGTAAAATAAAAGAACAAAAAAAAAATCAAATAGAATAGCTGGAAGCAGGATCATAATGTAATTCTACACTTTATCGCATTCAACAATATGGTACACAGTTTTTAAATGCATTGTACTTAATACACATAATATTTTTCAGTATTATTTGATAATAACTTAATAAACTGTCCGCTTAAAAACACTGTAGTCCAATGGTGCTTAATTTAAATTTCTATGAACACAGAAACAAATATATAATTACTTTTTACTAATTACCTTCTCTTTCGCCCTTCCAGAATATTTTTCGACAGATTTGGCAATCAAAGATCTCTTGTTTTCCGCCATCTTCTGAAAACTAAAAAAAGGGAACAAACCATACACATGTGGAGTAAAAAAAACTAACTACCTTCCACCAGTATACCAGGTCGGCACTGCAGAAGTAACACTACTCTCTCTCCCTCACAGCCTCGCATTCAGCTTCCTATGTATGCATGCACACAACAGCCTAACACCACACTGGTATAACTGTAAAGCGCCTAGCTCCATACAAAGATTTTTGTATATTTTTCTTAGACTGGGGAATGGCTACGGACATTTAGCTTAAGGATTATATATTGTACAAATATAAAGAAAGAATTAAAGAAAAAAAGACTCATTATATTAAATGTTATCAGTAATATCGAGTAGAAATAGGAAGTGCTGCAGTTCCACAGTGCCTATACGCAAGCTACCACTGTACATATCATTCTCATTCTTCCTCTGAAGTACACCTCACGTGGTTCCTGAGGCTAAACAGAAAGAGAGAAAAGATAATGAATAAAATAAAAAAAACGAGGCAATAATAATTATAAATGGGGCGTCAGTGCCCCATTTTTGTCTTAAAAACTAGTCTGATTTTAGCTAATGGCGGATTTTGGTTAATGGCATCACTGGATTAATTTTGCTTTAAACGAAATCAATTTGATCATTCCAAATGAAGTTGTCATCTAATAACACACCCAGAAATATTGCTTTATAGACAAAAGAAATGCTATCACTTTCATTGATAGGAATTTTGTCCACACAATCGCAATGTTAAATCAGCCTGAGAAGCACAATACAACAGTTTTATCCACATTTAATGTTAGATGGCTGCAAATTCATCCAGTGAATAATTTTTTTCATACAATCATATAATTTTTAATTCCTTTTAAAAAATTATATTCAGATATAGATATAATCCTCCTCTATGAATCATGAGACCTTGCCGTTGGTGAGGGGGCTTGAGTGCTCAGGGATACAGAGTAGCTGGACCGAAGGTGCAACCATATCGGAGAGGTATCTGTTGAGAGCCAGACGAAGGAATGATTCCTGAAAGAGGGCAGCAGCTCTTTCAGTAGTTGTTAGGGGCGTGAGTCAGAATGACTTAAACGGCCATATCAACATCACTCAGTCCTCTGAGTACTGCGCAGCCGAAAGCAATGGAAAACTACATCTGCTTTTTTTCCAAGAAAATGTGGCTCTCTGCATTTTCATATAGCAATGATGGAGGCGCCTTCCTTGGTAAAATATTCCGGAGGTAAACTAGTCCCCCGTTCGGATCTCCGGGTGGGGACTACTAAGGAAGGGGTCACCAGAAAATAAAAAAATAACATTCTACGAGTCGGAGTGTGGAATGTTAGAAGTTTAAAAAAGGTTGGTAGGCTAGAAAATTTAAAAAGGGAAATGGATAGGATAAATGTGGATGTAGTAGGAATTAGTAAGGTTCAGTGGGAAGAGGAAGGCGACTTTTGGTCAGGTGATTTTAGAATAATTAACTCAGCTTCAAATAATGGGCAGGCAGGAGT
This sequence comes from Lycorma delicatula, assembly GCF_047948215.1. NCBI lineage: Eukaryota > Metazoa > Arthropoda > Insecta > Hemiptera > Fulgoridae > Lycorma > Lycorma delicatula. The sequence goes on along the minus strand of NC_134466.1, from coordinate 9,052,448 downwards.
AGGTTTCATAATGAACAAGAAGATAGGGAAGAGAGTAGAGTATTTCAAAACACATAGCGATAGAATCATTGTAATAAGGATAAAATCAAAACCTAAACCGACAACGATTGTTAACGTCTATATGCCTACAAGCGCCCATGATGATGATGAGGAAAAGTGTGTATATGAAGAAATTGATGAAGCAATTAAACACGTAAAAGGAGATGAAAATTTAATAATAGTTGGAGATTGGAATGCAAGCATTGGAAAAGGCAAGGAAGGAAATATAGTGGGTGAATACAGGCTGGGCAAAAGGAATGAAAGAGGGGACCAACTTATAGAGTTTTGCACGAAGTATAATTTAGTAATTGCCAACACCCAATTTAAAAATCATAATAGAAGAATATACACTTGGAAAAAGCCAGGCGATACTGCAAGGTATCAGATAGATTATATCATGGTTAAGCAAAGATTTAGAAATCAACTCGTTGACTGCAAAACTTACCTTGGAGCAGACATTGATAGCGACCATAATTTGGTGATAATGAAATGTAGATTGGGGTTTAAAAACCTGAAGAAAAGGTGTCAGATGAATCGGTGGAATTTAGAGAAGCTTGAGGAAGAGGAGGTAAAGATGATTTTTGAGGAGGACATCGCAAGAGGTCTGAGTAAAAAGATAAGGTAGAAAATGTAGAAGAAGAATGGGAGAATGTTAAAAAGGAAATTCTTAAATCAGCAGAAGCAAACTTAGGTGGAATAAAGAGAACTAGTAGAAAACCTTGGGTTTCAGACGATATATTGCAGCTGATGAATGACGTAGAAAATATAAGAATGCTAGTGATGAAGAAAGTAAAAGGAACTATTGGCAATTAAGAAATGCTATAAACAGGAAGTGCAAACTGGCGAAAGAAGAGTGGATTAAAGAAAAGTGTTCAGAAGTGGAAAGAGAAATGGACATTGGTAAAATAGACGGAGCATACAGGAAAGTTAAGGAAAATTTTGGGGTACATAAATTAAAATCTAATAATGTGTTAAACAAAGATGGTACACCAATATATAATACGAAAGGTAAAGTGGATAGGTAGGTGGAATATATTGAAGTTATACGGAGGAAATGAATTAGAAAATGGTGTTATAGAGGAAGAAGAGGAAGTTGAGGTGGATGAAATGGGAGAAATAATACTGAGATCTGAATTTAAGAGAGCATTAAAAGATTTAAATGGCAGAAAGGCTCCTGGAATAGACGGAATACCTGTAGAATTACTGCGCAGTGCAGGTGAGGAAGCGATTGATCGATTATACAAACTGGTGTGTAATATTTATGAAAAAGGGGAATTTCCGTCAGACTTCAAAAAAAGTGTTATAGTCATGATACCAAAGAAAGCAGGGCAGATAAATGTGAAGAATACAGAACAATTAGTTTAACTAGTCATGCACCAAAAATCTTAACTAGAATTCTATACAGAAGAATTGAGAGGAGAGTGGAATAAGTGTTAGGAGAAAACCAATTTGGTTTCAGGAAAAGTATAGGGACAAGGGAAGCAATTTTAGGCCTCAGATTAATAGTAGAAGGAAGATTAAAGAAAAACAAACCATCATACTTGGCGTTTATAGACCTAGAAAAGGCATTCGATAACGTAGACTGGAATATAATGTTCAGCATTTAAAAAAAATTAGGGTTCAAATACAGAGATAGAAGAACAATTGCTAACATTTAGAGGAACCAAACAGCAACAGTAATAATTGAAGAACATAAGAAAGAAGCCGTAATAAGAAAGGGAGTCCGACAAGGATGTTCCCTATCTCCGTTACTTTTTAATCTTTACATGGAACTAGCAGTTAATGATGTTAAAGAACAATTTAGATTCGGAGTAACAGTACAAGGTGAAAAGATAAAGATGCTACGATTTGCTGATGATATAGTAATTCTAGCCGAGAGTAAAAAGAAGAAACAATGAACGGCATAGATGAAGTCCTACGCAAGAACTATCGCATGAAAATAAACAAGAACAAAACAAAAGTAATGAAATGTAGTAGAAATAACAAAGATGGACCACTGAATGTGAAAATAGGAGGAGAAAAGATTATGGAGGTAGAAGAATTTTGTTATTTGGGAAGTAGAATTACTAAAGAAGGACGAAGCAGGAACGATATAAAATGCCGAATAGCATAAGCGAAACGAGCCTTCAGTAAGAAATATAATTTGTTTATATCAAAAATTAATTTAAATGTCAGGAAAAGATTTTTGAAAGTATATGTTTGGAGTGTCGCTTTATATGGAAGTGAAACTTGGACAATCGGAGTATCTGAGAAGAAAAGATTAGAAGCTTTTGAAATGTGGTGCTATAGGAGAATGTTAAAAATCAGATGGGTGGATAAAGTGACAAATGAAGAGGTATTGCGACAAATAGATGAAGAAAGAAGCATTTGGAAAAATATAGTTAAAAGAAGAGACAGACTTATAGGCCACACACTAAGGCATCCTGGAATAGTCGCTTTAATATTGAAAGGACAGGTAGAAGGAAAAAATTGTGTAGGCAGGCCATGTTTGGAATATGTAAAACAAATTATTAGGGATGTAGTATGTAGAGGGTATACTGAAATGAAACGACTAGCACTAGATAGGGAATCTTGGAGAGCTGCATCAAACCAGTCAAATGACTGAAGACAAAAAAAAAAATAGATATAATTATGTCATCTGTGAATACGGTTGCGATGAATTGCTCATGATTTTGAGACAGGTCATTAATAAACAATAAAAAATACAGAATCTAAAAACCTCTGTGGCACTCCTTGTTGTACATCTAAAAGTTGGGATCTAAATTTTACACATGTATTTATATCAAAATATGAAATTTCAAGTACTTGTTTATGGTCGGTAAGATTTTAACCGACTGTAAGTAACTCCTCTGTTACCATAGCAATTAAGCTTTTTTTCATCAGTAAATGCGGATCTAAATTGGGAATGCTTTACTGAGATTACAAAGAATTGAAAACGGGTTCTTTGTTATCTAAAGAATTAAAAATATTTTCTAAAAACTGGGAATGGCTTGTGATGGTAGGCAATCTTTTCCTAAAATCTTTATGATCGCGTTGTAAATACATTTTACAACTAATTATTCTTGTGAAACGAAGATTAAAAATTATCATAAAAGTTTGAATGTAAATAAAAAGACTTAATTAATGCTTTAATTCACATTCTACTCTCCTTTTCTATTGTTACAGCCCTTGACCACCTTTGGCCTCCTTAAAAACAACACTACAAGCCTTCATTGTCAGAAATAGTCTCTTTTCTGTATTTGTATTTCTCATGTACCCAATTTGCATTCCAAGGATGTCGCACTGGTTTCACAAGTAAATTTTTATACGATAAATCCTTACACTCAATTTCCTGACAAGGAGAACCAGGGATTCTTCAGTTAGGGTTACCGTATGTTATCCAAAACTACATCATTTTTAGGTGCTAGTTACTCATCTTTTCAATCTTCTTCCGTCCTGCTATATAATAACAATCTACATACTGCCATTCATTTCCCACAAGTCGGTCCAAAGAATTATGGAAATAAAATCTGCTGGCAGAGCTGACCAGCTGCATAAACAAAAGGTCTGCCCCCTTCGACAGAAAACAGTAAGCATTTACTGGAATTTATTGATGAAACTTATTTATATCAGTTTTCCTACAAGTGCTATTTACCAGCCTTGAACTCTTTTAGTTCATCATTTAAATTATAATTTTTACGTGATTTTTATAGATATACATATAAAATTACAGGAAAACAGTTGTAGTGGCAAAACTGCTTTCTCTCTGCACCACTTTATTGCTATTACATCTCAACATTTATTAATTTATTTGTTTAAAATTTACCAAACAAAAGACCAAACAATAATTATGATTAAATATTTTAAAAAGCCTCACAAATTTAACAGAGCATTTTTGTGTGCAGTTTTAAAATTACTTAGAATTCAGTTATATCCATAATTTTACTTTGTCAATGATTTTTTAAATATTACCGATTAAAAAAATTAAATAAGAAACCCTGAATTTTCTTCAACTCATTCAGCGTATATAAATATGTGCTCACATAATTTTCAATAACGCTTCTTGAATGGTGAGTTATTTTTTATATTTAATGTCTTCATATTAACCTTAATATTATTTCATGTTTGCCCCTACTTTTTTTTTAATAATTAATTATTTTACTTTGTGATGCTACTCTGATCAAGGTCTGATTATGATTTCCATTCATCCATCCAGGCAAATGTTGGGGAGTTCTTATTTTTATCTATGGAGTAACATATCGACCCATTCCTTATGTGATCTCATATAATGTACTCGTATTATGTACCGATCAGAATAAAAAATTGATTTATTTATTGAATAAATGTTATTACTTCTTCTTGCTATTCTGGGTAGGCATTACATCTGTACCAACTTTTAAGCAGAAATCATAAACACCTCTTCAGCAGTCTCCCCACATTTCTCTTTCCTCTTTGTTTATAATTAATCGCTTGCTTAACCCATCTATCATTATCTAATCTAGATATATGCTGAAGCCGATTCTCTTTGAAATGCACAGTTTGTTCATTAAGAGAGACTATATCTAATTCTCTTCATATATCATCATTCTTAAATTGGTCCCATCTAGAACAACCTTTTACTGATCTAAGAAATCACATCTCTGCTGCCTGAACCTTTGACTTAGTCCTCACACGATCAACCCATACCTCACTTTCATGCACTATCAGAGGGACAGCCATTACTTTGGTATGACTTCATCATTACATCTGTTCTAACTTTATTGCAAAGGGATCTTCATATTGTCCCACACGTATTTTGAAAACTCTGAATTTTATTTTCTGCGTCTATATCTGTTCAATCAGCTTGTTTTCCAAACTAATTTTTGATCTTATTGGATCCTTGCCCCAGAAAGTTGTATGTAAGGCCTTTGTTTTATTCATTAATATTTTTAAATTATACTGACCGCATATTGTTTTCAATTCACATAAAGATCTCTCTATAGCTTCTTCTGAGGCTGTATAAACAGCTGATCATCTGCAAAGAGCAATTACTCTTAAAACATTATTTAAAACAGTTCTTCTTGGACTGAATGTTATACAATAATAAATATTACTTTTCCATCATCTCAAACATCGCCAATGTGAATATTGAAAAGTGTATACGATAAACTACATCCTTGTCTAATACATATATTAGTATCTACCAGTCCATTGTTGTTAAGGCCATCATTTATTACAACTTTTGTTTTAATATATAGATCTTTAATCACTTTCATTAGATGGAGCAGATAACCCTTTTTTATTACAATTTCCCAGAGCTTCTGCCTTAAAACGCAATCAAAAGATTTTTCATAGTCAACAAATGCAATATGTGATTCCAAACCAAACTCTCTCCTCTTTTCAGTTACTTATTTAGGTATAGTTACATTATCAATGCAAGATCTACCTCTACAAAAACCATTTTGTTCCTTTCTAAACAAAGCCTCAGAAATCCATTGAAGACACACATTTAAGATGTTACCATACACTTTATAAACAGAGTTTAATAGGCTTATTGCTGTGTAATTTTTGCATTTTGTTCTGTCGCCTTTCTTAAAAAAATGTATAACCTCTGCAAAATTCCAAGATTCAGGTCTTGTGCAGGACTTCTAGCAAATATTATAATTATGCAACAAACTAAAATGAAGTATCGCTCCATCATACTTAGCAACTGGACATTTATACTCTCTATACCATCTGCCTTTCTATTTCGAGTTAGTCTCAATGCGATACAAAGTTCCTTAAAAGTTATATCATCCCAATTATAAGCATATTCCAATTCATCAGTTTCCTCTATTACATCATCTCTGTACCATAAATCACAATATTGGGGGATCCACTGTTCAAGCTTAACTGAATCTGGGCAACGTCCTTCTCAGATTTATTGAGAAGTTTCATCATCTTAAACCCAAAAGTTTTCTTCCATGCAGATTGCTTTCCACTGCGCTTACAAATCTATCCTGACTCCTGGTGTGCTTTAGGAACTACTGCCTTACAATGATTTGATTTCCTTATAAATTTCCTCATTTTCTTCTGTTATATTTTGTAACATCAACAGGTATGCATGTCTTTTCCCTGGAATGTTCTATCTAAATCTTACAAAATACAATATTCCAAATTACACTATTCCTGATTTACATCCTTAATTGTTTCAAATGCCATCAAACATTCTTTCAGCTGGCCTCTGGTAAAAATCATGAATAGAAACCTGCAAAAAATGTACTTTAAAAACTTTTTTTTTTAATTTTATTACTTCACTGATATAATTCACACATGCATAAATATTAACAACTATGTGAATATCTTATATACATAGAGGATGTAAATTGAAACATTTGAGTAATTAAAACTCTATGAACATACATCAAAATTTTCTAAATAATGAACAAAATTTAAATCATACTCACTCTTTAAAGATATTATAAAAAACAAATATTTTTTCACAGATAGCTGACACAGATATTGATTTATTAATTTCTTCTAAAACATGTAAGAGAATATTTTAAAAATCTATAAATTTTCTTAAAACATCCTACATCATGGATATCAAAATTTAAAACTATTCATATTACTACATACAATTTTGTATTTATATATTTTTTTCTATATTTCAGGTGATTATCAAGTGTCAAATTTGATAAAAGCTGCAGTCATATTTCCTCCAACGAAAGGCTCACGACAAGACGCCAACATTTCTTTCTCAAGTTTTAAACAGTCTTTCACTTCTAATGTCAATTACTTGAAACGAAGGTAATTCAAATTGTTAATCAAGTGTTATCTTATAATTTAAAAAAATTATTCCTAATTAATTTAGAGAGAACAATCAATTAATTAACTCAAATCTTGGCATAATCTACTGTAATCAATTTTTCAAATTGCATACATTATTTACATTATAAAATAATAATTGCCTTTCTTTACTTAGATGATTACAGATTTTTCCATGTACAACACACCATGAAATTTTATAAGTTGTATTTATCTTCTAATGTAGAACTAGATGTCAATACAAAATTCTATCTAAAAATTCACGAAAAGGTTTTTTAAGTAATGTTAAGTCTGTTTTTACTTGGTAGATAGCATCACTAAAAACTATCTAATTACAGTACTAACTTCTTTTATTTTTTAATTTTATTTTTTTCTTTTTTTTTTTAGCTTTGACAATTAATTTAAAACAATCATTACGTTGCATATGGCTTCATATATCAGACAATAATCATTTACTTTAAATATTTAGACTAGATAGTGACTACTTTAGCGATAACATTTTTAGTTTTAAAATTTTGTAATATAGATTTTAGAAAATTTACTGATTATGATTTTCATCCTATTTTAAAATGTCCTACTTATGTATTGTTTTAATGACATCATATTTACTTGGTAGATAACAGCACCGAAATATCTAGTTAAATTAATTTCTATAAAACTGAAATTAAATTAATATTTAATTAAATTTCTGATTTATGATTTTATTTGATGAAACTATATCATTAAATAATAAGTATGGCAATCTTTTTCAAGTTGACTGTCACTCTGAAAAATGCACATTTCCAAGGCTGCTATACTTATTTTGGTAAAAATATCCACCAGTGCTGCCATTTTTTTTTTCTATTTCAATAAAAATTTTGTACCTTATTACTAATCTTTGGTACCAATTTCATTTTGCAACTTTATTTTTGAATATTTCAAAAAGTAAAGAGGTCAATTTGTGTCTATAGCAACCATGGATAACAAGACACCAGTTGATGTATCAGAATGTTTAACATATTTAAATTGAATTATAATATCTTTTACTTACTAACAGCTGATTGTATTTATTTTTAATTCTACGACTCCAGATATGTTTGAATACTATTTGTATTAGTTATACTTTTTTTTAACATAAATTACTAAAGTCACTCTCTTCTGTAATAAAATCACATTTTATTGATAATTATACTCTGAATTGAGATTTTTAATGTAAAATTTGAATTTAATATTTTTAAGAGTACTTGTTATTAAAATCTAACTAAACTTTGTCAGGAAACAATGAAAATTAATTCTCATCTTATCATAACACTTTTCAATTACCTTTATTTTGCTTTTATTTGGTAATTTTCAAAATATACATACTTTAATTTCAAATTTAAAGAAAAATGTCTATGCTACATACAACATAAAAATATACAGAATTTTATCTTTAAAATAATACGTAATTTAATACAAAGAAATTAAAAATAAACTATAATATTTCATCTTAAGTGTGGCATTACACTGAGACATCATTTGATGTCTCACAGCAGTATTGGATTGTGAAAATGAGACATCAAATGATGTCTCATGGCAGTCAACCTGTTAAATAACAATTTTTTCACTCCAGTTATATTATTTAAATATTAATTTTAAAAAATCGGAAAAATCACACGATAAGGTATACAGAACATATCAAAAGAGTAAATTAAACTTGATTATCCTAGAATTTCTTGATTACTCAAATATAAGAAAAAAATTCATTGCTTGTTGATCCAGATTATAAAAATTTTATGTTAATGTAAGGTCCTCCATAAATGTATTTTCATTAGCATTAATTGGGGTGCAAGTCGATTTATATTCTTGCTCCAGAAGTTGATCACCAGAGCATATAATTTCATAATTACATAATTAATTATAAACTGAAAAGTTTTTTTAATTTAATTATAGTAAACTTTATTTTAAGAAAAGAGTTAGAAAAATTTAACATATGTAACAACTACCTTTTATTATCATTAAAAACCTTTCAGTCCCCAAGTTCTTAAATATTATCACAACTTGCTGCCGCGAATAATTCTTATTCCAAGAGCTGAATATCCATTTTTTTGTTTTTTTTTTCTTTATTACAAGTTATAAGTTATGCTTTTCCACATTTTAGATCCAGGGCTACAATTTAAAAAAATTGTACACATTTCTTGATAGTTGTACCTATGAACTTTCGAAAAAAAATTATTGAAAAATATTTAAAATGAAGAAGATGGAGCAAAAGAACAAAGAAATATGCACTTTTTGTTGTATAAAAAAGAAATATGCACTTTATTTTGAAAGTGGGAGTTGATTTAAAAAAAAGAATTTTTTGGATTATTATATATATTCATTCAAAAATTCACTTTAATAAAGTTTTCTTTAAACTATTCTGAAGAAAATCAAAATTGGCTTTTACATGATATCCCCACACCCAGAACAAAGTTTGAAAAAAAAATGAATATGATCAATGCCAAAATATAGAAATATTTGAGCCAAATCTGAAGAAAATCGGTTTGGTCAATTCTAATATAAAGCTAAAAACAGTGTGACACACATATGCATATGTTTTTTTGGTCTAGATGAATTAACTGGCTTCTAAAATTTAAAGATCAGCAAAAAAGCCAATACACCATTTTTGACATGATCACCATACGTTCCCCTTTAATATTGCTTTTCTAGCTATATTAAGGAAAGTAAAATCATTTAAATAATAATTCGGTTTTATTATAAAATTATTTTGAAAGAAGTAGAAATAACCTTTTTATTTATTTTCCTAATGTGTATGTTGCAAACGGTTTAACTAGGGAACAATAACAACCCCTTGCTATGGCCCGATGAGATGAGGACGATATATATGACATGTAAATGAGGTGCAGTCTTGTACAGGCTCAGGTTGACCATTCCTGAGATATGTGGTTAACTGAACCCCAACCACCAAAGTACACCAGTATCCACTGTCTAGTATTCAAAAGTAACATCCATATAAAAGCAACTAACTTTTACTAGGCTTAAACCTCAGAACCTTTGACTTCAAAAATCAGCTGTTAAACAACAGATTTGCAATGTAACCTTTAATTCATTATTTATAGCATTATTAGTTTATTGAAAATGAAAATGGATTTTTTAGAAACACATTATTGAATTTTGAATTGATTTCAATTGAATCAGAATTAAACTCTTTTAAAATTGTATATTACACATTTATTTTGTTATTAAAAATTTAACAAAATATTTTTATTTTGTGTTTTCAACTCCCAAGTCTTTGGGTTTTACACCAATTTTCTTGGAAATTAACGAAGATACTGTTCTAAGATCCATTTTTTCAACTTTCTATGTTTGATTACATATAAATCATTAAATTTGCTCAATAATTTGTATTCATACAGCTTTAATATAATATTATTTGAACTTAAAAGTAGAAATCTAATAAAATATTTTGTTTTACCATAACTCAAAAACTGAGTGTTTCGATACATGAAAGTTTTTCATTATAAATAAATAAATCCTTTCTTTATTCTGATCAGTAAACAATAATACAAATTACTTAATTACTTAGATCACATTACCCATGAATAGATTACAAGTCCATAGATAAAGAAAAGAAACTTCCCAAACGTTTGCCTCAAACATTAATATTGTAAATTATTTGTAGATATATCACCTATAAAATTTTTTTGTTAGATGTAGAAAAATTAATAGCTAAAAAAAAAATTTTTTAATTATTTTATTACAATATTTATGTAAATTGTAATAATGTATTGAAATAAAACTATTTAAATTTCTTTAAATAGCTTCTCCTGTGCAAGGCTCTGGCTGTTTGTCCTCAATAAATCATCCTTACATCTTTTTTTGTGGTCTGCCTATTCTTATAAATGGAATATATCTATTTATTATTGTAGTAATAGTATTTTATCGACTTTGGAAACTAATCACCTTCCATGCATTCTACATGATTATTCCAGTTCTGTTTATACTGCATAATCGATTTCTAGATACTCCACTCAACAGCTCTGTTAGATATTCTGTCTCTAAATTTAAAACATCCTTTGACTTAATCTTTGGAACATCATTTCACCCATCACTTTCCTCAAAAAAATCTTTTTTTCTAGTACCAAATTTTTAAGTCAGATACCATTAACAGAATAAATTTACAATTTAAAAAATTTTAATCGAGTTTCCTTTGATAATTTTTCTTTAAGAGTATTTTAATATGTATATATTAATTGTTTGACTTAGTTCAATATTTTTATAGATTTCATAAGAAATATTACAGACAGAATTATTGAAATGTGTATTTATTTATTTTTAGCAACTGCTGGCTAACCATCTGATTATAGTTACTAATGAGTGATGAATTTTATAGCGAATGAAAATACCATGCTTGAACAGGATTTGACCTGGGACCTTCAGATGAATGACTGAGACATTACCACTCTGCCATGGATGTACCTCTTGTTTCAGTCACCAGTCTTCTTCTAGTCTTTCTGGAGAAAATTAATTATTTGCAATCCTCAAACAGTTATTGATTAAATATATATACATACATACTGTATCACAAGGTTTTCCCGGGGCTTTTGTAATTTATTCTATTCATGAAAATAACAGAAAAAGTTCACATAAACATATAACTGAAAATGTTTAGTTTCCAAGTTACAGCTTCTGAACGATTTCGTTCAAATTTGAGTTACCCCTATAAAATGAGATCATAATGAAATTTGTAGGACGATCATATTGAAATTTGTAAGGTGCAAACTAGTCATTTCTTATTGTTTTTTACCTGAAAAATCAATTTAAATAGTTCCTAGAACCATATCTGCCATAGTTTTTGGAAATCTGGAGTGAAAAACAATAAATTGGGTTAAAAACCTTGTTTTTTTATGTTTGACATACTTTGTTAAATGGATAATAAACACATTAAACTTACAAACTAAACTTGTAGAGAATTTAATTCCAAACAAAATAGTGTAATATAAGCAGAATAAAACGAAGAAACGTTAGAAAATTTCGAATTTTATTTAGAAACAGTACACTAGACCAAAGTGAATTATACGTACCAGTTAATAAATGTTCAAAAATGAATCCACCATTTTCATGACATTTCTTGCCACACATCTAAGCTGCTTTTGTTGCTCTTTTTAGTTCTTCAGAGCTGTCCTTAGTTGCTCAGCCGCATCCGTAATGCAGACAAATATTCCTCATGAGAATATATTTTTATTTTGTATTCAATATTTTTCATCCATTCCCAAACACAAAAATCTAAAGGTGTTAGATCAGGCAATCTTGGTGGCCGGGAGTGTGGACCTCCATAACCATTTCTCAGGAAAGTGATGATGTTAAGTGAGTAGAAACGACACAAGAGAAGTGGGGAGGCGTGCCATTGTACTGGAAGTATACTTTGCGTTGCAGCGCTAGAAGAACATGTTTAAGCAGCTGCGCTAATTCTTGTTGAAGTAAGTACAAGTAGATCTCAGCACTTACGTAGTATGGACAGTCCAAACAGCTGATTACAAAGAAGGCCGCACCATACATTGATGCTAAATCAGTGTTGAAAATTACTTTCCACTGTTTCATGAAGATTTCTTTCTTTCTGCCCATTTACGAGTGTGCTCATTGAGTAAATGTTTGACACCATGTCGAGTGAAATTTGCCTATCTTGTAAAGTTGCTGATTTGTACTTTACTAGTTGTGGAAACTGCAAATAAAGCGGACTGTCTCCTCGGTGTAGGTTTTGAATTTACTGTTTATGATAAGGATAAAACTAATAAATAAATTTTCTTTATTGATTTTCATTTTACATTGTTATATTTCCACTTTTTTTTCTTTTTTTTTAACAGTAAATTCTGTTTTTACAAAATTTTCTCATCACCAACAAAGAATTTAGTTTTTGTTTTCATCAAATAAGTGTTTTTCTGACAAATCTAGTAATGTACTGTTTCTAAATAAAATCTGACTTTTCTAACTTTTCTTTGTTTTATTTAACTTATCTTACACAGTTTTGTTCAGAATTAAATTCTCTGCAAGTTTTGCTTAAAAGGTTTAGGTGTTTATTTCTCATTTAACAACGTTATTGTACATGAAACATAAAAAACAGAGTTTTTTACCTCAATCTGTTGGTTTTCATCCAATATTTCTGAAAAACATTTGCAGATACTCTTCTGGGATCTATTTTATACAATATATATATATATATATGTATATATATATATATATATATATATACAGAGTGTTTATAAAAATCAATTCAAGAATTCAGGGAATGGTTCCAAACACCAAAATAAAGAAAAAAACTTTATCAACATATATCCGGAAACGCTTAGTTGACCACCTACCTGTCATTTTGTATATTTAAAATAACAATTTCTCTCTCAAGAATGGATAATTGTATCAGGCTAAAATTTCATACACAGCTAGGGCACCTATAGGTTCACTTGTATTAATATAATAATCTGATCTCTCAATTCTACTTCAAAATGGTGGCATTGTAAACTGTTTAATTGTTAATATCATTGCATTTGCTGGTTTATTTAAATGTTATGTTAGAGAAAAAAATGTTAAGCGTTTTTCGACAGAGAAAATGACACCTTATTTATCAAATCTGTTCATAAATAACAATGTTATGACAAAACTTCTTGAAGTGAGTGAGCGCTCTAGATTAAGAAGTAGTTTTCATTTCATTTCCTCCCGAATTAAGTTAAATAACTCGGCACGATCTCAACTGGAATAATTTTATTAATGCTATCATGTAATAAATTATAATAATTTAATACCATTGCAATCATGAAAATATTATTTTTACCATTTTTTTTTTTTTTAATTTATTAAAGGATTTGATTAAATAGGTTTCAATTTCTTTGTCATAAAACCCTTAACATGTTTTGTTATTGCATAATATTTCAATACACCAAAATATTAACAATTAAACAGTTTACATGGCCACCATTTTGAAATGGATTGAGAGACCAAGTTCATTATTTTTATAGAAGTAAACCTCTAGATACCCTAGCAGTAGATGAAATTTCAACTTGATACAATTAACTGTTTCTGAGAAATACATTTTTACATTAAAAATACAAAATGGCGGATAGCCGGTAAAATAAGCGTTTTTGGACATATGTTGATAAAAGGTTTTTCTTTATTTTGGTGTGGAAAACCCATCCCCTGAGTTCTTGAAACGGGTTTCATAAACACTCTGTATATTGTAGACTTTTATAGTACATAAAAGTGTAAATCTATATGATATTTCTTGATAATTATTTTTATATGTCGTTGTGAGTTGTCTTATTTAAGAGTTTAGTGCAATCAGGTTTTCATCCGGTGATTTGTCATCGGAACTAGACGATGTACCGGATGGACCGACTCAAACTGCACCGACTGCCCCTGGGGTCGGTCCACAACCACCTGCGCCTACAGGACCGCCGCCGACGCAAAGTTCTACAGATCTTTCACTTAACTTAACAAAGCAAAGTTCAAAGACGACTAGCGCGCCAACAAGTCCAGCTAAAACTCGTGAATCATTATTACAACGGGTTCAAAGTTTAACTGGTGTTGCTCGGGATCAAGGAGCATCGCTCATCGGTAAGTTTTTTTAAATATAAGTTTTCCCTTATTTTTTATCCAGACGTTAAGTAAATTTTTTCTGTAGGAAAAAAATTTAATATTATAAGTCAGGAGTGGACAACCTGTGGCCCGCGAGCTTGTTCAAAGTATATTTAGTAACTTGTATCCAAGCTGTACACGTCGTAAATCGCAACCACTTATCGAAATTGAACTTACGCAAGTAAAGACTATAGTTACAGCGAGTGATTTTAATATTAAAAAAGTAGTTATAATTACTAGTATATTTCTTTGGATTTTGAATTGTGAACAAGATGAATTTTTATCAGAATCAAAAGGTAATCTCGATTTTTTACACACTACTATTATTTTCATAACCTTAAATTTTTATGCTAGAATGGCAACCAGTAAATTAAGAAAAGTTTTTTATATTTTTTTGGCTTAATAATATCGCCACTGAAGCTGAAGTGGTTTAGAAAATCGCGTATTTCAAGAAAACTGCAAAGAAAGCATTTTTGGTTTCTTTAGGATTGATTTCAAATTGATTCATTTCAAACTGAAAATCATCTCTTTTTCCCTGATTTAGTATTTAGGTGTTATGATCCATTCTTACATTTACTTCAACATACATGAAATATTTCCTCCTTGTTCAAAGCTACATCCTCCAAAGTATATCGTTTAATATATACATATGCCCATTTAAATTCCCCTGGAATATTTACTTGTTCACAATTTTTATTAATGCATTAAATAATTTACATGATAAAAGACTTCCACACTTTATTCCTTTATCTACCTCAACTCTTACATTTATTTTAACCTAAGTAAATAAGAAATAACCCCAATTTTCCTTCCACACTAGATACCGAATAATAATGTTAAATATTGTATTTTTAGGTGCTGCCGTGTCCGGTGCTGCTGGTCGTCCACAGTATAATAAAGATCGTTGTTTTACACTTCTTGTCATCGATGATCAGAATACGGACTGGTCAGTTTTGTAATTTTTTCATTCAAATTTATTTTTTCTGATTGTAAATAATTTGTTTAAAATGAATAATATTAATAATAATGAAGTAAGAAGTTAAATCACTGATCATCACACATAGATGCACAGTAAGACATATGGAGAAAAGATTTATTTTCTTTTTTCGATCTTCAGAGGGGAACTTTTTGTAGGCTTCATGCAGTCTCAAATCTCATGGTAGTGACTACCAGAAAACTTTTCCCCTTCTACTACATGGGATGCTGTGCTCACCTTGCAGTATTATCATAGCACAACCATGTATCTTATGCCCATCCACATCGCCATTGCTGGCCCTGTGCCTCAAATCCATCGAGGTCTGGGTTTTTTGTTTATCTCAACTTTGGAGCCAGAACTGCCTAATATGAATGTAGCCTCAAAAGAGACTCAGGGATTCTTTACCCATGGATTTTTTCCACTGTCTTTGTTCAGATGGTCTTAAACAACATTTTGGACACCACATATCATGATTGTTTGGTCTACTGCATAGTCCCAGTGATGTTCAATCTAGAAATACTGAAGATAAATAATAATAATAATAATAATAATAAAAACTTGAATATTTAGAAAGATATTATATTTACAGATCAACATAATAAATAATTGCATATGAAATTATAAAAAGTTAATTTTGAACATGATGTAACTATTTTAAAATTGATATTAACTGTATTCAGCATTTAATTCAGTTGATCATGACAATTATTAGATTTAAATGTAATAATAATACATTTCTTATTCTAGTATTTTATAACTTTACATAAAGACTTGGATTTGAAAAATTTATTGATGTTCATATTAAGCTTACTGTTGATTACTGTTATATAATATTAAACTACTGAGAGTCTGCTTTACTAATAATTAATTAGTCCAAAAACAAAATAAATATATACATTTTATTGTTAAGTGATCATATATCTCTACATCTTTCGTGAAATAATGCAGTAAACTTGTCACAATTCAAACTGTGTCTGACAATAGAATTGATAATAAAATAGAATTCCTTGGTATCTATTTGATGCCGATTTAAATTGAAAAGTCAAATCAATTACATCAATTTAAAAATGCTTCGTTACCTAAGAAGTTTTTATGTGCTCAGAACTCTTTGTGATATTGATCTATCTAGAACTCTCTGTTTTGCATTTATTAGTTCAAATTTGATTATGGATTAGTGATTTAGGGAGGCACTTATTATACAAGATTAAAGTGAATAAATTTACAATTTATTCAAAAAAATTATTTATTCAAATTATAATGAATAAACATAGAATTGAGCAACCTTATTTAAGTGTTTTTGATCCAGATTAATTGTTTATAAAACATTTTATTCACATTTAGCTCCAAAATTTTTTAATCTTCTACCTTTAAATATTAAAAAAATTGTTGATAGGACTAAGTTTTTGAAAATGGTTAGCAATTTAATATTTCACAGGATGATGACTCTTCTTTGTATAATACCGTAGAATAAGCGCAAAAGAATTTTCCAATCTATAACTACTATTATCAGTAATAATTTATCTATAATAGATTGTAAACCGATAGTGTTTTCCTATGTATTTTATATTTTACTTTAATATCAATATTATTATACAAGTTCAAATTTATATTGTATTGTTTGTTTATTTATGTATTTTGTACTTTACTATTATTACAATATTATTATCAACATAAGTTTAAGCCTATTACTGTGAATCACTGTGTTACTGAAATTCTGTAACCAAATTCAAATTTTTTAGGAAGACAAAAAGAAAAAGTCTAAGAACGTAATTTTAAGATTGTGTAAATAGGTTAAACCGGTTGATTAGCTTCTGGCTCTTTACAGCAGATTGGAAAATACATCCTAAACAGGTTTTGACCTGATGTCTTCTTATTAATCCTTAGCAAAAATGTATGTAATAGATAGTTATGGGTTTTGCAATTGTTATATTGTATTAATATTAGAAGATATTACGTAAAATATGTATTTTAAAAATATGGATTATTAAAAACGTATTATTTATTATTATTGATTTATTAATTATTGATGTATTTGTAGGTGAATTTTTTTTATTATTTATTAATCAATATTAAAAAACAGGCTGACACCCAATAACAGTTACCGAAATCAATTTTGTTGAATATAAAAAATAACATGCCTGACCAGGATTTTACTCCAGAACCTCCAAATTAAAGGCTGAAATGCTAACACTCCGCCACATAGATCAATGTTGTATATTTATTAAGAAAAATGAACTACTAAAACATAAAGTATAAAAATACTTCACTTATTAAATATTATTTTAAATGTTTGACATAAAATAAATAAATATTTTATTCCAGTCAATACATAATAGTAGATTATATAGATCACATCAGGAATGGGTAGATGTGCTACTATACAGGATAAAAATAAAAGGAATTGCCTAGATAAACCAATGGAAGTTGTAGTCTTTGATGTGACAGGCATAAAAAAATACACAAATAGTATTATAAGATAAAAAATTGATGCGATTAAAGTTATATTAATTATTTAAAATATAAAGACTTGAAGTTACTAAATATAAAAAAAATAACTACAGAATAAATCAGAGGTATGACTGAAAATTTTTTGAGGTCACATTTATGTATTTGCTGAATGGGATGTAGAAAATTCAAGTTTTTTTAATTTTTTAAAAATGTATTTATATAACACTTCTAAATGGTAAAAGACATTCTATTCAGAGCTAACAGAACAGTAAGATGAACATAAAATTTAGTGTACTTGTTATTCTAACAGTATACCTTTCTTGTAAAGTGGGATAATAAAAAGGTGTTACTTGTAGGATTCTCCTTATATTTCCTCCACTTTGATGGACTTGACATGTAAAAACACTAGTATAATTTTCAGCTGCAGGAAGATGGCAACAAGAAACAATTTTAACTACATTTTTCCAAGTAAATTTGGCATGAGATGCTTTACATTCTTGAAAATGGTAATGCTATTTTTAGGCATGTCTTATGTCTGGTTATCTATAATCATTTTGTTATTTTATCTAATATATATATATATATTTAAAATAGTGCACAGTTACTGCATGACACACATGCAGACAGATATGTGGAACTATGTCAGCAGGAGCACATGCTAGAGGAGAAGTGATGAAGCCAGTACTTTTAAATATAATTGGAAAAGTGGCAGCTGTGGCTGTTGTGGGAAACATTTTCATCCATGTAATTTACCGATGTAAATTATCATGTAATCTAAATTGATAGCCCCATGACACGATGGTCCATTGTAGATTAATTTGCTTGTTTTGAAGTTTGAGTTTGACAACTGAATAAGATTTTGTTTTGTTGTTTAATTTTTGCAACTTTGACAGCTCTCTCTCTCTCTCTCTCTCTCTCTCTCTCTCTCTCTCTATATATATATATATATATATATATATATATATATATTCAAAAAACCAAAAAACAACAATTTAACCATGAAACACAGTAACAGAAAAACCTAAAAAAAAATTAATACCGGTAGTCAACTTTTACCAGACCCTGCATCATCAGTCATTACATAATTGTATAATTACATCTACAAATAACAAGAACAAAAAATTAAAAAAAAAACTTGAAAATTTAGAAAACATAAACTCTAACAACGACAAAATTTGTAACAACACAACTTCACCCAAGTGAAGTTGAATGTCGACTACTGGTGTTAGTTTTTTTAGGTTTTTATGTTACTGTGTTTGGTGTTGAAGTTATTTTTTTCAGTTTAATTGATACGGTGGTCAGTATGTTGAATTATTTGAATTTTCAGAAAGTTTTATTTATATATTAATTGTTCGGTATTCAATTTAATAAGTACTTTTTAAATTACGAATAAAGTATCATTCATACGAATGTTTAAAATAAATACTTTTTTTAGGTCAAAATATTTCCGTGGAAAACGTCTTCATGGAGATTTTGATATAAGGGTTGAACAAGCTGAATTTAAGGAACTTTCATTAGCAGCTAGTGTAGAAACTGGAACTACAGTCAGTATGGCTGTTTATCGCAATGGAACAAAGGTTGTGAGGTAAATATTTTTTGTTAATTTGTATTTTATTCATTATTACTCCTCTCCTCTTTTTTACGTAATTTCATAGCTACATTATATTTTATACAAAACATTTTTAAATCAGCTTAATTGTTAATTGTACTTAAAAACTAGTAACGTTATTAAAGTTTCTTATATTTCTAGTTCTGACACAGTTTCTTTTAAAAGTGAAGAGAAATTAGGTACTCCCGAGAAAAAACCTGTATGGGAATTATCATCGCATATTTTAATTGCATTAAATGAATAAAAACATTAAAAAAATATAACAAAGTCTCTGTGCTGCCTATAACAATAATACTGTATTGTAATAATACTCGCTTATTATTTACAATAAGAATTAACATCCATCCTATGCCTGTAAACCCTGATACCATTAGAATTGCATAACAATAGAAGAAGTTTCGAGTATTTTAACACTCCATTCTAAGTATTTTTCTCTCCGTTAACTGCATATCTTCACCCAGTTCCTTTTTATTTATTTCTGTGGATGGTGAATGTATTTGTAGCATGCGAAAAAAATGCCATGCTTCACAGGATTCAAGACCAGAATTTTCTGAATGAAAGGCAGGCTGTACTATCACATCAATGTGGAGGTCAGATTATCTATTTTCATCCTGATTTTACCCTATTTTTCAAATACTTTCACTTTTCAAAACATTTTTTTAACTTTTTTTTTAATGAAATATAGCCTTAATTTTTTTCTATCTCTTACTTTTTTCCATCATTACAAAATCTTTTCCCAATTTCTCTTACTAAATATTCTATGACATCCTTCCTTTCTTCAGCAACCTTAGAATCCAGAAATCACTCTTTTTTTTATTTCAAGCATCCTTCTAGCAAATAAGTTTTGGATTATATATAAAGGGGTTGTAATCAGATTCAAACGGTTCATACAGAGTATTAAAATTTTACATTATAATGAATTAATTGTAACCTATTGAATTTTTTCATTATTTATTAATTTATAAAGAAAATAACTGTATTTTATCCTTGTTTGAAATTTTGAATAATATAATAAATGTTTTAAGAAAAAAAATCTGTATTTTAATATACTAAAATAAACTCTAGGTAATGAATTTTATTACAGATATTAATTTGTTCCCCTATCAAGTTAAAGCAGTATACATATATAAGTGTAATGCATTATTTTATTACAGAAAGAGAAACATCTGTAGCTTTACACTATCTGTCCTGTCTTTCTTATAGTTAACACAATCTGAGATAAAAAAGAAAACAGTCAGAGTTTCTTTCACTTAAATTAACGATATTCATGAGTCCCAGTGGTGAACTCACTTGTAAAACTGAAATAAATAAATCTTTCATTCTGATCAGTAAATAATACATTATATAGATCATATTGTGAACGGATAGGTATCTTTCTGCACGGTTAAAACAGAATTGCCCCAACATTTGCTTGGATGGATTAAGGGAGACCATAGTAAAACCTTGATCAGAACAGCCTCATAAAACACACATTTAATTATATAATAAAATAAAAAATATGTGTAATTAAAGTCTATATTAATTATTTAAATTACAAGTATGTGAAATTATTAA
Source organism: Lycorma delicatula (assembly GCF_047948215.1). Classification (NCBI taxonomy): domain Eukaryota; kingdom Metazoa; phylum Arthropoda; class Insecta; order Hemiptera; family Fulgoridae; genus Lycorma; species Lycorma delicatula. The sequence continues at coordinate 9,031,473 of NC_134466.1, read as the reverse complement.
ACACATGAAGATACTAAATACAAAAAATGTTTACAAAATAATTCACAATTAAGAAGTTTTTAATAATAATGATTTGAGTACATATTTATGTACACCTTCAATGGCTTACAGAGAATTTAGGAATTTAAAAAAAATTAAAATACTACCATTTAAAAATTCAGTGACAGTAATATTGTTTTTTTTTGAAGAAGAAGATCTTTGAATTGTATTTTAAATAAATTGGGGATACGATTTTTTATAATGGTTTGGTAAATTATTAAAGCATAATAAAAGCTCTTTCTTTTGAAAGACAAAGTATTGTATTGACTCATAAGAAAACAGAACTGTTGTCTGGTTTGATAGAGGTGGAGTTGTGTACTTTTTTAACTGACTATTTTTTTTTTTAGCAAAGATTGCACTTTCATAAATGTTCAGATATAATGTTAAGACTCATGTTTCATGTCATCCTTATTATTTGTAAAAGTAAATAAATATATAATCTGTATAGTTCTTCTTATTCATTGTAGAATAAATAAATTTTTATATATTCAACTAGCCTTGTTAACAGCTGATATATACTCTCACAACTCAGCCATTCTTGAGCAAGTGAGATTGTGATAGCTAGCATGCGAGTTACTAGTTATCTCACCCTTTAACTGGAAGATTATGTATTTGAATTTAGATACATTTAACGTAATTCCATTTTTGATTAACCACAACCTAATTTTAAATAAATCCTCATCAGTAGATTTCAAAACTCGGTGAAAACTTTTTTCTGTATAAAAAAGGGCAGTTTCATCTGCATATGAGGTCAAATGACCTTGAAATTTGCTAGAACAAGTCTGAAATTAATATCTATTCATCATTTAAGACAATTGAAAATATAATTTTATTAACAGCTATATGTAACATGAATGATATATATGGTAATTTTCATTCATGTAGAATCTTATTAGGTTCTGGTAGCCAGGCAAATTTTTGCACATATAATTTTGCCCGAAAATTAAACTTAAACTTATTAAATTTTATCTTCCTATTTTAGGTATAAACAACTCATTATCGCAAGCTGAATACAGTATTTAACCTACATTGCAGTCTCAGTATAAGAACTTTTTATTCAAACTGCAATGTACTGTTTTATCAGATTAACTGACAGCCTTCCCTCATCCACATTTCAATCTACCTCATAATATATTCCTAGCAGATCCCTATTTCAACATATCAGATAGCATTGATATCCTGATTGGAGCTCAATTCTATTTGAATCTTATCTTTCCAGGGAAATTCATTCAAAATTCCAGATATCCTGTTTTAGAAACCAAGTTAGGATACATAGTTAGTGGTTGCCTTCCTAATAATGTCAAGGGCAATAATACTGTTGCATCTTTTCTTGCTCATATATAAAAATCTCTGAACTATACTCGAGAAATTTTCAAAAATTGAAGAAATTAACATTGATGTGTCAGTTAATGAAAGTTGTACATGGGAAAAAGATTTTCATTCTAACACCACTCGAAATAATCAAGGCAGATGTGTCGTATCGTTATTATGCAAGGCTAGTAATATTCAACTAGGTGATTCTTCTGTTAATGCTAAAAATAGATTCTTATCTTTAGATCCAACCTTAAAAAAGACTATTCTGCTTTCATTCAGGAATATTTAGAACTAGGTTACATGTCTTTACTCAATTCTGATGATTTGTGAATTAACAAATTGAACATATGCTATTTACCCCATCACCCAGTATTTAAGCCTTTCAGCATGACAACTAAATTACGAGTTGAGTTCAACAAGATTTATTTTCCATCATGCTTAGATTCAGAATCTATAATTATGTCATTGCTTCGAACATAGCTAAAGTGTATTGACAGGTATTAGTTAAACTTAGCGATTCCATTTTACAACGTATTCTTTAGCGTGATTCTCCAGATCAAAAGATAAAACACTTCGCATTATGAACTGTAACACCACTATTGCATCATACTTAGCTACAAGATGTTTATTTCATATAGCAAGTGAAAATGAAACATGATTTTCCATTAGTTTGTAAGGCCATTTGAAATGACTTTTACGTTGATAACCTCATAACGGGTTCAGGTAACTTAAATGAAGTTATTCAACTGAAAATTAATATTTCTAAATTATTACAACATTATAGATTTTAACTCCATAAATGGTTCTCAAATAATCACTTCATTTCTTCTTCTGATCTCAATTCTTCCATACTTTCAAATCAAGAACAGAATTTACAGACTTTAGGAATTCTATGGAATAATTCTACACACACACATTACTTTTTCAAATTACTTATTCTAATGATTCTAAAATTCACACTAAAAGAAAGATTCTTTCTATTATAGCAGGTGTGTTTGATCCTATAGGACTCATCGGTTCTACACTGTTTCCTATAAACATTTTATGCAATTATTGTGGCGACTTAAAATTGATTGGGACAAAATATTACCCAACACAATATTATCACAATGGCTCAATTTATACAATCAGTTGTATTTAATTGAGTCGATTAAATTAAGTCGATCCATGAAACCTAACGATGATAGTAAGGTTAATTCAATTCAAATTCATGAATTTTCTGATGCCTCCGTTAAGGGTTATGACTGCTGCATCAACATACGAACTGTATTTGCCAAACCGTACAATTTCATCTAATCTACTTTGTTCTAAATCAAAACTTGCCCTTTAAAACAAATAACATTACCAAGACTTGAACTATGTAGTTAGTTACTACTTAGTAGTTTATTATAGAAGACAATTAATGCCTTAAATGTACATTTTGATGGTACATTTATATACATTTTCTACAATAGCACACTTTATTACATTCATGGACAACCATCTAATTGGAAAGTATTTATAAGTAATAGAATTTCTGAAATTCAAAGAAATACTTCAAATGCTAATCGGCATTACGTCAAATCTTATGAAAATCCAGCTGAAGTATTGTCTAGAGGTTGTACCCCAAGTAAATTAATTAATATGTCACTTTGGTGGGATGGGCCTTATTGGCTTTTTCAATCTTCATCCAGTGGCCAAATAATAATATTACTTATAATAACTATAATATGAATTCTGAATGTTTAATAGAAAATACAGTACCCGTGAAGAAAAGATTAGAAGCTTTTGAAATGCAGTGCTACAGAAAAATTAAAAAAATCAGACGGGTAGATAAAGTGACAAATGAAGAGGTAGTGCGGCAAATAGATGAAGAAAGAAGCGTTTGGAAAAATATAGTTAAAAGATGAGATAGACTTATAGGCCACATATTAAGGCATCCTGGAATAGTCGCTTTAATATTGGAGGGACAGGTAGAAGGAAAGAATTGTGCAGGCAGGCAATGTTTGGAGTATGTAAAACAAATTGTTAGGAATGTAAGATGTAGGGGGTATACCGAGATGAAACGACTAGCACTAGATAGGGAATCTTGGAGAATTGCATCAAACCAGTGTAATGACTGAACACAAAAAAAAAATACATTTTTAACTCAAATTGAAGCCTGTCTCAATTCCCGTCCTATTTTCGCTAATTCCACAGATCACAGAGATTCAGAACCCCTATCACCGGGACACTTTCTCATTGGTTGTCCACTCGCCTCTTTGCCTCAACATAATTACCAAAGAATTGAAATTAATTGCTTAGGCCACCAACAACTACACCAAAAATTTGTGCAGTCTATTTGGAGACAACAGTCTAAAGACTATCTATATTATCTTCAACGATGCAATAAATGACATTTCCCTTCCCATAACCTTTGTGTTGAATATTTAGTATTAATTGCCGATGAAAACTCCTTACCCGTGTATTGGAACTTGGAATTGTCACCCAGGAATATCTAGGTTTTGACACCTAGTACGAGTTGTTGATTTAAATGCAGTTAATGGTCAATTAAGAAGACCTGTGCATAAATTATATTTGCTATCAATCTCCAGCGATTGACTTAAATAATATTTTTAAATAAACATCGATAACATATTTTTTTAAATGATAATGATATTCTGATCGATTTAATTATTTATACGCTATTGTTATTGTGATTTGCTCTCTCATAATATGATTGTTAATATATTCATAATTATTGTATTACTATTTTTAACCTAATTTGCATATTTGTATTAATTTAATTGTATTTTCACATTTATGTCGCTCTTACAGATTAATTACTATACTACATACATTCATACACACATATATACTACATACATGCACACATGCATATAACGTATATACATACATTATAAGATTATTTATTTATATATATTAGGTGCGATAGACACCAGTGATAATTTATCGATTGATCTTGAGAAAAAGATTTCCCTAGATTTATTTTTTATTAATTCTATTTTTAATAATTATATTCATGAATCTGTAAGGAGCGTGAGTTATATACCGGCCATTGGATACATCTTCACAAGACCCACGAACAACATAATAGAAGAAATCCTAGATCTATATGATTGTAGATATAATTGAAAATATTCAGATCATTAACTCTGATCAATATATATATATACTGTTAAATGAACAAGAAAACTTGTTTGGTAAACCAAGTTTAGATATTTATGACCATTGTAACTATTATTTATTACATTTTTGTATAATTATTTTAATACTTATGATAATTGAATGTGAATATAATTTTAAACCGATTATAATTTGTTATTTATTAATTTAGTTATATTATTGTTACTGGAGTGATATGCGTAATTATTGAAGTCATGTAAGGTGAAGTATACGATAATTACATAAACTAACATTTGTTATTATCATTAAGATGCAATATTGTAGATTTTATTATGTACTTATTATCCACAATTTGTGTGATTCATTTATTTAGAATTATATTGTTATAATAAAATAATCAATCATTTATGAAGCTCATTGTGATTACAAATCGGTATTTATTAATGTTATTATTTATCATATTTCATTGTTATTATATAAAATAAAAAAATCAGATGATTTTTTTTGACAGGCAGTATATGTTAACATATTTCATTTCATTATTATTTGTAAAAATAAATAAATATGTAATCTGTGTAGTTCTTCTTACTCATTGTAAAATAAATAAATTTGTCTATATTCAGCTAGCCTTGTTGACAGTTGGATGGTTTGTTAACAACCAGATTGGTTTGTTATTCAATGAATCTTTAACACATGGATAAATTAACATTTATAATCGTCTAAGTATCACTACATAATTTATACTTATAGGTATCAAACAGTGATCTGACATAATTGTATTTAATATATAAAAAAAACCACCAACAATTGAATTCGACACGTTCAAGCGCTTTCAGAAATTCCATCTTTAGAAACTCTTACATTCATTTTATTTACAACATTAGTTAAAACTTGTAATGTAAAATTATAAGAAAATTGGGATATTTGCTTAAAACATAACAGTTGGTTGTCACATGTTTTAAAATTATGTCAACATAAACATCCTGTCAATTTGGCGGTCTCAACTGTTGTGTTAAAAGGGAGGTGGATCATCAGTCTTTCAGTCTGTTTTGCAACTTGAAAACTCATTCTTAGATTTTGAGGGAGATCAAAGAGATGATATTATATGGGAGTATTCATAAACATAGTAGATATTTAATAATGATAGCAAGTTTAGCATTTAATAAAACACTTCACAGCAAAGCAGTATAATTTGATTTTATTGAAAACGAAATCAATTTGTTCATACCAAAAAAATTTATCGTCTAATAAAACACCCGTAAGTTTTTCTGCATTTCCATCGCTATTATATACATATAAACACAGCAGTATATCTGTCAACTGAGGGAAGATAATGAGTATCAATTGCACTCCCCATATTCCCTAGTAAGCCTGGCATTAGTATTGTCTTGTAACATATATCATTTTATCTAAAACCTTTACAGTTTAATATAAAGTATGAAGTTAACAGAACCGGTTTGAACATTTTAAAATTAAATTGTTGGTATAATCGCTGTTAAATAGCAAGTTAAATAAAATTTTTTCTGTATTTCAGTTCTATAAATAAGTTATGATTTCAACGACTTGATACAAACTTGGTGTAGTCATTCAAAATAACTATTGTCAGGATATAGTTATTGTATTGCAACTTGGCAAGAATTACTTGTAAAAGATTCATTTAACTTGATTTATCTCTGTACATTTTTTCAAAACAGATTGAGGTTTTATTAACATGGTGTAAATGTAATTAGTTTTTTAAGTATAAAATTAATATAATTAGAAAAAACAAGATTGCACTTAAATATTATTTAAATACACTTTTTTTTAAACTTAAAATCTAAAACTAAATAGTTATTTCAACTTGTTAGATGATCATCTTCAGTAAACACTGGGGAAAGAGTATATAAAAAAAAATGAATAACTGAAAAAAGAAAAAAAATAATAGTATAAGGAACATTAATTGGTAAATGAAATACCGTAAAACAAGTAATTTTAGAATATAGTAAAAAATAAAAATAAAAAATACAAACTGATGTTGTTTTAGGTAAACCTAGTAGTGACTGTTAAATTACCTTAAAACATATAAACTGCTTAAATCTCCAGTTCAGTTCACCCGCTATCATTTGATTCATATTGGTCAGATAAATAAAATATATTTTGAGAAAGATAAAGATGATATGAACCTTAAACTAATCAAAGAGATATTCCCAACCGCAAACAAAATTTTAATGGTAGAAATGATAGTTTAATGTTTTTATAATTGCTAAGGATTGAATGGATTTTTAAATCCTTTTGATCAGAATTTCAGTGATATAAAAATTTTAATTAAGAATTAAAAAACTAAAATGAGAAGAGCCTTCTTTAAAACAAAATAATATAATGAACTAATAAAGATTGTTAGTTCACTAATGTAGTTATTAATATCAGTAACTAATGAAGGTCACAAATATATTTTTAATGTAAATAAAGATGCTACTTATACTTGTTAGATAATGTACCTATGTAATTCATATATTATATTGCAGCAGTAATGCAAAAAAAATTACATGTTGTTCGTTTTATGTTATCAACTCATTAATCCATTAATAACTACATATACGGTTTTGTGATTGATTTTAAATTTTAAAAATGTGTTATTATTTGTTTTTGAAGTATATGAATTTTATTTATATATATATATATATATTCTTTTAAATACTATTTCAGATCATTTCGGCCTGACTTTGTTCTTATGCGTCAAAATTTACGAGATGCTGGTGAAGACTACAAAAATCTTCTTTTAGGTTTCAAATTCGGTTGCGTACCGAGTATTAATTCTCTTCATGCTATTTATAATTTTCAGGTAATTATAAAATTTAAAAAGTTTATGCCGGTTTTGTTCAATAAATTTTTTCTCAGTTTTGTTCAATAAAGGGGTTACTTAAAGACAAAATATTATTTGTTTAATTTATGTAAATAACTTATTAATATATATAATAAAATATGTTAAAAAAAGAGATCAATCTGGTATAATAAAAACTTTACAATCAACAACTTTATAATCGGCTTATACCCTTCAAAGAAATCCCCATTGCTGACAATTTTTCCCAATTATGGAAGAATGTTTCCTGAAAGCATTTTTGGAGATGGCATGCAGCTGTTGGATTGTATTTTACTCAGTCTTGTTCATGTTTTGAAAATGACATCCTTTCAAGGTTACCTTCAAGTTGAAAGACAAAAACGTGTGCTGAGGCCAAATCTGGAGAGTAGGATAGGTGAGGTACATTTGTTGTCCTGTATTTTACCAGATAATAGCAGATAAGAAATTGGTAATGAGTTGGAATATTATGGTTTTGGTTTTCAGCCGTAATTCAATTCTAGTTTTCCCATAGCCTAGGCCGCTTTCTTCAAACACCACCCCTCAGTGCTGTAAAATTTCCATGTAGAACTCCTTGTTTTCTGTCTGACTGTGTGGAACAAATTCATAATGGATCGAGACTTTCGCCAAGTAAAAAGTCATGTAGATTTTTTTTTAGTCAGAATGATCATTTCCTGATTCACTATAAAAATTAAGATCTTGGTTACTGTATCTTAACTATAAACCGAAGTGTCATTTCCTGCTTTATTGTTATTCAGAAGTTTTCATCATTTTCACCAGTTATTATTTTACTCTTCTCCAGAAAGTTGATAAAGGTTATGTCACTAGCGTACCAAAAGACAATAGCCATAGCTGTCCCTGCTGTTAAAATGGTTTTCATTTTCGTTGGAGCTAACTCTCTGATAGAATCCTATGTTTTTGACTGTTCCTTGGTTTCTGGTTCAAAACATAAACCTTGGTTCTGATGAAATAAGAGTATAAAATCTTATTTTCACTAGCTGTTATGAAACGGTATAAACATTCCTCACAATTAAATCAAAACAGATCCAAATCATGTAATAATAGATATGTTTACTCATCCAAAACACATGTTTGATTGACTGTGAGAAAATGCGATTCCCATCTTCCCGGATACTTTTGGCTTGCGTAAATATTTGTATAAAATATGATACACTCTTTCAAACTTCTGAAGTCTCTATTATAATATAATGAACTTTTATTTCAATATTTTCTGCAATTATAACCTCAATACACAGTCCAAAATGTTCAGCATCATTTGAACTTATATGACCGTACAAATAACTAACTAAATTGTTTGTAAATTGTACTAATTAATAGAGCAATCTCATCGTAATGTTTATTTATCTCAACTTTAGTTTCCTGTGCTGTTTTTTCTCTCAAAAAAAAATATTTGGTCTCCATACAAAATTGTTTTTCATCCATTTTTTTCCAAATCCATAATACTAATCAGCTCAAATGGCTGCCAACAACCGAATTATGAATGTATCTTGCTGTAACATGATGCATGCTCTTAGTGGCAATGCAGAAAGCTAAGAATGATCTCAGCAATATACTATGAGCGCCATTTCTAGACTTTGAACAGGTTTGTCAAACACCTCTTGTATAGCGTATGAAAAGTGTATAGCCTTACCAGAATTCAGACCTAGAATTCGGGATGAAACACTGAGCTGCTATCAATTCATCATGAAGACTATCAAATAAGAAAAATAGTAATGGGTGTTTTTTGCCAATCCAAAGTCAGCCACAGTTGTTATAAAAAAAGTTATGTATTAGATTAAATTATTTTGATTACATTTATAAAATAATGTGAATAGAAAAACAATAATAATAAAATTAGTAATATTGGAATTGCTACAACAATAATGGATGAGGTAATAATTTTATGTAATTAAATCTATTTTCCTAATCTGTATGTTTCAATCTGTTCAACTAGTGAACAATAGGCAACCCCCCCTGGCCCAATGAGATGAGAATGATATTTATGACATGTAAATGAGGTGTAGTCTTATTCAGATTCAGGCCGACCACTCCTGAAACTTGTGGTTAATTGAACCGCAACCACCAAAGTACACTGGTATTTACTATCTAGTATGCATATCCGTACGTAAAAGCAACTAACCTTTACTAGGATTTGAACCTCAGAACCTCTGACTTGAAAAACAGCTGTTAGACAGCTGATTTGTTACAAGCTAACAACTACATTAGCCTGCGAGCTAATTAAATATGTATAACATTTTTTACATGCATGAAATATGTCAATTCAGCCTGCAAACAGTTATCTTATAAACGCAGTTCATTCAACCAGATAAATTCAGCAGTACCTTGTGCATCACTGTAGTACATAATTTGTTTTAATCATATTTTACCATATGTTAATTATCTATAACTATATATACAAAGAGGAAATGACAGCATTTATTACTATTCTTTCTCAGTGTCGTTATCTGATAAGGTGATTAACTTTATAATAACTTATACTTTTAATTTCTTTTCAATCACTTCAGGTAAATTGGGTTTTCTCTTTGCAAATTTATTTTCAGATTCTGTATCTTTATTTCATAATTTTAAATAATAGTAATGTGTGCATTAAAACAAAAAAAGATAAAATATTGACTTTTTTACAAATTAATTACACTATGTAATAACTTAAATAAAATATTGATTTTTTTTTTACAGGATAAACCGTGGGTTTTTGCCCATTTGATATTAATACAACGACGTTTAGGAAAAGAAAATTTCCCATTAATTGATCAAACCTACTACCCTAATTACAAAGAAATGGTAAGTTTAATTTTTTCTTATCGGTGTTAATATTTAACGTAATTTGCTGTTTTATTTATTTTAATATAAAGATTGTTGTTAACAGAACACAAAATTCACAGCTAGAGTTTTTTAAGTTGTTTAATAATGTAATTAAAAAAACATTGTTTAACTTAAATATACAATTTATTATTTATTTTATATTTTTGGAGTTGTGTGACCTTCAGATTGTCTAATACTTCACAGAATTAATAACCGATTTCAACCCAAAAATACTAGCGTATAATATTATACATAAAGCACATCTGGAAAGTAAGTAACATTTTCTTCTACCACCAACACAGCTATGAGCATGCATGTCATATTCTTTCATTCGTTAGCTTTGACATCATTACAGATACAATGACATTTATTTTCAGTCGATTAAACATCATTTAAAATGTTCAAGTCAGTTGAGAATCCCACCGATTTTGGAAATAGGGCATTTATCCAATTTTTAAATGCAAGAAATGTAAAAATATCAGATTTTATCAGCAAATTGGTGAAGAAGCTATGAGTAGTGGAATACTTAGAAAGCTGGTGGGACAGTCAACGAGGAACTCAGTAATGTGCATGACAAACAAAGGTGTGGATGCTCTTCTGTCGTGAATAACGATTTGATTATACAATTGGATGAAAAACTTAAAGAAAATCAATGGTTTTCAATTTCTTCATTATGTATCGAGTTCCCTAAAATTTCACTAACAGTTTTTCATGAAATCATTACAAAAATTCTTGGGTATCACAAATTCTGTCCCATTTTGTGCTGAAAATGTTGACGGAAGTTCACAAAACCAAACGATTAGACCCTGCTCAGTCTTTTCTTATCCGATACAAAAATGAAGGTGATAGTTCTTTGAGTCAAACAGCGATCGGTGATGAGAAACTTTGGTTTCTCACATCGATGCAGAATTCAAGCAGCAGTCTATGGAAAGGCAACACAATCATTTCCAAAATAACAGATGTTCTAAAACCACCACCTCAACACAAAAGTTTGTCTTCTCAGATAAGAAAGGGTTTTGTTGGTCGACTTCTGGCCAAAAGGTGAGACTACAAATGCTTTGCTTTATTGTGAAAACTATCAAAAAAAATTTGCTGTGCGATCCAAAACAACAGGAGAGGCATGCCGTTTAGGAGAGTCATAGGGTTTTATTGCTTCACAAAAGTGCTCGTCCACATATTGTCAGTAAAACTCAAAGTCTGATTGAACAATTTGGCTGGAAGCTATTGAAACACCCACCGTAGAGTCATGACTGCCATGTGTCTTTCCATCTCAAACGATTCCTTGCTAGTCAGCGCTACGATGATGTTGTCGATGTAAAAAATTGTGTTCACAGAGATTATCTTCATTAACAAACTGTTCTTTAAAGAAGGAATATAAAAACTGATTACCAGTTATGAAAAGTTCCTTAAAAATGGCAGAAGTTTTGTAGAAAAGCTGTTTAAGGTATGGTCTACCATGTAATAATGAAATTATTCTGTTGAAAAGTATGTGTATTTTTAAAAAAAAAACCAGTACTTACTTTCTAGATATGCCTCGTATCTTATTAATGATAATGTCAAGTCAATACACATATACAGAATAATGTATATTGTATAATACAATACACAGAAAGTTCTGTATACTTTCTAGTTTAAAGCATCCTTTGTATTTAATATAAACTGTTATATAGATAATATTGTTTTTTTTTTTTGACAATTTAATTGGGTTCTAAACACAATCAATGTGAATATATGTAAAAAGTAAGAAATCAATACATTAAAAATATTCTATTTACTATTAGTTTTACAATTTGTTATTTTAATTTCAGCTTTGCGCACCACGTTTTCCAGTTGTATTTAAAATAGGACATGCACATAGTGGCCTGGGAAAAGTTAAAGTAGAATCGAATACCGATTTTCAAGATATGTCATCTGTAGTTGCTGTCGCCAATACGTATTGCACCACAGAGCCGTACATAGATAGTAAATATGATATACATGTCCAGAAAATTGGGCAAAACTACAAAGCATTTATGTGAGTATTTACTGTGTATTAATTATTTTTATGTATATAATTCCTGTTATTGTGTTTTCTGGATTTGGTGATCGATCATAGATCTCTATTCTGTTCTACACCTCCATTACTTCTGTTCAGTAATCATTTCCTTCTCTATATTGCTACTTAAAATATCTTCCCATTTTCCCTAACATCTTTTCCTTGGTCTTCCTATTCGTATCTTTCAGTTTACATTCTAATTTAACATTTCAACGCTGTTTTTTTTTAACTCGTCTAGACCGTGATCGTCATGTTTTCCATAACCCATCCAATACATTTTCATAATATTTGAAAGCCCTAACTGTAACATAATTTACGTGATGCTTCTTTATTTAGCCTATTATCCTTCTAAGAATTTCATTTATAAATAAATAAATCCTTTATTCTGATCAGCACGGAAAATAGATCGTATAGGAATGGATACATATCTTACTTCATGGATAAAAACATCTATTTGCTTGGATGGATCAAGGGAAACCATGATAAAACCTTGATAATAACAGCGTTACAAAATATTCAGTTAATTATAAAATTAAAATAATTGTGATTAAATTCCATAATAATTATGTTTAAAATACAAATATTGCATGAAAATACTAAGTATAAAAAATTCTTCTGCAGTTCTGCGAAAGAACAACTTTTCATTGGTTTTAAAATATTTTTTTAATCTGGCTTAATATTACTAACAATAGATACCACAGATAAAGAAAAGGCAACGTTCTAACTTGCAGCATCACACCAAAGCACGCTTCAAATGCCCTGCTCAAATTTGTTTGATCTTAAATTGAGCGTAACTCAAGAATGACTCAACCAATCGTAATAACATTTTTATACACACAATTACAGATGCACTACTAGAGCGTATCTAAATTTCAATAAAATTTATTTAATAGTTTTGTAGATTTTTGAGCCGCAAAATTTTATACATAGTCCTACAATTATGTATTAAAATATATAAGGAAATCCCAATTTAAGTAAATGTTATTTTTGTACTCAAATCTCAAAACATAAAGTAAATTCATTTTCACCTTTGATTTTAATCCATTTATGCAACCAAATTACTTTTGCATGCAACCAAAAGTAATGCTATACTTTTTTTTTTGAAAAGTCTGAAAATAATTCACAATTCATAAGATTTTTGAAATTATTTCAGTACATATTTATATACACATTTAAACAAAGATGCAGAAAATTAAAGGTTGTTTTATTTTTAATTAATTCCGGGCGAGTGGGAATTAACTCCATATTGAAAATTGCTTATAACTTTTTTAATACTTAATTAATTTTAAAAAATCATAAGTAATTACCACTCGAAGTTAATGGACACAGGTTCTGTATCAGATGTTAGGAGATGCGGTCGCCCCTCAACATCCAGGACGGAGGAAAATGTTCAAGTGGTTCAGGAAATGTTCACTCAAAGTCCTTAGAAATCACAAAGACAGGCATCTTACAAAAGCGGTTTAACCCGACACACAATCCAAACTGTTCTGAAGAAAGAGTTGAATTTTCGTCCATGGAAACCATATTACTGCCAGGAATTATTGCCAGAAGACTGTGATAATTGGTTGGAATATGGGGAGATGATGCTTGCTTGGTATGCTACTGGTTCGATATTTTCAATAATATCCTATGGTCAGATGAAGCCATGTTTCACGTTGGGGGGTTTGTTAACCAGTACAGTTGTTATTATTAGGAAACAGAGGATCTGAGGATGGCTGTTGAAAAAAGCCAAGGTGGCCCAAAGGTCACAGTGTGGTGAGGTATGACATCCATGTAAGTTGTGAGTCCATTTCTCATTTGGGACACAATGAATGCTGAACAGTACCTTTATATACTTGAAGATTATGTTCACAGTATTGTATCCACATAGGACAGTTACAATGACTAATCTTTATGCAAGATGGCACCCCACCTCCTGTCTGTGTTTTTCCAGCATCCTGGAAAATTGGTATCAAGCCAGTTTTCCAGGATGATACCAATCCTGGAAAATTGGCTCCACACCAATTTTCCAGATACTGGTTGGGATCTCGTGGTCAGCAAGGAGTCCTGATCTAACACCCTGTGACTTCTTATTCTGGAGCTGAGTGAAAGAGGAAGTTTATCCCACAACACCAAAAATTCTTGATGAATTGGAGGAGCAAATTCACCAAGTTCTTGGAAACGTACCACTGGATTATCTGTAGAAGTCTGTCACAAACATTTCCATTCGTTTACAGAAACTGGTGGATAATGATGGTGCTTATGTAAAATTTTAACAATGCATAACAATTCTATCGTTGTAATGAACAAATTTTTTTTTTGTTTCATGAAAATTAGTTAAGTATTAAAAAAGTTATAAATGATTTTCAATAGGGATTTAATTCCCACCCTCTCTATTATTTAAAAATTCATTGATAGAGTAATGTCATCACTGTAAAATAAAATTTTTTAATTATATTTTAAATGGTTCAGTAATTTAATAAAGTATAATAAGTCCCTTTCTTGTTGTTGGACTACACGAAAACAGTTCTGTTATCTGGTTTGATAGAAGTGAATATTGTTATTTTTTGAAAAGAATTTTTTTTTTTTTAGCAAACAGAAAAATTAATGGACTTTTTAAGCCACAGTATTAGTCTCAATACTTTACAATTATTTTAAAATTGTTTATAATGTGAATATATAGAAAGTGTGGCTGATAAGAAAGTAATGTTTAATATTATTACAAATAGTATGCCAGAAAAATGTTATAATGAAAATAAATCTAAGGAAAATATAAAAAAAAAATTTTGTCATTCTGTTTTTGGTAAAAAAAATTACCAGTAGTTTAAAACTTTTTTTGCATGTTTGTAATCTACTTTGTTTTTAATATTTTTTTACTTAAATTGGGGTTATAGGTTACATATATTTATATATGTATGTAACAATTAGAAATTGGTTAAATCACGATGAAAAACAATCAGCATGCTGGGAATAACTGTATATAATTGATTATAAAGACATTAAAATAATAAATATCTTTCTTTTATTCAGGAGGAAATCGATTTCTGGTAATTGGAAAACAAATACAGGTTCAGCGATGTTAGAACAGATACAAATGACCGATCGATACAAAATGTGGATTGATGAAGTTTCATCATTATTTGGTGGATTAGACATGTGTGCATTAGAAATGATAACATCACGTGATGGCCGTGAATATATTATTGAAGTTAATGATAGTGCTCTAAATTTGATGGGTGATTCACAAGAAGAAGATCGAAGACACATCGCCGAATTAGTAACACAAAAAATGCAGGTTTGTACGCTATTTAAATCCTTTATTTTAAACTTTATTTTTGACTTTTAATGGTGTCTGTGTAATTTGTTAAGTGCACAGATATCATTACTTTAGATAATTATTTTATTTACAGAAATAATGCTTAATAATGGACCCACCTCTAAGTAGCATGATGTCCGAAATACTTTTGTTATTTTCATAATATGAGGATCATTCAGTAACTAAAGACGCAAATAACAGTTAGACATTATGATACTTTCAGAACAGTAAGTTGGTAACTGTGTAATGACTTTTGATACTGTTAAAGTAAAGTGTTTTATGACCTCAAAATTTCATTTTACGATCACAAGTTCTTTTGAGGTTTGTGAATTAGTTGAAGAATGTGCAGCGATCCATTTTCTGCTTTTCAGAGGTAAAAAACTGGTTAACATTTACCCTTACATGATCAGATAATATGGACAAAGTTATATAAACTGCAGAAATTTAAAAAAACAAGTAAAAAAATTTAAAGATATTCGAACTTCAGCGACTGACAAGCACTATTCTGGACATCAAATTGATGTTTCTATTCCAGTGTTTGAAACTTTCATAGACTCTCTTATCCAAGAAGATCAATAGATTACAGTTGAGCTAATAACTGAAAAGTTACAATTGTCAGTATACCAACAAGCTCGAGTTTTGTAAAACATCCACAAAATAGGTTCCAAGAGAGTTGACAGATGACCATAAGGAGATAAGATTTTGCATGTGCACAGAGCTGAAACAATCGTAGCAGGGAAAGATAATGATTTTTTGTACAGTATTCTAACCTGTGCATGGATTTACCATTATGAATCCAAATCAAAACCAAATAGACAAAACTTGGAGTGAAAGTTCACATGTTCACCTATCAAGAAATAATTCTAAATCCAATCATCAGCAGGAAAGATTGTGATAACTGCCTCCAGGTTGCAAAAGGCCCAGTTTTTGTCAGATATCTAGATCGTGAACAGTAAACAGTGCATACTATTTCGATATGCTTAAGTGAATCCAGCTGTGTGGAAAAAATGCCCTGGATCTCAGCTCAAACATGTCATTCTGCTTTACAAAAGCACCTGGCCTTACACAGCTCAAATAATTCAAAAAACAGTTGATAAATTGCATTGAGAAATAATTATTTACTGCCCACCATTCAATTGTGACATGACCACATCAAATTTTCACTTTTTTGGTCCACTCAAGGAAGCAGTTTGTAATAAGATGTGTAAGGCAACTACTTCAAAGAAAATGTTCTAAACTGACTTGATATCAAGACAAAAATTTCTTTGCAACAAGCATAAATAAGCGGATTCAGAGGTAGGACAAGATTACTAATATTGCTGATGATTATGTTGAAAAGGGATAAAAATGTTGCATTAATTAAATAAACCGCTTTAGCTCCAGAGCAATTTGCATCTTTATTAAATTACTCTCTTATATGGAATACATTATAAACAACCAATATTAAAAACATGTGTAATACAAAGTGATACATTAAATATGTCGATAAAATTTTTGTAATGTAAAAGAAAAAATTTATTGTTGATTTAAGTTTACAACAAGCTAATGCCCTATAACAGCTGCCGATGGATGATAATGATTTTTTTGTATTGTGTGAAAAACAGCATACCTTACATGTCTTTTACAATCATACCTTACAACTTCGAACCTTCGAATAAAAAGCAGAAGTTGCTAACATTCTACTGTGGATATCAACGCAATCTAATTTAAAGTGAAATAGAATAATTTAAAAAATTATATAGTTTTCTTAGTAATATATTAGACACACTCTGGAAATTGAAAATGATAATGAATTTCACTTTTTGGATAAAAACATAAAAAAAGGAAAAATTAACACCAGATATTTATCAAAAACTAATATAATATTGAGAAATAAAGAATTAAATTTGATAAAATACTTACTAATTGATAAAGGTTATATATAAAAGACTAATAAATATCAATTTATATACAAAAATAGAAAAGAAATAAATTTACCACATAAAAAGAGATGATAAATAATTTTTATTTTCCTTTAAATTATAAAATTGTATTATCAAACCAAATAAATTATAAAAATAAATAAATTTTTTATTTATCTGTAATAAGTTATTCAAATTTATTATAATTAAATAATTATAAAACAAATAAATTATAAAAACTAATAATGAAAAATTAAGATAAAGTAATTAATTATAAATCTAATTATGTTTATAATAAAGTTTTGCCAATGACTTGGCAAAATATCACTGCCTTTGTGATATCAACAAAGTTAAATCACAGATATTAGAACTTCAAAACATTGCAAATAAAATGGGCCTCAAAATATCATTCAAAAAGACAGAAATAATGCCCCAAAAACCAACACGATTAAAAGAAGTAAACATAAACAAAAATAAAATCAAAATATTAACTCGATTTAAATACTTGAAAAAAATAATAACAAACAATCTAAATGAAAAAACCTTGATTCAAATAATAAGAAACAAACAACAAACTAGCTAAATCTCAAAAATGAACCTGATACACTTAGAATAAAAAATGCCTGTCAATAAACACAAACATAAGGCACTACAACACAGTTATAAAACCAGAAGCCACTTATGCAGCAGAATCACAATAGTACAGTACAATTTCAATTCGAATAAAACTGAGACAGGATGCAGATGGATTAGAGAAATAAGAGAGAATCTGACACCACAGAGAAAATAAAATTAAAACAAGAAAATCAAGAACAAAAACACTAGCTTTAGACTCACAAGAAAAAACTCACAACATGAACATTATCAACACACACACACACACACACACACACACACACACACACACACACACACACACATACACACAAACATTTTCAACTAGAAAGGACACAAAGATCAGAATGTATGAAAAAGTACAGGGAGGACTGCAAGGCCCAAACAATCCCATCAAAGAGACTTAGATAATGGACTGACTAAATCCTATGCGGTCATAAAAGGTAATAATAATAATAATAATGAAGTAGGTATTTACAAAAAAAAACAGAATGTAGAAAATAAAATTGAAAAAATTCTTTATAGGAATCAGAAATAGAAATTTACAAAATTGTTTTTGGAAATATTTACTAGTTATAAATATAGAAAATGTTTAAATTAATTAATGCAAGTCTGTTTGTTTTCAGTATGTTTTTATAATTTTTAATATATATGAAGTGTGATAAAAAAATAAGAATTTTTGTATTTTGCTCACATCTTTTCGACAAAATTCATCTTTTTTCCCATAGTATGGTAATTTTGTTTTACTATTTTCAGCCACATTAGATGTGTAGTTCAAATTTTATATATATTTTGTTATTGGTGGTAATTTATTTAGTTTAAGATGGAACAAAGGATTTGCTTTAAATTTTGCAATAAAAATGGAATAAAGTGCGTTGAAGTGGTGAGGATATTAGAAAAGACTTTTGGTAAGATTGTTATATTGACATTGATGGTACAAACGGTTTTAAGAAGACCATGAAGATTTCAAAAAGGTTGAAAGTCATAACACATCAATAAACAGTAAAAATATTTACATAATAAACAACATTGCAATCAGTAATTGTTGAAAACTTGGTGGAGAACTTGGAATCTCTTACGGCTCATGTAAAACAACTTTGACTAACATTTTTAATATGAAAAAATTACAGCAAAATTTGTTTCAAAACTATTTAATTTTTAAAAAAAGCGACATCGTAGAACAATTCTTAGCTGATATTGCTGATGATTCAGA
The DNA here is from genome assembly GCF_047948215.1 of Lycorma delicatula. NCBI lineage: Eukaryota > Metazoa > Arthropoda > Insecta > Hemiptera > Fulgoridae > Lycorma > Lycorma delicatula. The sequence continues at coordinate 9,012,297 of NC_134466.1, read as the reverse complement.
ATCGATCAAATGTATCATAGTATGTAACAATACTTGGATGTACATTTATAAACCACTGAATTGGTCTAGCGGTGAACTCATTATCGCAAATCAGCTGATTTCGAAGTCAAGAGTCCTAAGGTTTAAATCCTATTAAAGGCAGTTACTTTTATTCAGATTTGAGTAGTAGATCAGGGATACCGGTGTTCTTTGGTGAGTGGGTTTCAATTAACCATACTTTTCAGGAAGGGTCAACCTGAGACTGTACAAGACTACACTTCATTGCACTTCAAGGCTAAACAGGAAAAAAGGGTGTATGTTTATGATATTGAAACCAAAGTTTGATCATCTTGATGGAAGCTTCCTGAAGAACTGAGACTGAGGAAAGCTTACTGAGTTTGATAGAATATGAAGGCTTATATTACTCTTTTTTTTTATTACAATGGTAGCGTCAATTATGAATTCTTATTGCATTGTTGTATGGTCAACAAACACTACTATTTAGCAGTTTTATGCTATTTATATGAGACAGATTGAAGAGAATGATCACAAATATAAGCAATTCTTGGATTTTGCATCACAGTAATGTTCCAGCTCACACTTCACTATTAACTTGCGATTACTTAGCTAAAAGTAATACCATATTGATGCCACACCTTCATATTCTCCAGACATGACATCCCGCAGTATTTTCTTGTTTCCATTATTTTCAAATATTAATATAAGTGGAATATAAATATTCCATACTTTCAAATGCAGAAAAGACATAAATTAGTAAAGTAAAATTAAATACCAATCTCCATGGCAGAGCGGTAGCAGTTTAGTTTTTTATATGTTCATCCTAGGTTCCAATCTCGGTCAGGTATGGAATTTTTTATATAGTAAAAAATGTCTATTCCATATTCTTACACACAAACTTAAAACTTATGTAACCTATAACTTATTCTTCAGTTAGCTTAGAGTTCAAGTAAACAAACTGCGCTTATTGAGTCACAAGCATTCGACTCACAAGCATCTCCTGTAAATCCTGATTCATATAAAAGAAACTAAAAGGACATTAATATTCAATAACCGCGTGCTGTTATATTTTAAATTATTATACATTTTTTAAATTTAAATAAATTATGTCATTTTATTTGAGTTATTTTAAGAGTTATGAAATCGTCAATTGTCTACAAACATTAAAATTTCACTAATATCTTAGATTAAATTTCTATGACAATAAACCAATAATAAATTCAATTCAGTTTTTGTCATCTGATTGCAAGAAATCCATAGTGCTGTCAGTATTAAGAGATACAGTGGGACACTCAATTTTGTTTTCTATTATATTATCCAATTCCCAATTGATCTGCAGGGTTTTGTTTTTTTTAGGAAACCATTATTTATTAGTAGATTGTACACTGAAGCAGTACAACTTTCACTTAAGTTAACAGTTCATTACCGACATCTGAAATCAACCCATTGGATTATTTTGTAATTCGCTGTTGTAACCGTTTAAAAATGATGTGTTTTTACGCACAACTTAAGGGCTTTTTTGTGTTTTTTTTTCAGAGGGGACATTAGAAATCTCGCACTATTATCAGTTGAACCAGTATCAGACATGGTGTCGAAATAATGATACAACTCAAACCATACAGACATAAATCTAGGAATACACTATACTCAAATCCCAGTAAACTTAAAAAAATTGCATTATATTAACTTTAAATAACATTAGAGCAAATAAATAACAGAAACACAAAAATTTAAACACGAGAACAAAAGAGCAATCATATGAAAAGATCAAGGGTTTTAATAGAACTGAGAAAGCATAATGTTGTATAAACTTTTAGTTACACAGACTACTATATAACAAATTAATTATACGGTGACTGCATATATGAGTAATGATTATAGTTATGTACATAAATATGGCCGTGTTGTGAATCGGTACTGATGCAAGGGATGTGATTCAGCAGAATCATGGCAAAGTCACTCATACAAAGGCAACAATTGTTTATTCTTCATTCTATAAGCTAAATAAATACAGTATAAATTAATCAACCGCTAAAATAAATCACACTTACTTGTAAGAAAATACACCAGTGAAAAGAGCAATAAAAATATTAGTTGATAAATAAAACCTAAACATGTCGATTAAATTAGAAAAATAATATATTTAATTTAAATTATTCATATTATACCGTAATTTCAAATTATGGTGCAGTAGTTCCATTACCTGAAAACAGCTTGAAAGAACAATAGAATAGTATATTTTATATCAGTTATTGAGTCGGTAAACATACCTCTATGTAATTTTAAAGTAAGTTTTTGATTAAATTATTTATATATATATATATATAAATAAAATTTAGCAAATGCTCCTCCTACCTCAAAACATCATTTTTTATGAGACGCTCTTGAAAAAGCTCCCTAACTCTTGAGGAGAAACTCAAAATTTTAAATGACACATTCAGTTAAAGAACATTAAATAATAAAAAATTTGATTTAAAAAGCTTAAAGCTACAACTCTAACCAAAATGGCAGCCATTTAATGTTTTTTTATTTTATATTTAGTTTCAAAAGTAGTCTACATTGCCTAAGTAGTGACATTATACCAAAAAAAAATAGATTGTTTTGAGGTAGAAGGATTTACTAGATTATATTTTTTACTTTTACATTATTAAGTTGTTATTTTCAGGTATTATAGATCGCTTTTGAAATTAATTTGAAAAACTTTAAATAATGACTACCATTCTGGTTAGGGCTGGTGTACCATGAAGTTTTTTATGTCAAAATTTTTGTTTTTAAATATCTTAAAATGATGTGTCACCGTCTTTTCCATTTAAAATTTTTGAATTGCTCTCCCATTTTTGAAATGTAGTAGCCTCAATAAAAAAAAAATAGATTGTTTTGAGATAGGAGCATTTGATATTATTATTGTAAGTTTTAACTAAAAAAATGATTTAAGGAGGCTACTTTAGAAAGACTTTTACTGTATTTTTTTACAGGCTTGTTGTCGTCCAGGTAGTACAATGACAAAAACTACATCTCGAAGTTCTGTTTCAAGTACAACTGGTATTATTGGAGGTTCTGTTAGCGGTACTGAATCTCAGGATGAAGAACGTCCTGGTCTTCCTGATTTACCAGCAACAAGCACTAGCCCTCAACCGCGTCGAGATTCTCAAGGTAATAAACCACGACGTTATAGTTTACAACCACAACGAAATATTAATTATTAAATCTGATTTAACTTTTTAATTATATTTTTTCAGATTCAGTTTTAATTATTTTTTAATTTTATTGTTACGTCATATAACAAATTAAAAGTTTTTGTGTTTCACGTAATGTTCCCATCATTATTATAATTTTTATGGAAAATTTTAATTCTTTTTTATGCTCCCCTACTATTTAATGTTAGAGAAAACATGTTAAATAAATATTTTATTGTTTTTTATTTTTAACTATATTTGTTTTATATGTTGATGTAAAACATTTAATATTGTGTATGACTTTCCTGTCAAAACTAATTTCAATCTGTATCTTTCAGTAAAAATAGACTTTTAGCAAGTAACTAATTCGAGGCAGAATGAAATTTTTGGAAAATTTTTTTGGCATCTAATTTAAGAAACTAAAGTGTTTGTTTAAGTTCCAGACAGGGTTGGTTTTTTTTTTATTAATGGTTGAAGGATCAAAAATTCATTTTTATGGATAACTCAAAAACTCTATAAATCCTAGGTATTCAATTTTTTTGTGTGAAAAGTAGATCAAATTCCTAACAAAGCAGTTTTTGGAGTAACTTTCTACAGCCAAAGTTGGTCAAGTATTAAAATTTCCCTTTAAAACACTATCCATTTTTTAACCCTTTTGAAAAGGTCACATTTTCACAAATAGATTTTTAACAAAGCCTCTGAGAAAATAAAAGTTATAAGGTTTCTCCCTATAATTTAGATTCTTTCTTAACCTAACTCTTAGAGATAACTCTAGAGTTAGGGAAATAACTCTTGAGATAACTCTAGAGTTAGGGAAATAACTCTTGAGATAACTCAAGAGTTAGGGAAGAAAGAATCTAAAGAGTTAGGTTATCTAAGATTTATCTCTTTCTTAACTTCCTATCTTTAACAGTTACTGGGATATAGTATTTTAAAAGGTTTTTAAGGCTTGAAAGTAGTAATAATATTGTTTTCTTCTCTTCTTCATTACCGGGATTCTTCCATCATTTCTTCAGTTTCCCTACAGCTCTTTTTCCTACAGTTTGATAAGCTAAGGTAGCTGCTACTATCCTCTCTCATGCCATCTTAGTCAAGCGGCTGGACCACCTTTGTCTACTTTGTTTTATTCTGTCATATAAAGGTTGTACTGAAAGCTCTCTTCGTATATCCTCATTCCTGATCCTATCCCTTCATACGAACTCGTATGGCACACCACTGCCCAGATATTTAAAATGCTTTACTTGCTCAATTACTATCTTTGTACATCTTGGACACTTCTTTAAAGACCATAATTTTAGTTATCGTTGGTGATATCCTTAAATTATATTGCTTTCCACTTTTTTCGACATAAATACTGCTTTCTGCAATTTGTCTTCGCTTTCCTGTGTCAAACTTTATCATCAGCATACATTATAAAGAATTTATCCAAGTGTTGACCAAGAGCTGTTTTCCAGATTTTACCCGCAATTTCCATGTACAATATCTTATCAACATATATATTAAATAATGTTGGCGATATCAGCAACCCAGTCAAACACCTTTATTTATTGGGATGGCCTCCATTAGAAGGGCACCATCCACATCAACCACAATCATTGTCTCCTCATATAGACCATTCAAAACCTGAATTAAGAGTGGTGGGAATCCTCTCACTTCAAATCTAAAGTTTACTATTTTGGAAATGGAAACCACCTATCAAAAAAATTGGCTTATACAGTTATAATTGTAAAAAAATCAAAGGACATAGATTCTGATCTATTTAATGCAGTAGGTTTCATTAAGTATAAAGATCTTATTCAAAGGTAATTTACAATTACAAGTACCTTTTTGTTGGATGAAATACGGTAATTTTTTTTTTTTCAGTTTAAAAGTTCTGTAAGTTTTTCTATTTTATCATGAAGAGATGGTTTAAAATTAAAATTAAAAAAAAAAATATTTTATCAGTTTGATATTTTAAAAATTTCTTTGTAAAATCAATATTTATTTGACTTATTAAAAAGGATTAAAATATCTTGATTTTCCCAAAATGTCAAAAATTGAAAACCAGTTCCCTAATCTCTTTTGTATATATGGCAATATAAAGTATAATCAATACGCTTCAAAAGAACCCATCAGATTGTTCTAGTGGTGAACTCTTTATCATAGATCAGCTGATTTTGAAATCAAGAGTTGTAAGGTTCAAATCCTAGTAAAGGCAGTTACTTTTATGTTGATTTGAATAGTAGATCGTGGATACCAGTGTTCTTTGGTGGTTGGGTTTAATTAACCACATATCTCAGGAGAAGATTTAAAAACTTGGTAATATTTCAAATGACCTCAAGTCACTTTAAAAATAGTTTTGTATGGGAATTGATCTATTTAGCAGAAAAATTACTTAAATAACCAAGGATTTATTGTTTTTGAGTTATTAAAAAAAACACCTCTACAACTACGATTCTTTAGTTTCTTAAATTACAAGCCAAAAGAAACATTAATGTTTGGAAAAATTCTGTTAATTAATTAAATCTTTATACCACAACTTTATACTACTTTTACTTTACTACATGTAGTTAATGAATTTGCTGGAAATTGGGAGTCTGTTTTTATATATAGTACTTTAATTTTATTTGTATATTTGTCAGAGAATTATATAAATCTATATTATATTTCTCAGTTTCTTATACTTTATTAAAGAAGTAATCGACCGATTGAATCTAAATAATATATTTTTAATAAATGATTAAATAGTAAATGAATGTCTTATAATTTAAAAAAGAGTCTTATAATTTAAAAATTTGAAATCAGTTTTTTCTCAGTTTCAAATGTATTATAAAGATTGTATGATTGTATTATTTTTTAATAGTCTTACTAGAAAACAGTTGTTGACAGCAGTAGTATCTAAAGTGAAGACAGTTAACATAATTGCCCATCTTTGTAATAGGCACTTTGAAGAACAATTAAGACCATTCATCTATTGGATATTGAGCGTTACAGATTATGTAATTTCTCAGTTGGAATATAACAGAAAAGGTGAGCTAACTCAAGGGTAGCAGAATGGTGACTGATTATAGCAAAGATTATTGTTATAAAAGTTGGTAAAACTGTTGAGGGGCATTGGACTACGAACATTGTTTGGAGGGAAGGAAATGTGGAAGAGGTATATATTACGGCTAACTTGGAGTTTACATCGTTAATGATGATAAAGTAAAGATTATTAATAACAGATCCCAAAAAGCAGAGTCTGTCTTTTGATAATTTTAATTCAGATAATTTGGGTTAACAAGAGATCTAATAAAACAAAGGTACCAAATATACTAATTAGTATTGCTATCTAGCCAATAGTACTAGACATCAGAATTATATAACTAGTGCTGATATGAAATATTTGAAAAGAATAATCGGGAAGATGTGAAGAGATGACAAGAAATATAGTAGTCAGAAGGGTACTTGGAAAGACTCCCTCCATTAATTGATATTTCTAAAATAAAAGAGCTGAAATAATTTGGGCATGTGTATATATAAATGAAGAATGGCTATGTAATGAAGGTAATTAAATGAGACACCTGTGAAAAATAAAAGTAGGGAAAGACCAGATCACATCTGAGAGAATATTGCAGATGGCCGTCGGAAGAGCTTGGTTGGAGACTATTAATTAATTATAAGTATAGAGAATAGTTGGAAAATCCAATGACTAGTTGTACATAAGGAGCGGATAAAGAATATTAAGTAATTCCCTAGCTGTGCCACTATAATTTTTATTTTTAACATTCCATATATTTCTATTTATGAAAATATATTATTATAATACAAGAAAAAGCAATTTGAGCTCAGAAATATTTTAAAAAAAGTTAAGTCTAGGATAACTGCTATTAATTTTGGCCTGCAGTCAACATTTCAATACATATTTATTACAACAAATTTTTATTATAGTTAATACATTTTTTGAACATATTCAATTTTCCAAATTTCTAAAATTTGGAAGTAGTATAAAAAGTTTAATGAAGGTGATTTTACACTTAAATTATTTTTTATGGTTAAAAAGTTTTAATTAAAACAAATTTTCTATATTTTTAAATTTTTGTATAAGAAATTCTGCTGAGATTATTTTCATTTTCCTAAGAAAAGAAGCTTAATTTAAAAAAAAAATAATTATGACAAATTGTAGGATATATTTATAAAAAAAGTGTATCACAAAGTTCTCCCAAGGCTTTCAGAACCTATTCTACTTGTGAAAATAATAAAAAAAGTTCATATAAACATATGTAAGAAAATGCTTTGTTTGTGAGTTACAGCTAATAAAAGATTTTCTTAGATTTCTGTAATTCTGGTGAAATGAGGCGTAATAAAATTTGTAGGACATTAAGGGGCATTAGTGACATCTTATGGTTTTTGACCTGAAAATTGGATAAAATAGGTCCCAGAACCGTATCTGCAGTACTTTTTAGAAATCTGAGGTGAAAACCAATAAATTGGAGATAATTTATTGCTTTTTATGTTTGACATACAATAACTTTGTTAAACGGGTAATAAATACAAAAAAAACTTTAAATAAAACTTGTAGAGAATTTAATTCTGAACAAAATAGTATAAGTTGAATAAAACAAAGAAAAATTCTAATTTTATTTAGAAACAGTACATTAGACCAAAGTGCATTATGTGTACCAGTTTATTAATAAATGTTCAAAAATGAACCCGCCATTTTCACCACATTTCTTAGCGTGCTTCTGAACTGCTTTTGTTGCCCTTTTTAGTTCTTCAGAGCTGTCCTTAAGTTGCTCAGCCTCATTTTTCAGGAAAATGATAATGTTAAGCGAGTAGAAACAACACAACAGAAGTGAGAAGGTGCGCCACCATGCTGAAAGTATACTTTGCATCTTGTCACTTCAAGCTACTGTGGCAATTCTACTTGAAGAAAATGCCAGTAGATCTCAGTATTTAAGCGGCTGGGTAATATAAACAGTCCAAACAGTTGACTGTGAAGGTCACACCATACGTTGATGCTTAATTGGTATATGTTGATGCTTAATCGGTGTTGAAAATTCCCTTCCAATGTTTCATGAAGATTTACTTTTACCCATGTATGCCCATTGAGTTAGTTGTTGACGCCATCTCATGAAATTTGCCTCGTCGGTAAACAAAACATACTTGTACAGTTGTCACTTTGTATTCCACCATCTGCAGAACTCCAAGTGAAGCAGACCATTTCCTGGGTGTAGATGTTGAACTGGCTGTCTATGATAAGATTGAAACTTGTTTTCTTTAAGTGTCCTCCAAACCATCTAATGCAAAACTCCAATCGGCTTAGAAAGACATTGTACACTGATGCCTGGACTACACTGACAAGCAATGATAATAATTTCATCCATAACAACGTCGTGTTGGACAGGTAGTTTGTAGCCGGTATGAATACTAGATAGGGAACCTGTTTCCCAAAGATTGCGAAAAATCATGCTAATTGTTTTGGGATCTGGAATCCTGCGATTTGGAAAACGTACCTCATATTCTACTGTAGGAGGATTAGCATTACCATTACACACATTATGGTTAAAACAATAAGATATCACTAATGCCCCTTAATGTCCTAAAAATTTTATTACGCCTCATTTCACCAGAGTTACAGAAATCCAAGAAAATCTTTTATTAGTTGTAAATACTCGTAAGTATGACATTACTTCAATAGCAAACCAATCACGTTTAAATTAAACTTCACTGAAAACCCTTGCAAACAACACCACAGTTCATGTACCTGATATGTTTAATGTACCTTACAGAATGATTTAAACACTAATACGGTATTGCACATTGCTGATCAGCTATTGTTATTTTATTACAGACTTTTAAATAATTTTTCAAAAATTTATTGTACATCTGTCATTAATAAAAAATTATTATCTAAGTAAATTTTATTTATTTATTTTACAATTGTGTAATTCCCATGTTTTTTTTTTTAATTTTTTTAACAGTAAACTTTGATTTTAAAAATTTTCACATCAAAAAAATTTGTTTTGTTTACATTAAATTAATACTTTTCTGAAAATGTAGTAATGTAGTAAATAAAATTTGAATATTTCCAACTTTTCTGTGTTGCATTCAACGCATCTTACACCATTTTGTTCATAATTAAATTCTCAACAAGTTTTGTTTGTTGTATAAGTTTTGTAAGTTTATTACCCGTTTATCAAAGTTATTATATGTCAAACATTAAAAATAGGGTTTATTAACAGAGTTTATTGTTTTCATCCCTGATTTCTCAAAAAATACTGAAATACAATTCTGGAACCTATTTTATTCTTTTTTCAGGTCAAAAACCATAAGAAATCAATAATTCTGCTCCTTAATTAACGTCATCAAAATTTCAGTATGACCTCATTTCTTTTACTAACCATAAATCATAAACCATGCATTTTGGGATATATGTTATTTGGTTCTTCTCCTTATTTTCACGAGTAGAAAAGATTATAAAAGTCTCAAGAGAACTTTATGATAGACCTGTTTATAGAGTGTCTCATAAAGAAACAGAAAGAATTTCAAAACATATTCTACAAGTGAAAAGAAAGAAAAAATCTTGTATAGATATGGATTCCACAAACACTTCGTTTTTGAGTTGGAGCTTGCAAAAAAATTTCTTTGATTTCTGCACCAATGGCAAAATAAAGCAATTTAAACTTAAATTGAGTAGTAAATTAATGGTTTCATATGGTTTTTGATTTAAAAAGAAATGAATAGAACAGTTGAAAAAATGTAACTTCAATAATTTATGAGAAAATTGTTGTTAAACTAAATTTTTTTAAGGCTTTAAGTACAATAAGTTCATTAAATATTGCTAGTAAACAAATAAAATTTGTAGATAATTTATTTTGTAGAAAAAGGTTTATTAACTGAACATGAAGAAGACTTTAAGAAATTTGATTATTATTAAAAATTAAATATATTGATACATGTTAGAACTTTATTTAAAAAGTTATTGTACTTAATCCTACAAAATTGTATTTTGTGATACCAGTTTTTTGTTTCACAATAATTCTCTCAAATATTACAATAGATATAGTTTTTTATCCATTTTTTAGATCAGAAACCGTAACAAAACCATTAAATTTACCTGTTAATTTAAGTTCTATTGCTTCATTTCATCCTTAGAGCAGAAATCATGGACATTTTCACAAACTTGAAAACAAGGCGTTTCCAGACTCATGTATGAACTTTTTTCTTTATTTTCACTTGTGGAATTTATCCAGAAATTATTTAGGATTGTTCGTGAGAAACAGTATATATATATATATAAAACATGCTGACTATAATATTTTATTTGACTCAATAAAGAGAAAGTAGTACACCATATTTTAATGCACTGTAACTTTTAGCAGTGTGGGCATGAAAAGAGAATGGATGCCTTATTTTGTAACACAAACTTTCTTTAATATTAGTTTTCCAATTTGTGATCAGCTTGCATGCTATTAGCATCAATACAAACCTGTAATCGCAGACACATTTTCACACGATTTTGCACACTGTTCATGTGAAACAGCAGTAAATTCCTTCATGTCCTTTAGATCCTGTAGGGTATTGTCATTGTGGCAATAAATTTTGTCCTTTAAATAGCCCTATAGGAAAAAGTCTAGCGGGGTGAGGTCAGAAAGCAGGCCGGCCATTCAATTACCCTGCGACGTCTGATTCAACGTCCAGGGAATGCTTGGTCCAACCGATTCCGTACTGTTGTGGCATAATGAGGGGGAGCTCCATCCTGCTGCCACCACCGCCGATCAAAGAAGTTTCTCTTGGAATAAAGGGTAAACAGTGTCCCTAATGAGCTTCAGATAATTCTCACCGTTGACGCCAACTTCAAAGAAGAAAGGGCTGATGACTCCTTGGTACATAACACTTCACCAGACCGTGATGCTGGGACTTTTATCGTCATACTCGATTACTGTATTTGGATTCTACATATATCAGTAAACACAATTATGTCTGTTTACACTTCCAGACTGGTGAAATTTGGCTCCATCAATCCACACCAGACTCTGTTACAATTGTAGGTTCTTTTCCGACTTGGTGAGCCACTCTTCAGCAAACTGCAGATGGCAATCAGTAAAAAAAAAACCCTTATGGAACATTGCAATATGAAATGTCTGCTATACATTAAAAGTTAAACTCTTCAGAAAATGCATTTCCACTAGAGGTTATGGTGATTTAAACTGTGGTCTACTACTTATAGGCCACCGATATATGAAAGTTTTTAAAATGAGATTATATATTAATTAATGTATTTTTTTAATATGAAAAAACAAATAGTTATAAGTGTATTTGTATATTGTAAATTATTATGACTAGTTTGACCGATTCCACTAAAACAACTAACACGATAGATATTGATTGATGTTGCTTTAAGAGTTCAAAGTAACTCTAATAATGTATATTTATATTCACACGTACCTAAGATAAAAGAGATTAAAAAAAATATTAGTTATTAGATTTTAAGTGTAATAAATATATATATATATATATATATATATATATATATATATATATATATATATATATATGCAATATTGCACAAAAATAAGTTTACTAATTATTATTATTTTGGAGTCATTTATAAATTATGTCATGGATCTAAGTTTGAAATGGATTCAATGGCAATTTTTTCAAAAATGTGTCAAAAAAGGTTAAAATTTATCTCTTTTAATATTATTTTCCTGGCAGCAGCAATGGCTATAAGGAAAAGTACGGTGATCGGTTAAAGTTTTGGGTATCAGTTTTATTAATCACAATGTTTCATAACCCTCTTTAACCGAAATAAAAAGTTAAAAAAAAAAAATTAGTAGAAAACTTTTCAAAAGAATGTATGTATGTTGGCCTACATTTTGATAAATATCTCTAGACTGTCTGAAATTAAAACTTGAAATATCAATAAAATATTTTTATATATGGAGAAATAACGGCATTAAATTTTAAACTTAATCAAAGAAGGTGAGAGTACAGCCATTTTAAACTTTCACTTTTTGGGGATGGTAATATTTTAAGTACAGAGATAGTAAATACTACATGAATTGTTTACAGTCCTGAAATTTTATATTAGAGGAGAAAAAATAATTAGCATAATTGTTTTAGAAGTTTTTTAAGTACTTTTTTAAAATGAATTATTAAAGTCTCACGAAGCACGGAAATAATATTTGCTACATAAGTTCTAACTTATGTTAAATTAACGAATGAAACGCAATCCTTTCTTTTCTTTACGTTAGAGGAAGGGCTCTGGCAATCCTCCACCCCTGTTGCTTCTGAGCCAATGGCTTTTGCTAGTAGTTCTCTATAGCCCTCATACCTTTTTTAGTACGATACTGCACTTGGCACTGGGCAGAGATGATCCCCCTCAGCCTTCATTAAAACCACGACTCGTATTTGCATATCAGCTGCTGATTCTCTGGCCTCCTCAGGTATTTTTATGCGTGGTTATTGCGTTTGATTTCGCCTTCCTTTCAGACTTTTCTCGATTGTCTTCATTCTTCATCTTCGGCGGTCGTTGATATTTTCGTTCTTCTTTTTTTGCATTCAACTTTACGTTTCGCCGTGTGTGATCCTGTTCACAATTTTTTTTAGGGCTTATCCTGTTTTTAACTAACTAGTTATTTCTACACGTCCTGTTATTTCCTTTCTAACCTACTTCTTTCTACTTGTCTATATTTTATATCATCTGCCTAACGTAAGAGATTTCTTCTTTAATTGCCTGCCCGAGTTTATAACTATCCGTTTAATCGTTTAAGTCTACCTCGTATTTTACATCTAATTCTAACAAAGGGGACCCCGATTCGGAAATCGTTCTTTAAATGGAAATTTTCTCAGATTGTCGTTCCCTCACGCCCTCGGACAATCTTCCTCTGTTATCTATCATATTCTTTATTTATTAGAATTTGCGTAACGAATAACTAAACTTATATCGGATATCCTATATAACTTATATGCAGATATCTTCTAATCCAAACCGTACATTTACGTCCCATAATTGCCGCATGGACTGCCGTCTTTCTTCTTCGAAACCTTCGCAACAAGAAGCACGTATGTTCGACGGTGTCCTCTAATCCACATCGCACACGGTTCAGACTCGCCACCGATCCAAACCCGCGCTGAGCTTACTATTGAAATCCCCATGTCCAGTCAGCGTCGTGTATTAGTCTACCGTGAACTGTGGGCCGCTTTTTCCTACATCTTTTTGTTACATCTGGGAAAATCGATTACGTGTACCGATCCTTCCTTGAGTTATCCCATCTGGTTTGCCGTTCATCTTATCCTTTTTCGATGATTCCATTTTCCCTTCGTCAGAGTATCTTCTCATCCTTACACGCTCATATTTTCTTTCGTTCTCTTGCTGTTATATCAGTCGGCTTCACACCATCCACCACACGTACCCCGCATCACCTGAAATTGTTCAGGTTTGTTATGACGATCTATAGAATCGATCGTTGTACACTCAACAGGATTTTCCTGAAGCGTATCAACTCCGTTGTTTGTGCCCAGATCGACGCTCCGTACAACATGATTCCTTCCGCCAAGCCTCAATATACAATTGTCAGCGTCTGGAAATCAAGTCCCCGCTTGTAGTTAACTACTCGCCGGGTTTTTTTGAACGCATCGAAAGCTCTTCCGCGGACCTGTTTCACGTGCTCCTTGTACTCTCTCTTCTCGTCCGTTTCCATTCCTAAGCGTCTGGGTTTTGGCATATCTTATATTTCTCCCCCAATCTTCACCAACGGCTTTCTTTGCATCGTACCCTTCATCATCATCGTCGTAGTCTTCTCAGCACTGAAACTTATCTCGTGCTGTACACTCGATCTCTTCAATATCTCAATCGCTTTCCCGGCTCGTTCTTCTAATTTGTTCCGCAAATCGGCCACAGCGAGCCGGGCATCGCCCGCGTAGGCTCTTAATTTACGTCCTTCCGACAACCGTAGTCACAGGAAAGAGTTGAATTCTACGATCTACAAAAGTGGACCCACGACGCTTCCTTAGGACACCCTTTACGCAAATGTTTCTTCCATTCGGCCGAACCATGCCTCAGTACCCCTCACCCCGTAGAGGAAGACACCCTCCATGTGACGGTTACGGTTGCCACGCCACAACTCCGTTCCTAGCCCTGATGGACTATACTGGAGGTCATCTTCAAAACCTCGGCAAAAGGCAACTCTCAGCCTTGATCTTGCCTCAGTCAGAATGCCACATGTGACATTCCTATCGGTGTATTACTACCTAAAGAACACGTTGAAAACAAAACACATCTTGTCATAGTCTTGAACAAGACTAATCTGATAACCGAAGGAACGTTTCTACTCCCCAATGTCGGTATATAAGTTCAACACGCAACTTCGTTGAACTAAACGAAAACAAAACTAATAACTAAACAAAAAAAAACATAAAACAAAAAATATTAACAAATCAGAAAAACATAAAACAACAAAAACTTAGATCCTAAAACACCGTAAACCCAGGCGGAACCCTAGGCCCCTTCCGCAATTCTCTCCTTTTCCAAGTAGACAATAAAGTTTTCCACAATTGTGATTCGGCCTGGTTCCTCCAATTCGCACCGAGATCAAACGTCGACCCGATAATATCGAGCCAACAAATAGTCTCCGTGCGTATTTACTCGTACTTTTCTCAGTCATATAGCGCATGGAAAGCGTGAGTCAACTGGTATGGACGCATACCAGAATCTCAGACCGAATCGTTGCAACAATTTGTCCCTGAAGGCGCCATGCCTAGAAAGAAATTGCGTCACATACTTGTTCAGGATCACCCAAAAAGCGACCCGCAAACTGGCATCTGAAAAGAGATCGTGTGTGTAGCCTCCCCACCTTCCGGCTGTAAGTCCGGTATGACAGGTCGGCCCGCCGGTTCCGGATCTTTTCTCCTTCACCCTTTGCCTCAAACCCCCGGTGATGGAATTGACCCCAGCTACGCTGTTCCCAGGAACCATCATCAGGACCCGGGACTATCTTTTCGGTTTTTTAACATTTCTTTTTTGTTGTATTTAACTTCCGCCGCTGTAATAGCTCCCTGCCCCTTATGTAGCTCTTGGTAGGGGGAGCCCGGCCCGGCTACGCCGTTCTTGGGACCCATACGTCGGACCAGAGCGATCGTCACTTTCCATTCCAGATTGCAGGTATCTATGTAGTTTATCGTCGTGTCTCCCTTCGAATTGACGCTCCTCACGTTCTCAGTCAGGTATTCCCTAACGCCTCTGCGGACCAGAGTCTATAATCCTCCCCCTTTGTCGCAATGATGTGGATAACTAGGCCTTCAACTTATCTCCACTGTTGGGGGTCGGCTACCATACAGGCGACTTTATTCTCTGGCGTCAGAGTTAGTAGACAGCTATCCCTTCGCACATCCGACCATTTAGGACATCGGAAAAACGTGTTTTTCGGGGAATCCCATTCCCCGCAGTATATACACTCACCAACCGGCCGCCTGTTAAAGCAGTGCCAAATTCTCCGTGTCCTGATAACATTTGGGTCACGTGATAGTAAGTCTTCCTGTGTCTACGCTTGAGCCATATGTTCAAATCTGGTATTAATGCGTGTGTCCACATTCCCTTCGTAGTAACAGACCAGCTTTCTTGCCATTCCTGACAGAGGAGTTGACTGGCTGTGTTCTTGGCTATCCCTCCGTACACTTGTTTCCTACACAACGCCTGGAGGTATATTGGGGGCATTCTAGTGATTACATTTGCCGCCTCCATGGAGATGGTTCTATACCCTAAGATCACCTTCAAGGCCACTCGATGCTGTAGTGCCTCCAGCTTCTTCACGTTCTGTTTTATATTCAACGCCGCAAACAATTTCGGCACTGCATACAGTATAATGGCCCTGACTGCTAACATTTTTAGTTTGTCTGGCGTTTCTCCCACTACCACCCCATTTGGTCGCCCTAAAGCATAAGACCGAATATATGCACCACAAACGGCTATTGTTCCTTAAAACGGTTTAGCGACCAATATCCATACTTCCCCGGGTTCGTACGCCTATTTCGCCAGACTTGAATTGCCTGCTTGTCACCTGACAGCAACTAAGATTGTGTGTTTTTCAAATTCCCCTAGTAGCCAGCTTTTTGAGAGATGTAACATCGTACTATTGCAGTAACAGCAATTTTCTAACTGTTGCACATTCTTGATTAAGCTAAACACTACTACACTTTGCATTCTGCATTCTTATGCTCAAAAAATTACAGATTTTTTACAAGATCACACAGTTACCACAGTACAGCTAATACGAGTATGCATGTCCCCTTACTTCAGGCAGTATCGACGAGTTATACCAGCGACACACTGCACACCAGGATCTCCCAGATATGCAGGTCCACTTACTGACATAACCTGGACCCTGAAACCTACAACCAAGGTCCCCCAGGATGGATGTTTAACACAATTACACACTACCATTTACACCATAATGTTTATGGGAATCGCCCAGCTTAAACAAAACCGCATCTGCCCCAGAGGAGGAACAAACAGTAGTGTTGAGCTCTCAGCTACTAAAACCCCGCTCTGTTAATACAGTGTGCCCCAATACCGTCCCACAACATTACTCAGGGGTATGCTGCACTTGCCACAGGACTTCAGACTAGCTCAGGGAACCCTAGATATCTCAACATAATCCAAGAAGGGAATACAGCCATAAAATAATCTTTTATATTTTTATTAATATCTCTAAAGCGACTTTACCATTAAATTAAACAAAATATTTCTGCGCATAAACTCTTAATTATATTCAGGTTTTGGTGTTTTTCAAATAAAAATTTGTCAAAGATAAAACCAAGAAGTTATGCAACCCTCTGCTGGCTTTATTTTCTGATTATAATTGGCTGTTAGGATTATTTGAGTGCAACAGCAATAACTAAATATATAAATTATACAATATTTTTAACGGTTGCTTTATTATAGATTTATTTATAAAGTAATAATTAATTTTCAGATGACAGATTTTAAAAGAGATTTAGTACGATGAAATTCATAACATTACATGTATCATGCCATTACATAACTTTTAAAAAATAAGTTTGCCTCTTCATATTAATACAAAAAATATTTTTAATTTATTATATAGAGTATTCAAAAAGTGACACAACCATATGGAAAAATGAGTAAGTTACAATACTTGTTGGAAGTGGCCTCCGATGTGTGATTGACATAATTGAATAAAACGTTGCATGCTCTTAAACACATGTAATGTATGTTGAGGAATTACAGCAACACATCATTCAATTTCATTCTGCATTTCAGGATTTGTGTGAGGATGAGTTTTGTAAGCAGCATCCTTAGGGTATCCATACAAGAAAACATCTGTAGGGGATAAAATCAGGAGACCGAGGGAGCCACAACTCCTTCAAAATCACTTTTCCATGAAAACACAGATCCAAGAAAGTCATATTGTTGTTGACTGTATAAGCCATAACATCGTCCTGGTGAGACTACATGTACTGCAGCCGATCTGCAGTTATAGTATTTACAGATTGTTGCACCATCTGTATGTAGTGCTCACTGTTCACTGTGCCATGAAAGTACGTCATGAAGATTTGTCTACATAATATTGCACACCAAACACTTTTTGCCCGTCCAGAAGAGACTCGTGCAGCTGATATTCCTTACACCAAATGTGTGAATTCTGTGCATTCACGTATCCATCAAGATAATGGTATGTGGCATTACAGATGATATGAACCACTGGCATAAATCTACACATTTTCCAGTGTCTGCAGGTAACAAATCATGTATCTTTAAACAATGTTATGCATCTTTATACACTTGTGCAATGCCGTGTGGGCACTGCCAACAGAGAGACCAGACTGGCTAGATAGGCATCGCACAGACTTCTTGGGACTAACAGAATATGCAACTTGCATGTGACCAACTATTTCTGTGTTAGCACATTCTAGTGTTGCCACAATCCCTGTCTCTTGGAACTTCTTGTACACCCGCTTGAGGAGGACCTGTTTGGTGCGTCTCACCATACTTATCTGTGAAGGCACTCTGGGTCTGGACATAACTGGCACATTTAATGTTTGAGAGATAATGAATATAATCTGCTGCTTTGTATACCCCATTTTTCCTCTGTTAAACCTGCAACAAAAGAAGAAAACATTCTTCCATATGGTGCGTCACTTTTTGAACTCCTGTTATATCCTTTTCTGACATAATAATTCATAATTTAGATCAATAGGGGGATTAAAAGAGTTTGATACACATGTATTAAATTAACTATTTTATGAACAAGAATGTCAATTGCTCATTTTATGAAATTTTTTTTAAGTACGTATATTACAAAATTAAAATAAATATACACTGGTTTTTATGGTTTTGAGAAGTTTATATTATTTAAATTCTGTTATTTAGCAGTGTTAAATTTATTGAATTAAAAGGATCATTTGTTTAATGTATCAGGTACTTTAATCATCAGCAGTTTAATGTAGAGGAATAGTACCATAAGAATAGGTTTTTAACAAGGAATAAATTAGAGGCAAATGAAACTTTGAAATAATGTTTGTTTTAGTATGAAATTTAAGAAATTGAAGACTCCCAAGTGTCAGATTGGGATGGTTTTTTTCTATAAACAACTGAAAAACTATAAATCGTGTATTTTTTGTGCAAGTGGATTAAAATTCTCAACAAAACCTTTTTTTGAACAAGTTTCTGCAACCAAAATTGAATCTCTGAGGTATTAAACCCTTTCAGAAACTCACATTTTCACAAATAATTTTTTAACAAAAACTTGGATCTAAAAATATGATAAATAAAAGTTGTTAGACTTTTAATTCTTTATAATCTGTTTTTTGTATGACTTTTTACATCCAAAACACTGATGAACATCTATGTTGAAACAAACATTTTTAGTAATTTTTACTTCTACTCATTTCATTTTATGGTTGAGGAAGTTTATATGATTGTTATTATTATTAAACTTGACCTGCAGATGGTCTTCAGCTACATAAAAAAATAAATACGTATTTATTTTTTTTTATGTTTAGAATCCTTGGATTCTAAATATGATTTAACATGATCCTGTTCTAAACATCATATAACATGATATAAAATTATTTAATGGTCTGAATAAAAAATGTTCTTATTTAAAAGGATAAAATAAGTTAGTTGTTTTAACAAAAAAGAATAATTGAATTATTACAAGTAAATATTTGAAAATTTAAAACAGGATTGAGGTATAAAAATGTTTTTATAAATATGACATGACATAATCTGTAGATCACCTGTTTTAACAATTAATCTGCGACTTTTTTTTTAAATTAAAATTTTACAAGCAGTAGTTTTTCTTAGAATTGTTAATATTTAGCAATATATATGATTATTTATATAAATAATCATATATTTGTCTTATATCTTATATATATATATAGTTTAATATTAATAAAATTGCAATATTCTATTGATATATTAAATTTTAGATTAAGTTTTACACAGTGTTCCAAAGGGTGTTGGCAAACTTAAGGGACTTAAGTTCAAGTGAAGAATGACCTATCTTCCTTCATTTTTCTCTGTCTGCCATTTTGTGTTTTTTTGTTTTTTTTTTAAATAAAAATTTATACATAAGATCAGATTGGTGTACATGATGTTAACATCATCTACAAAATAAATTTATAAAATGTTAAAAATTTATAAGTTAAAAATTATAAAATGGTACGATTTAAAAATTTAAATCCTTTAATCATTAATATTTTCAAAAATATTAGTTTTAAAAGAAATGTTTTATTAGATAAAATGATAGCCTTTTATGAACAAAATGATACATTATTGGTTCAAATCGGTTGATAAAACTGGATGTAGCTGAAATTGTTAAATTGGATAGTATTATAAGATCTAACAATTTTTTGGCTCTTTAACTTACTAATTATAAAGATATTATTTATTATTTTGAGTTCAGTTAATGAAGGAATTAAAAATAGATGTAAGCAAATTGTCAGACTGCATAATTTTTACGATCCTCTTTTAACAAGTTCTGCCAATATCTCGGTTATTTATCAACCGATTTAATGAAGAGATGTCATTTTGTTTACAATAAAAGGCTTAACATTTTATCTAACAAAATATAATTTAATATAATTAATATTTGTGAAGCTATTAATGATTATAAACTTTAAGTAGGTGCCATTTTATAATTTTATAATTTATTTATTTTGTAGATGTTTCACCCACTGGGTTGGTCTAGTGGTAAACTCGTCATCGCAAATCAGCTGATTTCAAAGTCGAGAGTATGAACATTCAAATCCTAGTAAAGACGGTTACTTTTATACGGATTTGAACACTAGGTTGTGGATATCTTTGGTGGCTGGGTTTCAGTTAACCACACATCTCAGGAACGGTCGACTTGAGACTGTACAAGACTACACTTCATTTACATTCATACATATCATCTTCATTCATCCTCTGAAGTAATATCTTACGACGGTTCCAGAGGCTAAACAGAAAAAGAGAGAGATGTTGTACGTAACATGTACACCAAATCTCGTTAAAATTTCTCTCAATCCATTCTTAAGATATACAATTTATCTTAAAGCAGAGAGAAGAAAAATGAAGCAAGAATGGGCAATTTGTCTGCATGTACTGTTTTTTGTTTATTTTCATGTCCTGAATCAGTCCCTTCAAATTTGGCCAAAATCTACCGGTTCACTCTGTATACATATCCTTGTATGTTAAATGTTAATAATTGGATTATTTTATTTTTAAGTATTATGTATTCATATAAATTAAGTTATGTGAGACAAATTTTTATAATGGTCTGTGTTTTTGCTGGTTTTTATAAATTATTTTATTCTGTTTTATAACTAAAAATAATCAGATCTGTAATAAAATATTTGTCGTATTGTAAAGTAGTTTCATATAAACAGTTAGTATTATTATCCGTGTTTAAACTTTGCTTACAGGTGAACTGTAAGTTCTTTGAAAACTTGCTGGTATTATATTAATATATCATTAATTTATTTAATTGATAATACTTGTGTTTTTTTAAAGATCAAAGTATTTATGTCAAATGTATGTGTAGGTGTATGTATAAGGGAAATCCATAAAATAATGGTAGGTTTTTAAACGGTCATAAACCTTGGAACAAATCATGACATGATTAAGTATATGTTAAAATGTAGAGAAACACCACAAATAAAAATCCATTTTTGATAAGATCTAAAGCCATGGAGGAAAGGTGAGAATTCCATTCTTCTTGTCTCAATTATCGCTGAGGAAACGTTTCATTTACTTGTAAGTAATTCCCCGATTATGCAAGAGAAGCTGCATTTGAATGAATGAATAAATGTTTATTTCCCTTGTACAAAGTATGACATAAAAAAATTACAATTTATAATCAGGAAACATAATACCTGCAAACAATAACCTGTCCACAGGTATGAACCACTTAATATAATATTTCTAAACAGGGAATATAAAAATTAAAACTATTTTTAAAATAAATAGTAGTAACTAAAAGTTCTTACATAAATAAATAAAAGTTCTTATAAACAAAAACTTAATTATTAAAGATTGAGATAAATTAAAATTTAAACTTATTATCTTAGAAAAATAACAAAAGAATAAAACAAAAATTGAACATCATAATACTATAACAAATGAACACCTGCGCATCCATCCATTAAAATTCACATTCTGGATTTAGTAATATCAAGAACATGATGTAAATAATGTTTATATTATACATTTTTATAAATAACACCAATAACTCTTGTCTCATTTGATTGTAAACTACAAATTAATTGTTGGGTTTTCGTGTTTGTGTTCCATAATAGGTGGAATTTAGTGCACCATGTTTAAATAATATGCCTTTGTACTCATTCTGAATCATTAATTGTAGCTTTATCGTGGAAAATAAACTAGTTTAAAAATTCTCCATTATGATCTATCCAGATTGCCTGTAGTGAATTCAAATCATTTAATTTTGTCTATCTACAGTTTAATTTTATGTTATTCCTGAATTTTACAACTGGTAAAGCATAGTTGTTTTTTTAAAACTTCATTAATAGTTGTTTTTGGAACATCTAAAACATTACAGAACACTTCCACCCCATTTTTTTTGGGTCTTACAAATAATTTATTCATGGCTTTAGTGGTCTTGATAGACTCATGATAGATGGTCATGCTGGATATGATCGCTTCAGCAGGTCGCCCATTTCTTTGAGTCGTTTGTTCCTTCGAAAAATGTTTTCATGTGGTTGTTCTTCATTGAACACATGATGGTATTCACGTCTAAAAACTGTATTCGACCTAAACTTAGCAAGCCACAAAACACATTATGTATCGTAATCATGGTAACTAAGAACCTTCATGCAACTACCACTCTTTTAAGTGAAAATTACTCTGTTGTTAGAACTTGTTTTTATCTCAAAAGCTTAGAGAGTTTCTCTCTGTTTTGACATATATTTCATGTCTCGTATCATGCTCGTTCCAAAACTATGATTGATTAAAACCCTACCGTTATCTTATGATCATATTGTATATAAATTAGAATTACTATTATTATTATAATAATGTGTGTAACAGATTGTTATTTACGTAAGAAAATTTTCAGTTTATTTTCTTTTATACAAAAATCCCGTCTTCTAACTGTGATCTTATTTTAATTATTTCAACATACATCAAAAGAATAAAAAGTTATGTTTTTGTAAAAAGACTAAACTATATAATTTGTACTAGGATTCTTGTGCTTCTGAGTGGGATTTGCCTTTTTGGGCTTCATAAATACTAAACATTTTTTTATTCATGAAAATTCAAAATATTACTTTAGAAAATTAAATTTTCCACCTAAAAGTAGATCCACAATTTCATTTAAATAATTATTACTGTATTGCCTTCTGTGGCAGAGTGATATTCATTCATTAAGAAGGTTCTCAGTTTGAATCCTGGTAAGGCTTGGTTAATTTTTAAATACAAAGTCATTTCCCTTAAAGTAACCATAAATTGGCATAAACTTGTTATTATTGTTCCTTTCAGATGAAATAGATAAATTATTGTTTATAAATATAGAGAAATTAGTACACTATACGTAAATATAAATATAAAAATTATATTAATCAAACGATTATAAAAGATTTACTTATGATAAAAAAGATTTTTAAATAAATTGCTTTTTAAGAAATAAAATAAATTTCAAAAACCACCCAAAATTGTAAAACAAAAAATAATAATAATTTTGAATTCGACTTAAATTTTTAAACAAAACCAAATAATATATGTACTCTTAATTTGGTGCTAACTTTACAAAAAAAAAGAAAAGAAAATTTAAATCGAATTGAAAATTTCTCGATCTCCATGCCATAGTAGTAGCATGTCAGCCTTTCATCCAGAAGCCTTGGGTTCAAAATTCAGTCAAGCATGGCGTTTTTCATACACCAGATTTCTTTTTCATATTCCCATGTATAAGCTTTTGCGGTGAAGTAATTCATCAAAATATAAGAAGTTATTGCGTTTTTTACTTTTTAGGACTATTTCATAAGTTAAATGTTTTTATTATTTTTTTTTACAATTCTTTCATTTGATTTTTATTAAAAGTATAGATAAGCATATAAAGAGTTATTATTATAACAACTACGATTTTAGTATAACAGCTGTTCCCAAGAAAAGAAAAAAATCAGAAACCTGTATCTTAAAAAAGTAAGAAAACAATGCAGAGAAATTACTTAAAATAATTTGCTAACTAACATATGTAAACTAACCCGTATAAAATTTGGAAATACTCGTATATCACTTTCTTACTTAATAATAATTAATTTGTTTACCAAAGTTTTACTAATATTTGTTTGAAATTATAGTCTGCAATAAATATTGCAAAAGTTGCTTCTCATTTCGTACTATTTGGCTGTTTCACCACTTAATTCACTATAGGTAGTAAAAAATTCAATTAAAAATCTTCCAAATGGAGATGGCTAATATTTTACACTGAATTTTTAAAGATTCCCTAAGTACAAAAATATCACAGCCAAACTATTTCTGTCGTGACAAGATGGGGCCAGACTGGGGTTAACCGTTACTTCATTAGGAAAATTACAAATTATTTTATACCAGTTTGCATTTTTTAATCTGATTGTTTTAGTCATTTCAAGTACAAACATACCACTGCCAAACTGTTTTAGCGGTGACAGGAGAATCAGACTGGCATAAACTTTTTTGTTGGAAATTTCATTTTATACTAGACCTTGTTATTCTTGGGAATATTTATATTATCTTTATCACTGAACTGTATCTTGTATGAGGTAGAGAGCTGTATCAGATCACCTGATATACCTACAAAGTTATAACATTAACTGTCCTTGTATTAATTTGTTCATATTAATTAGATTGCATTGTATATTATAAACTATAGACATATGTATGTCCATGTCTTTATTCAATTATATTTACTTTTATTACTGGAATTAAAAATAGGTTTTTTATATTTTTTCATGTATACATGATACACTCTTTTTGGTTCTTTTGTGTAATTTTGTATATATTAGTTTAGTAGTTTTCATTTTGTATATTGTAGTTGATGTCATAATTAATGCCTTATCATTATTTATTTTTATTTTATACTTTAGCTGCACATGCATATTATATCACATTTTAATAATTGTTTTTTTCTTATATAAATATTTTTTTAATATATATTTGTATATAGAAGAATGATAAAAACATAATTTAAGCATTTAAAGAGTGGTGGATAATTTAGGTTTTATTTAGTCTGTATATATTTATACTGTGTATAAATATATATATATATTTATATATTATATAGAAAAATATGTATAGTGTTTCATTTTAATCGCCCCAGGAAATTATCTTGTAAACTATGCAAATGTAAAAAATTACCTAAACAAAAGTTTCAGATTGAGGTGGTACACCTTATTGTGGCCTTTGATTTGATGTTGAACTTATGTTTCAGAGTTAATACAATTTTTTTCAAATGAAATGACCTATTTTTGAACCCATCGTTGAAAAGAGCAGAAACTTTTACATTGTAATATGTTGTCGTGCGTAAGACCACCTTGAAGGGAGTGGTCTTACGCACCCCATACACAAGAGTACTTCACAATTTTCTCACATCTTCAGTCGGTCCAATCTTTTAATTTTTCACATAAAATTACATATTATAAATACACAACATTAACAAAATAAAATTTTGATAAATACAGTAAAATAAAATTTGTTAAAACTTTGGATGACATAGTAATATAATATTGACTAAACAAACCACACATACACATATTCATTCTTTTTTTAAATATTTATAATTTTAACTTTTAATTAATATTTTTATTATTTGATGACATATTTTTATATATGGAAATTTTAACTTTAACTTTTAGTTTGATTTTTAATCTTAAATATTAATTTAAAAGGGAAAATTTTTTTTTTAAATTTTAATTCCGTTTTGAGTTGATTTTAAAGTTAATATCCAAAGTTTTAACAACGTTTGTTTTATTGTATTTACCAAGATTTTATTTTATTAATAATGTGTATTAATAATATATAATTTTACGTGAACAATTAAAAGATTGGATCCACTGAAGATACGAGAAAATTGTGAAAGTACTCGTGTGTATCTAATGATATAAAGTGTCATCCTACCTGATTTAATTTTATTCTGTATTTGGTGGATCAAGTTATTGATTCATATTTGTATAACAGTACAGAGGAATATTAGTCTTAAAATTGACTTTTAAAAAACCTTTATACATAAACATTTATATATAAAACCTCCTTAGTTATGCCAAGAAACATGGATAAAAATTTGCTTGCGATTTATCAAGTAGTTTTTTTTCTTTATCCCGAACAAACAAAAATCCTCTTTCTCTTTATGTAATAGTGTATATAATATAATATATATACGTGTGTGTGTGTGTGTGCGTGTGCACGCGCGTCTGTGTGTGTACAACCACATTCAATGACACACTGCTGCACAAAATAAATATCAATAAAAAAATTCTACAACAATTCTTCTATTGAATTTCAATAGCTTAACTGTTGAAATTGGTAACCTGAGTAACTTTCTTTGAAAAAGTGATTCCAAATTTTAATAACATCAGTAATCCATATAATAACATAATTTTTGAATAAAAATTTGGTTTAATTCACAGATTTTTCATGGTTTTTACAGAGCGGGGTGGTGGAAAATAATAAAGATTTGGTAGGATTTTTAATTGAAAATGAGGAATGATGGAACTAATAAATCCATAAGAAAACCTTGTTAACTAGGATTCAGAACTCAGAATTATATATAGATGAATGGGAGAGATATTGCCACTCATTAAGAGTAGTACATATTCAGAATATATATTTTTTGTTAATTAGCAATATTTTTAGATCTAACTTTACCTATTGTACTAATGTTATTAAAATTACTCTTATTATTTAAAGTATTAAAAATAAAAATAGACTTACAAATTGCATTCAAAGAGCAGAATATTCATGGAAAATAAATATCACTTATTTAAGGCTTTACGTTTTTATATTTTTTTCACGTTTAGCCATTTTGCAGATATATCTATTTCATTAGAAAATATAAAATTATTTATGTTAACTTAAAAACATATTTTGAAAAATTAAAAAAAATAGAGTTAAGATTACCGTTATCAACACAGTAACTTGTAAATAATTTTTTCAGCAGTAAAATACTGAAAAATAAAATTTAACAAACGTACCTACCTCAAAACAATCTATTTTTTCGGTATAAGATTATTAATTACAGTGATTTACTGTAGGCCACTTTTGTAACTGTGAAAAATATTAAATGACTGTCATTTCAATTAGGGTTATTATAGCCTGAAGTTTTTTGTCAAAATTTTTGTTTTTCCTTTACCCTTTAGAATAATATGTCGTAACCCTATTCTTTTCATTTAAAACTTTTAACTTTGTCTTTCCTACCGTGGGGATTTGGAATATGGTTTTTTCATATCAATAAATAAATTGTTTTAGATAAGAACATTTTTTTTTAAACTTCATTCTTTTTTATATTTAACAGTTCCGGTTCCCATTTTAAAAATTTATATAAAATTTTGCAAAACTTACTGAGATGGTAAACACTCCTACATATATTCAAATTATTTAAGATATATATTTAATTTTATCGTTCTGCTGAAACAGAGATGTTTGCAAAAGAACTAACTGTAAAAAAAGAGAAAAAATAAGCAGTAAGTAAATGGTAATTAATTTTTATAAATTATATAAAAGTATTTAATTTCCATAGAGCATTGTTATTTACACATTTGCCGTACATTTTTTTATAAAAAATAACCGTTTATTTTAAAAATAGTGTGAAGTTTGAAGTATATAGGTATTACATACGTAAAATAAATGAATTCGTTAAAAAATTAATTTTTATTAGTTTTTTATGCAGAGAAAGTATAGGAAACCTTAATTAACTTTTCTACAGTTAAACATATAAAACTGAAATTTAGCAGATGCTGCTACCTCAAAACATTTTGGTATAAAACTATTCTGCAGGGAGTGGATACAACTTAAAAATTTTAAATGGAATGATAATAAATCAGTTGTGATGTATTATTTTAAAGAGCATTGAAAAACAAAAATGTTTACAACAAAACCTTCAGGTTACAACAACTGTAACCAAGATGTTAAACATTTAATATTTTTCACAATTAGTAATCTCATACAAAAGAAAAGAAAAAGATCCTTTTGAATTAGAATCGTTTGATAAATTTTATATTTTTTATTGGGTATTTTTGAGAATTATTTAAAATGTTTAGTAAACTAATACTGAAACTACAAATGAAATAAATATTAAATGGCTGCTACATTTGTTAGGGTTGATGTAGTTTAATTTTTTTTACACTAGATTTTTTTTTTTTTGTTTTCATTGTCCTTTAAAATGTTTTGTCACAATCCTACCATTTCCATTTAAAAATTTTTGAGTTGCCCTTCTTCCAAGGCGCTTGGGGGTGTGGTCATCTAATATAAAAAAACATTATTTAACTAAGAAAATTTGTTAAATTTCATTTTTCTATATTTAACTATTGAAAACTTTACACACACACACACACACACACACACACACACACACACACACACACATATATATATATATATATATAAACAATTTATTTTTTTCTATTTTTTTATCTTGTTATAAATGGAGTACAATGTGTGACTATTAAATAATAAAACTGATACAGTAATTTACCTTTATTTATATGTATCCTCTTCAATACAGACCCCATTCACAATAATACATTGATGAAGTCTTGTTTACGGAACAGATCAACTTGTTCTAAGTTATCTTCTTTACTATATTAACTGACTCAAAACAAATTTCTGTAAGCACAGATTCCACATTAGAAAAAAGAAAGGTCACATGATGCTAAATCTGAAAATATGGGAATGTTCCAAAATAGTAAAGTGTTTGTAAGCCTGCTTCATAGAAAGTGATTTGTGAATAGATGCATTATCCTGATAAAAAATAAAAACATTTTTCCACAGTTCTTGTCATTTTTTTTTATTCTTTTTCTTAAGTTTGTTAAAACTTCTTTATAATAGTCTATTTATTGTGAGGCTTTCTGAAATCCATTCTTCCAAAATTACATCCTTGACATCAAAGAACACAATGAGTATGGCTTTGAATTTGGATTCGCTTTGACAAGTTTCTTTTATTCTTGGTATCCAATTGCTGCAGTATATCGATCCAAAATGCTTGTGGCATTCATTTTACCTTGATATAAAATCCCTGGGAACCATCTCATCGCAAACCTTTTCCTATTGAAATCCTCTCACAAACCTTTTTTACAGTGTTTTATTTATGGCTTCATATCATTCAGGCTAGTTATTGGTTTCAGCCGAGCTGGTGGTCTTCTCAAACAGACCGGCTACTTTTTCAACATTTTCTTTGGTTCTTAAAAAGAAAAGTATCTAGAGCATTTATCTTCTATGTTCTGATCCTTTGCCGTATCTTTTGTGCCGCTAGATGAGACATCTAGTTTTCCCTGTAAGTCTTGGTAATCATTTGAAAACATTCTGTCAACTTTTAAATTTACGATTATTCTGGCAACTTCTTAATGACTGTAATGTGACTCACAATTATTTGAATGGCTGAGAGTATTTATGTTTATAACATAGGTCTAAACATTTTTAATGTAAATTCAGAAACATCTGAAGTCTCTGTCAAAGAGCTGCAATCAGTTCTCATTGTTTTCTCTAAGAGGTGAAAACATAGTATTGTTGTTTAATAGATAAATCTTGTATTTTCAGATTTTGTTTTCACATTCATATTAAACTGTAACTTAAGTATATCCTCTAAAATTATTGAAATTTTTCTTAAATTTTTTTTCTTTATAAATAAATTGTTTTATTCATAAGTTGTTTAAATTTAAATTTGTTATACCTTTTTTTTATTCTATTAAAATTATTGGGTTGTCGACAATCTTAAGCGTTTGTTAATTTTTTTTTAAATATTTTTTATATGAGTATTTTATGTTTATTAAAAACTAAATGTTCTTAATTAATTAATTTTAAAATTTCAATTTTTTTTAGATTCTAATGTATTTGGAAAATTACATTATAAAAAAGGTTTCTTAAAAGATAACTTATAAAAAATATTTAGATTAACAGGTAGTGTTGATATTGAAACTCTTGAGCGTATTCATCACCAGGTTACTTTCCAAGTAGATGCTATTTTTACCAATGTTGTATGCATTTATAAAAAAAAAATAATAAGTATTACACTGACTTAAGTCGGTGTTTCTAAGCGATCAGAGAGTTTACCTGTACATAATATTTGATCACCGACTTATTCATTAAATCCACCACCCTGTTTTTTTTTTATCATTCAGTCCTGCATTTAAATAATTACTTTTTATCGCCAAAGGTATTCAGAAAATCATTTAATTGTTTTTCATCATTAGTTGTGTTGACATAAAATTACAAAATTGAATAATATGTATCGTCCCAAAACCGTTATTTTACGTTTAAAAACTGGAATGAAAACTGTAGACTTATTGACGTAAATTATTATTTTTACAGAAACATTAATTTATATGATATTTGAAAACTTTTTTATATAAGTTAATGATAATTTTTTGTAAGTTAAATCACATAAACAATATTGTCATGGTAAGTGTTTAAAAAATGTTGCTAGAAAATATTTTAGCATATATGTTTATAAATGTAAACCTTTATTGCTATAAGCTATACTAAATAAATATTAATGAACAGTGATTTGAATTATTTGTACAATTATTAAGTATACATATACACTATTTTTTAAATTATTTTTTCCATATTATTATATATATTAATATTTTACATATATATGTACTATGAAACTATTCTTATACAATATTTATGATTTAGTTGGATACAGTGGCGGCTCGTAGCTAAAATTAGTGGGGGTGCTGTTTCAGAAAATCCTTTTCTGGGCCTTTTCAAGGCCACGGTTAAAGATTTCTGTAAAATAAAAGAAAAAAAAATGAATGAAATAGAATAGCTGGAAGCAGGATAATAATCTAATTCTACACTTTATCACATTAAAGAATATGGTACATGGTTTTTAAGCACAATGTGCTTAAAAGCCATATTCGGTTTAACCAAATAAATAATAAAGTATCATACAGATAATAGTTTTTAGTATTATTAGATAATAACTTAAAAAAATGTCCACTTAAAAGCAATGATGCTTAATTTAAATTTCTATGTACACAGAAACAAATACATAATTACTTTTTACTAATTACCTTCTCTTTCACTCTTCCAGCTTGTTTTTGGACAGATTTGGCAATTAAAGATCCCTTGTTTTCCGCCATCTTCTGATCACTACTGAAAAAACAGCTAAACCGCTTTCATATTTCTTCCACCGACTAAACTAGAAAATGGAACAAACAAGAAACATTCCATACACATGTGCAAAGTAAAAAAAAAACTACCTTCCACCAGTATAGCAGGGTTGGCACTGTGGGAGTGACAGTGCTCTCTTTCCCTTACAGCCTCGTGTGCAGCTTCCTTTGTACACAACAGCCAAACACCACACCGCTAGAACTGTGAAGCACACAGTTCTATACAAAGATTTTTGTATCTTTTTCATAAACTGGGGGATGGCTACTAACATTAAGCTTAAGGATTATATATTGTACAAGTATAAAGAAAGAATTAAATAAAAAAGGACTCATTATATTAAATGTTGTTGTTGATCAAGTGGAAATAGGGGTGCTGCAGTTCCACAGTACTTATATGCGAGCTGCCACTGGTTGGATACATCCATATGCAACTCTATATCAGGGATAAACGAGGTTATTTGTTAAAAAACAAATTTGAATTATTTTCTTAAAGAAAAAGATAAGCAATTTTTATTGAGACATATATTTAACCCGGTCTGTCTGTATCATTTAATTAGTAATATACTTCTTTATTATGTGTACAAATGCTCTTATCCCTGAGGAACTGTGGAAAAACAGATGTCTATTGCCTGGAAGGGATCAGGTCATTTTGTCTTTTACTGTAGTCCTTCAGAGGATAGCTTATTTTTTCATTCCGCTTTCTTTGATTCCCTTCTTTTATTTTGTATCCTATCATTATGCATTTGTCATAGTTTCATGCAGAAGATGTTCTTGGTGCCATTTGATGAGGACTACTTGTAGGCTTATTAGGAGGCACCATTTACCGTCCTTAATGGCCGAAATGCCAGTCAAATGAAGCCAAATTATATAGCCTTGATTGAAAATAAAACAGAAATAATATTTTTGGTATAGTCTAGGGAAGTAAATTAACCTGACTAATGTTAGTCCTTTCATCATTAATGAACCGCTTTCTACTATTCTCCTTTTCCTTGGAAGGAAGGGATATACCATAATTTCTTCCTCAAATTGGTTTCTAATTCCATCTGAAGTACCATATTAAACCTTATAGTGGTGGTTAGGACAGACATGTCTTTAATAGAACTAAGTGGAGAAGTAATTCTATTGGTGAGATTATCCTTGATGAATCCAATTTCCTGTTAATTTTCTTATTGGGTGTGAATTAAAAATAACGTTAACATATCTGCTGAATTTTACCGATTAATTATATGAATATTATTAAATGAACCATTATATATATAAATTATTGTATTACATGGTTCATTTTTGTAAATTATGTTAACATATTTGTACAGAAACAATTAATTATTAATAAAAGATGGTAGAATGTGAACTTTTGTCTAATTGGATTCAGCAGACTTTCTTCTTTGACAATAATTCAGTAATTTTAAACTATCAGAATAATTGTACTTGTTTATGGCACAATGAATCCACCTTTTGATATATAATTTCAAAAATTGGTTCAGCTGTTAGGCATTTCAAGGAATAAAGTAAAGTATATGTACACAATGCATTTTTTTCTGTTAATGTTTTTTTTGGCAACAACAGCGCAACAAAGCTATTAATTAAAAATTTAGAGCTGTGCCTGAATTAACTCACTTCTATGAATTTTTTAACATCACTAGATTTTAAAAATATACGTATATATTTCAAATGTAGACTTTGAACAACAACCTGAACTAATTATAATAAATATAAACATTTTAAAACTAATTTTATAACTTCAATCACTGGTACTGTTGTTACAACTGCAATTGATGTTATTGCTGACGATTTTTTTTTTTTTTACTAAGGCATATATGTATGACTCTAAATAAATTAAATATGATGTACTATCAACGAACAAACATCATACCCCTGGAATATATTAAACTGCTCCAATCATATATTGTTCATAAAGATGCAATTATATTTATTTTATAAATAAAGATACAATTAACGTTTCCTCCATAATAACATAAAATCAATATTTGCTGACCGTCATACGGATACAAATAATAAATCCACTGACATTATAAAAAAAATCCAACATAACTTTCCTGGCTTTGTCCGATTTTTATTTTAAATATTAATGACTTATGCAGTATGCATAATAAATTTCAACAAATCTTTTAATGAAATTATAGCTGTGTCTCTCCTTAACCCAAAATAACTGTCATTAATAAAATAATATCAGTTGATTCTAATATGAAAATAGCAACACCAGTCACTCAATATGATCGCAGGAATGACTGAAAGCATTATGAAACAGTTTTAAAATCTTTAAATTTATTGAGGTTAGTTCGGTTTTTATTTTAAAAAGTTTACATATTCTTATTTACTCCTTTGTCAGTCAAACCCTAGTAGTTTTTGGCCTCATCAACAAGCTGTCTCCATCTTCTTTTCATCTCATCCATCTCAGCAGCCACTTTTCTTGTGTCTGCCTTCACCTGATCTAACTATTTCAAACGGAGTCTTCCCAGGGGCCAATTGGCCATTTTGTCCATATGTTTTTAACCTAGCCATCTTAATCTTCTACTTTTAATCAGCACGATTATGACTGGGTCCCTGTACTTGTTCTTTTATCTCTTTGTTATGATTGATTTTCCAGCTACCTCTTTTTCTAGTTCATCCATATACATTCCTTAACATTTTATTTTCAAAGGTAATTAGCTTTCTTTCTTTCAGCTGCTTTAATTAATGTACACATTTCACACCCGTACAGTATTACAGTTTGGTTTAATGATTTATACATTCTTATCTTCGTATTTTTTGACAATATTTTGTTGTTCAGTAGTTTTGTCACTCCCCCTCAGTTCTCTCTGCTTGCCACGGCCTGCTTGGCTTGTATCTCACTTTCTCTTTTGTTGTCTCTTGGTATTGTTAACCTTAAGTATTTAAATTCATTTGTTATTTCTAATTTCTATTCGCCGACTTCCAAAAAGGAATTTTCCTGCTTCGGCATTCTCATAACTAATCTGTAGCCCTATTTTTCCTGCTTCATTCATTGCCATTTCTTCCTCATTTTTCCTGCTATGACAGCAATATCATCAGCAAAGACCAGGACATTTATCTTTTCTCCTATATTTGTTCCTCATAGAGCTCCTTCTGCCGTTCTAATAATTTTCTTTGGAATATTATATCGTTTTATTTGTTTCCAAATTTCTCATCTTATGATACTGTCGTATGCTTTTTTAAAATCCACACCGTCATTAATCTGCCTTGCATAAATTCAGCTTGGTGACCTCTAATCATTTTTACGCATGTACTTTTATACTTTCAAGTAAAACTTTTGATAGTATTTTGTAAGTTGTATTCAGGAGTGATATCCCTCGAAAATTTGTGGAATCTAGTTTGTTCTCTTGTTTTGAGTAGTGATATTATAGTTGCTTCCTTCCATTCTTCTGACAGCATTCCGCTCTCCACTTTAATAATGTGTTCATAATTGCCTTTGCATAGTGGCTCCTCCATTTTTTAACAATTCCATTGGTATTGCATCCTCTTCAGGTGCTTTCCCATTCTTAAAGTGTATCTGTTACTTCCTCAAATGTTGATTTTGGTTTGTCAAGGATCATCTTCCTCTATTTCCTACTCCTCCATTTCCTCTGGTGTGCTATCACCATTTAGTAAATTTCTAAAATTCCATATGTTCAAAACTTTTCCTGGTTCATTTGTTGTTGCCCCATTCATCCTTTATTTCAAACGCTCTTGGTTGGTATCCTTTCTTAAAAAAACCTAACTGTTCTGCAAAAGTCTTTATTATTGTGTTTGGTGCAGTTCTCCTCTGCTACCTGTGGTTTCTTTTTGATATACCTTTTTCTGTTCTTAGTGTTTTATTCACTTTTCTATTATATACCTGCCTTATATACTTGTTTTGTTTCTTATATTTGAACTGTTGGCTTTCTTTTTTGTTTTTTTTTCCTTCTGATGACCATTCTTATCTGCCATGACAACCATTTTTTATCTGCATTCTTCACTGAACCAGTGACTTCTTGGGTATTTCTTGTTTGCCACTTCCTTCACAGCTGCCTTGATATTATTCCAATTTTTCTCTATTTCATCCCTCTTATCCCTGACTCCTTCACCTGTATTTTCAACATCTGATAATGCAAAATGGTTTTATATTTCAATTCTGAATTCATATATTTTATCTTCCTCAAAGCTTATTCTTTACTGCCTTCTTTTCTTTTTTTTTTCTAGTTTCAGACTCTGTCTAAGGTTTAGTTAAAACCAGGTAATGGTCTCTCTGCACCCTTAGACAAAGTCTAGCACTGCACTTTCATTTATCTTGTCAATCAGGGTGTGGTCTATTTTATTACTTATATCTTCATCCAGTGATGTCCATGTTTTTTTATGGATGTCCTTCTAAGTGAATTTTGTGTTTGCAATGTAAAAATTCAAGACACAAAACTTAAGTCTTACACCATTATTATTTGTGTAGCTGTGTAAAATTTTTTTTGCCGGCTACAACCTTCCAGATATTTTTTCTCTCAATTTTAGCATTAGCATCCCCAAGCAGTAGCTTTATGTCATAGTTTGGTAAATTTTTGACCACCGCTAGTCGGGCATAAAAGGATTCTTTGTCTTCGACATTGCTCTCTTCTGTAGGAGTATAGAAACTTATTATTGACAAGTTTTTGAATCTCACTTTAAGTCTAATCACACACACTCTCACGCTTAAAGCTTCAAAATTTATCTCAAATTTCTTATCGCTTTATTTACTGCAAACGCTACTCGAGCATAGTGTTTGCCATCCTAACAGCCACTATAGTACATTTGGTAACTTTTGGTGTTTATTTTGCCACAGAATGGCCATTTGGTCTCTTGTATCACTACTAGCTCCATTTCATATGATTCTAACTCTTTACTAATTATATCTACTTTTATCAGCACTGCAAGGGTTCTAACGTTCCATGTTCGTAATCTTATCAGTTTGTTTTTTATCCTGGTTCTTTTACTTAAATTCCTGTCTAGTTCTGAGGCTTGCTGATTTTTCATAAAAGATGTTCTTTTTCCGGGGTAAGGTTGTTAGTCCTTCACCCAACCTCCTGACCTGGAAGACCAGTCCATAGCAATCTCCAATGGCAGTTTCAGGTAGTCTGGTTTTAGCCTACCTCATCAGCACCAAGCCTGCTGAAGAAGCGTTTCCCATCCTGCACTATGGGAAAGTGCCAGAACCATCCTTAACAACAGCTTCACTTCTGTCATCATTAGTTCTCAGGCAGTTCAGTGACTTCCATTACTTGTAGAGGAGGAATCTCTACTCTGTGTTGCCCATTTGCAGGACTTGAAAAAGTTTACAATTTTAAACATATTTCATGATGTAAAAACAGTTACAATTTTTTTATTGTTAATAATGTTTGTGTGTTTTATGTTAGTTTAATTAATATATATGTATTATATTTTGTATTGATGTACTCTGTTTTGCCTTTTAGATGTAGTATTTGATATTTGAATTAATTTTTTTGTATTCTGCCTACTTAGCTATGTATGTTTTGGCTACATAGAGATGCTTTGGCAGAATAATTTTATTGTTGCATTTATTTTTTCATTGTTATTGCTTTCCTTTATTTCCTATTTATCCTTTAATATATTTGTTTACTATTTATAATATTTTGAGTTCATATTGGTTTTTTTTTATTTACGCATACTTATTAATAACCATTTTTTAATGATTTATAAAATAATTACACTTTTAAAGAAGTTATTTCGGCTTATGGTCATTAAACAAGTGTACTGTAGTGTAATAAACCTTTATATTTCATTAAGCTTAATTTTTTCAACATATAAATCAAAATAAAACTATAAAGAAAAAGATAAAATTTATACCTTTTTATTATGACATTTAAAATACATGTATAAAATATTACCTTAGATTTAGATTTTTTTTGTTGGAGGCTACTCATTTGATACTTCAACAACTAGTTTTTTTTTCAAATCACTAACCTGTGATAGGAAACAAGGTCTTTATCCTGCTGAATCACAATAAAGAAGCCAAGTTATTAGAAGTACATGACATATATAACAAGGAAAACTCCTGACAAAATTTCTACTGTTACCTATTGGATAGAGATAAAATAAAGAGTTAGATTTCAATCTGGATAAATTGAATTGAAAGCCTATATTTATTTTCTTTTGTGTAATTACATGTATTAGACTCACCCAGGACAAAGAACCATTTTTCTTTTGTATTTTCAAGACTCATGCTATAACTTTTCTCTGATAATTATCAGAGAAAAATTTGTCAAAAAGTTCATTATTAATTAGAAACCGTTGCCGACATAACAAATTTTGATGAAAAAAGCTTTTTGAATATAAAACTCATCATCTAGTACTCCCTGTTGGTAATTTATGAATCATAAAATACATAACTTATGAGGTTCTGATTGATAATAAAATTATATATGAAGTTTTTACTGACAATCAAAAGTTTTTTATTTGCATTAATACTGCCTCCATCCTATGATTTAGCTTAATGATTTACATATTAAAATCTTTAAAAACTATTTTGTGAAATTTAATAAGATAATGTTGAAATTAATCAATCTATTTTAAGTTTTGACGTTACAGATATTAAAATAAATTAATCACGTGTCTGCTCCATTCGTTTGAATTTAATCACAGCCATATGATTACAATTTATGATTGTACAATCTTTGTTAAAAAAAAGAAAAGGCAGCTTTATTACTGTATTTTAATAAATTTCTGAATTATTTAAAATAGAATTAATCCAAAAAATTTTAAAATGAATAACTCTTGAGCGTGATTTATGTTTTATTATAAAAATACGCTATAGAATAGGAATAAAAAAAAATTCCAGAATTTCTTATAACTCGTTCAACACCTATATAAATATGTGCTCAAATAATTCTAATTAACACCTGAATTGTGAATTATTTTGTAAATATTTAATTGTATTTAGTATCATCGTGTATTTTTTTTTTTTTTTGCTTGATGGGTTAATTCACTACAGAAGCCTAAAAGAAAATTTTAATTAATTATTTCAAATATAAACTCTACATAAAGAAACTAAATATAAAAAAATAACTACAAAATATTAAAGCATAATAAGTTGCTTTCTCATAAGTCAAATTACTGTGTTGAATTACATGTAAACACTGTAATATCTTGTTCAACATAGGTAGATATAAGTAACTTATATTTTTATCAGTGTTGTACATCAATAAATATAAAACAAGAACAGTTTAAACATTTTGATTTTATTACTTATTGGTTTTCATGATTCGTATTTATGGGTGCTGTAAACGTAAATCCATTCTTACTGTCTGCAATATTAATGTAGGAATGATACAGTATAGTTTCTACAAATACAGATACAACAGTTTTTAAAAGCTGTCGACCACATTTTGTTTCAGTAATAGTAAATAAAAAATTTACTAAATTATTTTTTAGCATTTGCAGTTACAGCACAATTATTACCCGCTAATTCTAAACTTCATTGCTACCAGTTATTCAGTAATCAGTTAATTAATTATAATACCGCTTCAGACATCAGAAAAAAAAATATTATGAAAATTACTTTAATATTATTTTTATCTATCCGTTTACCAAATATCCATTAATAATCCCATTTTATGTATTTATTATTTACTTGACCTTAAACCTTTCTTTATAACCGTATATAACGAGCTTACTAGTTCCACTGGCATGAGGGGACTGGTCTCTGGAGTTATTTACAGTCGATCTTACGATTCATTCAGTCGTCCGATTGATAGATAGATCAATTGATCGATCATTCACTCGATCAAAACATGAGTCGTCATCATCAAACTGTAGAGTTTCATCAAGACTTTCTCTACTCAATGCCAGGGGTTTTAAGGTAAGCTACACCTCCTTACCCTAACCCTCCTTTTTATATATACTCCTTGTAGTTGAATTTTATGTATATAAATATATATATACTTTTTGTAGATTTTTGAATTATTTTATAAATTAGTAATTATGAGTAATAGTTAATGCATAAGTAGAGATTCAATTTTAAATTGTGTTGTAATTAATTTAGTAATTCCAATAGAATTTAGAGTTGGTAATTCCTTAAGAATATTTTTTTGTAAATATACATATATATAAAAAATAACTAAACTTTTTCCTAATTACTGCAATAAAAGTTGACAAAAAATTGGGTGTAATTAAAAAAAATTAGAGCGATTGACTTTTTTGTTTAATATATACAGTTATATTTATTTATCGTGACACTGGAGAACACTGTTGAAGTGTTAACTGAACTTTACTGTGCAAATTAATTAACAAAGTAACAAAGAACTCTTTTTCAAAAAACTATGCTTTTATTCATTCTATGCCTTTATATACACTGATAAATACATGTACTAGTATGAAATATGCCCTTCTTTAGCAGAAATGACCTTTTGAAGATGTTTTGTCACTGACTCCACTATCTTAGTGAAGATATTATATTCGCATATTCTTGACTTCATCATCATGGAACCACACCTTTATAGTGGTAGTTATCATGCATTTTCTTGTCATATAGTCTATCTTATCCAAATGTTTCTTCAAAATATTCCACAAGTTCTCAATGGGATTTAAGTCTGATAAATTTCCAGGCCAATCAAGCACATTTATTTGATTTTTCAGCATGAAGGTCTTGACCGACTTTGAATTATGAAAAAGGGCCAAGTCATGTTGAAATGTCCCGTCAAAAATTTGCATGAATGGAAAAATCCTATGCCATAATATTTCTATACGCTCGGTTGAATTCATCATACCTTTATCAGGAACTAAGCTTCCAGTGCCATTTGTCATGAAAAAACTCCAAAACATTTGTTACAGAGAGTGTTCTACAGTTTGTTTGCTCAGGTCTCAAAGGTTCACTGTCACCTCATCTCGCAACATTTGCTTTGTAACCCTGCACAAATAAATGAGTCTCATCACTAAAATTTACCTTCTTCCTGTCATCAGCAGTCTGTGATTTATATTTTTGGACCCATGCTAAACGTTTTTTCTTCATTTTAGGCGTTAAAAATTGTTTTTTCATTGATCTTCTTGCCTTCCGGCCAACTTCCAGAAGCCTATGGCATACAGTTGAATTACTAGCATCAAAACTAGTTGCCGGTAGATCTCTTTTAAGGTCTGAGCTTGTTTTCCTTGGATTAATTTTACTATTTTTTATTAGAATTTTATCAGTTCTTGGTATAGTTTTCCTGTTTGTGCCTACATTTTCTTTTCCTTTTTTGGAGACCATGATCAGATTCTTTGAATGTTGTCAGAATTCTTGATACGCTTGATTTGCCTACATCAACTGCAGAAGCGATATCTCTTGACGTCATAGAAGTGTGATCTTTAAGGCAATAATTCTTACACCTTTCCTCAGAGTAATATCCATTTTTAAACACACAAAAGCAATACGTAAACTAACATCCACCTGCCACACTCAAATGCTTACAGCTAAAGCTAAGGTGACTACTTTCACTTTAAAACCGGTCAAACCGCTTTCTTATTGTCAAGGTCAAGCAGATACACCATCTCAATGCAGATAAAACCGGATTAAGGCTGTTTCATATATAACTGGCAATGGCAATCGCATAACAATTTAGAGAAAAAATAGCTTGTCCCAATTAATTTACACAGTATAGTAGACTGATAGAGGAGAAGACAGAGTAAAATGCAGTTATTTAGAAATTTCGTCAAAACTATTGATTTTAGGAGATGAAAAATATAAGATTTTCTTTTCAAAAAACAAAATTTCTAGAAATTATTCTTTTTTACATTTTTATAATGAGAAATAACCGATATTTTTACCGTGTTCTTCACCTAATATTTAGTATGCTGACCTTTCTTTTAGAATTCCCCAAAATAAAAATTGTAGTAAATAAGCAAAATCAAATATTTATTTATTTTTTCCTAATCAGTACTTTGCAATCTGTTCAACTAGTGAACAATAAGCAACCCCCCCCCCCAACCACAGCCCCATGTGATGAAGATGAAATAAATGAGATGTAGTCTTGCACAAACTCAGGCTGACCATTACTGAGACA
This sequence comes from Lycorma delicatula, assembly GCF_047948215.1. Lineage (NCBI taxonomy): Eukaryota > Metazoa > Arthropoda > Insecta > Hemiptera > Fulgoridae > Lycorma > Lycorma delicatula. The sequence continues at coordinate 8,971,316 of NC_134466.1, read as the reverse complement.
TGTGGTTAATTGGACCCCAACCACCAATGTATACCCTGGTATCCACTGTCTAGTATTCAAATCCGTATAAAAGCAATTAGTTTTTACTAGGATTTGAACCTAAGAATCTTCTACTTCAAAAATCAGCTATTAAACAATTGGTTTGTGACAAGTTAACCATTAGATCGGCCCAGTGGGCTAAAAACCAATATGGCAAACAGAAAAGTTAATGGCCTTTAATTACTTTTTTTATTCAATATCTATTTTTAATAGTTTTATTTAAAAAATAAGTCTCGCTCTTTTCTTTTAAAACAATTAATTAATATTTTTAACAAAGTATGGTATCCTTAATAAAACATTGAAAAATTAAATTTAACAAGTACTCCCATCTCCAAATGATTAATGTTTTAGTATGAGACCAACATCTATCCATTCAAACACCGCAAAGTGGAGGGGCAACTCAAAAGTAAGTTTTAAATAGAAAGGGTAGAATTGTGATATATATATTTTTAAATTATTATCTTAACCAAAATTGCAATCATTTAATTTTTTTATTACTTGTTTTAAAAATGGTACTTCTTAAATAACTGTTCATTAAAAAACACAAAAAAAATAAAACTTAGCATTACTTCTACTTTGAAATGACCTATTTTTCAATTTGAGAGCACTGTTTGAGGGTACGTCACTTTTGATATTAGTTGTGAAAGAGATTAAATGCCCACTATTCTAGTTAGAATTATCATAGCCTTAAGTTTTCATGTCAAAGTTTTTCAGTGACCTTTAAAATGACATATATCATAACCCTACTCTTTCTTTTTAAAATTTTTGAGTTCCCATACCATACCATGGGTTGCTCTCATACTAAAAATTAGACCGTTTCAAAGTAGGAGACTTTACTAAATTTCATGTTTCTACATTTTAGAATATCTAAGGTTACTTTGTTAACAAAATACATGTAAAAAAAAAGAAAAAAGAGAATATTTTACTTTATATGATAACCAGCATTCATATATTATTAGTATGAGTTTAACCAGTATGTTATACCTTTTCATATTTATAGTTGCAATTGATTATTTATTGATTTTAAATCTGTATAAATTGGAGTGAAATCGCATGAATTTTTTTTAAATTTAAAATTAATAAATATAAATTAATTTTACAATATTTTTATACAAAATGTTATTTTTCATGTATAAGTGACAAACTCTTTATCTCTGCTTTGATTGTCAATAGGTGCATGCCGATTATAAAATAATAAATATTATAATAATAATAATAATAAATAAAAAGTTAAAAAAATATTTTCATTTATGAAGATTCTACAACTATTTAAATGCTACAGAAATCCAGTTTTCCATTGTAAATTTTGAATTTTGTTATCCATGATTAACTGTTTTTTAAAACTGTTCTTTACTCTAGTTAATTTTTCATTTTCTTTTATTAAAAAAAAAATAATAAATAATTAAAATACTTATTTTTTTTCAAAAATAAGTATTTAAAAGTAAGTTTTCAAAAGAAGAATGTTGATTTGATTTGTTGATCTCTATAGCAAACTGTAAAATATCTATTTCATCTGGAAAGTTTTGGATTCATATTTCAAATCAGGTGGCTTAATATTATCCTTAGGTTAAATACTACAAAATTAATTTTTTATTTAAAAAAATATGCATTAGCCTGTAGGTATCAGAAACTGTTTGCTCTTCTCGATTCTCTCTTTTTTATACTTTCTACTAATTCACCTAGCACAATTTCAATTAAACATTCTTCACTAGCGTCCCTGCCAATTATAAGTAGTTTTCCTATTCTGAATTGTTTGACTAAGCTTCTACTCTTGTTCTCATTTACACTCCTCTAATTTAATTATCACTGATCTTTTCATTATTTTCTACAATTTTTCTTTATCATGTTTCCTATTCATACAGAAATACACGTATTTCAGATATAATTTCATCTTAAAACATAAAAATCATTTAATTTTATTAAACGTTTGATTCTATATTTCTGTTTGTTTGGAGCTATAACACATAAATAAAAACAAAGAATCTGTCAAGCATTCATGATATCACCTGAAATACTACCCGCTCAAAAGGAGTAACTTTGAATCAATTCAAATCCGTAGGTCTGTTTGTTTACCGTTTGATAAGTTCAAAATATAAAATTCAACCAAATTATATATCAAGAACAATTGAATTGTATATTGAGTAAACCGTAATCTATACTAATATAAAAAAATGGGATTTTATTTAAATACCTTCATATTTACTGAATATATTTGTCCAGGTGTAACCTGATTAAGCCAGTTTTACCTTATTTTATGGATTTTCCTAATTCCTTTTTGTGAATACAGTGGAAATTATATCAGTTACTACCTTTGCTCCCTATATAGCAAAATAATATTATCTTCTAGCGAAGTGGCAAGGCAGCCAAGGGATTCTTACTATTACATGTAACTGTTAAGTGTATCAATAGTTGAAAGACTTAAAATATTCATATTTAGTTACATGTTTGAAAAATGTACAAAATAACTCTAATGAATCTATTTTCTTTATTCCTTAAATAGGTATATATATGTAATGTATGTGTGTTTTGAATAATTTGAATAAATATTATTGAATGAGCCTCATAATGGAGTAATAAAACAAAATTCACCATTTGAAAGTCATTTTTTTTATTATTAGAAAATCTTAAGAATCGATTATTAACTGTTATAATTATAACTGAGGGGGAATTCTTGTATTATATCGGCATCTTTGGAAAAGAAAAAGAGTTTTAGATTTTTTGAATGCGTATATTATGTAAATAAAAGGGGAGAAGTTATGGTATTTCTTATAAGGAAGAGGAGGGCCAAAATAATTTAAAAAAAACTGCATAATTAGTACTTAAATGGCTCCTTTAAAGATTAAAACATTATCTTTAAAACATTAAAGATTAAAAAATTATCATTATTTTTAATTGTTATTATCATCATTGAAATAATAATAAACAAGTAAAATTTAAAAAAAATAATAAATAATTTTTTTATTAGATTTTGAGTACGATAACTACTGTTATTTACCAAAGATTTATAATGTAAAGTAAATAAAATCGAAGTAACAGATTGAAATTTCTGTTGGTATTATACTAAATTAAAAAGTTTTGTACTGTTCATAAACTGTCTGATGGTTAATAATTACATTTTTTTTCTTCTAAATGTGTACGTTGCAATCTGTTCAACTAATGAGCAATAAGCAACCCCCCACCCTATGGCTCAATGGGGTAAGGATGATGTGTATGACGTAAATGAGTGTAGTGTTTGTAAGACTCAGGACAACCATTCCTGAGACATGTGGTTAATTGAACCCCAACCACCAAAATACACCGTTATCCACTGTCTAGTTTTCAAATCTGTATAAAAGCAATTAACTTTTACTAGGATTTGAACCTCAGAACCTTCTTCGACTTTGAAAATCAGCTGTTAAACAACTGATTTGCGACTACAAGTTAACCAGTAGACCAACCCAGTGGTCTATATAATTTTATATATAATAATATGGATTAAAAATTTATAAATGTGGAAAACTTTTCTTAATTAAAAATTAAAAAAAAAAAAAAATATTTTTTAAAATATTAAAAATAATTAAGATATTTAGTAAAATACTATATTTTAACAAAAAATTAATTAAAAATAAATTACTGTTCTCCATGGTGGAGTGATAACATCTTGGCCTTTCGTCCTAGGGTCCCAGATTCAAATCCTAGTCAGGCGTGGAATATTTCATACACTACAAAATTCCATTTACATATACAAGCTTCAAAACTTCTGTGGTGAATTAATTCATCAAACAAAAAAGAAAAAAAAATCAAAACTGTTTTTGTTTTTTTTATTATTATAAATTATAATAATTAAAGTTCAAAAAATTAAATAATTGAAAGAAATATCAAAATTAATTTTTTGTTTTGTTACTCTATTTATTTTTTATTATATAACTTTTTTTTATTTAAGTTAAAATAAAAATTAATTTATTTTGTTTAATTATGATTGTTTAGCTTCACAAAGCAGCACAGTGAGTAGCGTAAGTCAGCAATCAAGTCGAAGAGCTGAAGAATCAGCACAAGGTCAACGTGCTGCATTTGGTCGTCAAGGTTCAACAACTGGTAGTATTACTGGAGGAGAAGATACTGAAGATACTATGAAAAATCTACGTAAAACATTTGCTGGTATATTTGGTGATATGTAAACACTATACAATAATTTATTATTATTATTATTATTATCGTGTTTATTATTGTTAATAATATTATTCACTGCAAAACTCTCCATTATTATAAATAATAAACTGAATATAAATATATATTATACTCACGTAAATAGTAGTCGCTTAGATTTCATTATTCTCTGCATATATGCTGTTGTTAATTAATGCATTATTTTTTACTATTACATCTCTTATGGTCTTAATCATATTTTTTTGATGAACAGAGCAGGTCAAACAATAACAATTAAACCTAATAATGAACTGTACTTCTGAATGTCTTTGCTATATAAATTAAAAATTAAAAAATATAATTGAAAGTTGTTCTTTGCTTTATAATAAGGGTTGTTGGCCACCCATCTTATGTAATTACATAAATATTAGTTTTTATTATTTTTGGGGGATTAGGGATTTCTTTAATCAATTTTAAGTTTGATGAAAACAAAATTGGTTTTGATTTATTGATAATAATTTTTTTTTAAATTTTAAATAAAAATAAATTACATATTTATTTATACAAAGGTAGAAGTTGAACAACAATGTAATTTTTACACACAGTAATCTTCTTTTTCGATGCACTTGGTCCAGTGATCCACAAATTTGCATATTCCCACAAAGAAGTTTTTAGGTTGATCTTACGATCATTTGTGCACTGCTTCTCACACTTCTTTCTTCATAGAAAATCAGCAACCTCGTAAAGCATTTTTGCTTTATGAGGTGTTTTTTCAAGTGATGAAGTGTGGGCAGTAGGCAGGGTATTTCAACACATTGATACCCAAAAAAAAAAAAAAATGTTTTCAATGATCTCGCTGGTCGACTATGAGTGTGCATTGACATGTAACAACACCACTTTCTTTGACAGTAGGTCTCAGCATTTGATTCAAATTGCTGATTGATGACCAGTAAATGTAGTGCAAATCTTGCATTGTTGATGATAATTCTGTGGTTTGCCAGTACAATTTCTTGAACTGGCTGAATCTTCCCTCACCAGTGAGAAAAGTTGGTAGGTGTCATGCAGCCTCTTTGTGAATCAAGCTTGTCCGGTCATTTTTCTTCTCAGTTCTCTCTTGGAGTGAATTGAGAAGAAAATTCTCGAATTTCACTCGTACAAACTACTATATGATAAAGATACTACATGGATCTCCATATCTACATACAATATAATATAGAGACAAACTGTCTCCATATTATATTGTAAGCTTCCAATGAATTTCAGCTTTTGGCACACCTCCCAATCAGAGAAATCGGATCGCTGATCTTTGTTCTTCTGTGGTGCATACTACTTGTGGAGCAGACAAGGTTATACTGAAACAGAAACAAAAAAGATTACTTTAACAAGGTTAAAATTTTGATAAAATGACTGCAGTAGTCATCAACTATGCATGTATGCACAAAATATAAACCTAAAAGGTGTGTTAAGCTGAATGTGCTTGTAATTTTTGACTCGCCTGTTTACATAATAGATTAATTTTTTTTTATTTAAAAAGGATGAGTTTAAAAACGATTTTATAGTTTTTAAAAAGGTCTAATTAAAAAAGTATATACTTATAAACATAAATTACATTTTAACAGTTGTTTTTTTTATTATACATTCATACATAAATTAAAAATATAACAACATATTTATACAAATGTATACTTTATTTAATTCTATTATGTTAATTTATTCTTTTTCTTTAATTTAAGATTTTTACTCTTACCTTTTTTCAAAGTGAAATTTTCTTTATTTCGTGTATATTTATACATGTTAGTAACTATTATACATATTTATAAATATATGTATGTATGCTTTTAAAATTATTTGGTCTTTCATAAAGTAATATATAACTAACGTAATAAAAATAACATTTATGATAATAATTAAATTAACATAGATATTCTAGTAATTTTTAGTATAGATAACTGAAAATGTAGCTGAATTTAGGTATTTATTTATATATACATGATGTATGATGTTTCTAGTCCAGTTGATATATGTGTTAATGAATAAAAATAATAATTTAACTATAATGTGTATTAAATCAATATTCAATATTACACTTAAATTATGTATGTAGGTGTGATTTGTATGCTTGTATATTTGTAATTTATGAATCGCTGAATGATATTTATGTTATAAATAAAAAATTATTATACGTATATTTAAATCTAATTATTTGATGCACAATAATATTTGTTAATTATGTTATTTATATGTTTTTTTATTGTTAAAAATAACTTCATAAAAAAAAATCAATTTTTCCATAAATTTTCATTACAATAATAATTATATTTTAATATAATATACCCAATAATTACTGAAATTTATTGTTATAATTATTACAGTAATAACAACTTGATAAAGTATATATACTGAGTATTCATTTTAAGTGCGACACCATTGAGATGTCATAAACATTGAAGAACTTTAAAAGAACTTCCTCAATTTTGTAGTACATTAAAAATCAATTTTTATAACATTTTGAAACATAACACATAATTCTAATACCCTTTTATCCAATCGTTAAGAAGTTATTATTTATCATCTCCATTTATATTTAACAACAATAATTATTGTAAGGCACATTTTTCAAGGATGGTTGTGAATCTATTTTCTTAAATTTTAATTATGTAATAATTAAATTATTTTTTTAGTATATAGTATTACCGTCAGTGGTAGCATCTTGACCTTTTATTCGGAGGCCCTGGATCCGAATCCCAGTGAGGCATGGCATTTTTCATACGCTACAAAAATTGCATTTCATATTCCTATGCACAAGTTTTGAGCTTCTGTAGTGAATTCCATCAAGCAAAAAAAAAATAAAAGATTTTTTGGTAATATCTTTTTATTGACTAAAATAATGGTTGTTTGGTACTTTCTGATTAAATGGAGGCCACCTGTTTTCAGAAGGAAGAATGATGGAAAAATTCCTTATTCATAATTTTTATATAAGTTTTCTAGTTTATAAGATCCAGTGGTGGCATACTTAAAATAAACACTGTGTATATCATTTTTTTTTTTTACATGAATTTTTATTTTTTTTAATTTACTATGTTTACTAGGATATGTGACACTTGATGTTGGTGGCTAGAATCTGAAATCTGTTTTTATACATTTTTAAGTAATTTTAAAAAAGTTAATCAAGTTTATGATTAAAAAAAGAAAACAAAAAAGTTAGTGTATTATCCTCACCGCTTCTTCCTTGAAGATTTTTTTTTATTTTAAAAGATATTATAATAGATAATTTGTAAACTGATATCTTTAGACTATAGATATCTAATTTTGATTTTTATCGCTCAGTAAAAATTCATTAAAATTTCAGGGGAACTATATAGTGGAAATTTGATTGTAATTTGGGTGATGATAACAGGAAGGCATTTTTTGCCTTCAATTATCTGAACTAAGATGACGGAAGAAGTTCAGGGATGAGTACCCCTGATTGATTTTTCCTTGGGGTTACGGTTGCAATTAAAGCAGGCAATTTTAATTAATATAACTTTTATATTTAAATTCTTATTATCAATGTTCAACTTATTAATAAAACATAAGTAGTGAAATTTTATTGATCCAGAATAGTGATTGTGCCATTATTAACCTTGTTTTCACCTTTATAAAGTTAGAAAATGTACTTAATTTTGTAATGGAGTGTACACATTTTTTTAAATGTTAAAGTATTCAGAAATTTATAACCGATATTAATTGGTAAAATTGCCGTTCTATTCCAGTTTTACCATTACTGTTGAAAAGAAAACTCAAAATGAATAACTATTTGTTTATTGATTGCATATCATATCAGAAGATGTGCAAAAAGGGCTGATATAAATCTTAAATTAATCCTGGAAAAATGTAAAAATGAAAATCTCTTACTTTTTTTAAATTGTCTGACATGGGACAATTGTTAATGTTGAATGTAACTACATCATTTGCTGGTGATAATTTTATCATGCATAGATTGTCAATGGCAGATGCTGTTCCTTGAGGTACTAAATATTACACTAACAAGGGTTTTTTTTTAATTATCTTTTTTTTTAATGATGGCATCAACCTGATTAGGCCATTATCCAAATCATAAATTGCATTATAAATCTACGGTTTGATAATAAGTCACACATGTGTGTGCGCACATGCACACACACACATACACACAGAATATAAATTAAAACTTATAATTAAATAAAAAGTTACTGCACAAAGTTGAGCAGCGTAGTATAATTATGTAACACAAATATCACAATTGGAATTTTATCACAATTATCAATCTGACAATGCTGTGGAGTATTCCATTTCCGGTGGTGGTTAGTATTAGCGGCAGTATTTTTTCCATGTTTTAAGTGGTTTATATTTTTATATGAATTTAATTATTTTTAATTTTTTTAGTTCTGTGTGGTTTTTAAAATATTTCTCTTCTGGTGATTTTTCATCTCATTTTTTGGGGGTTTTAATTAATCGATTCTGCTTGATTTGAGTATTTCATTTCACCTGTTTCTTCTTTGGTTCATTCTTCAACTTTAGTTACTTCTGGTATTTATTTAATTTAATTAATATTTTCTTTATTTTTGCAGTACCTATTATTTAATAGTTATTTTTTTGATTACTATAATTTTATTGGGGTTTGCTGCTTGTGTTGAGAACAATTTAAAGAAAGTTATTGCATTTTCTACTTTAAGACAATTTTTGTTTTAGGATTTATGTTTTTTGTTCTTTGTTTTGGTTCTTTGCTTCTTTGTTTTCTTCATTTATTAATAATACTATTTTTAAGTCCCTTTTTTTTATGTTCTGAATTTTTTTATTTATTTTGTTTTTGTAATCAGGATGTTTGTTTTACGGGTGGAATAATTAAGCACTATCCTTGTGCAAGTATAATGTTTTTTTAAATTTATTTATGTGGTTTTCCTTTTTGTGGAGATGCTATTTTTATATGACGTAAATATTTTTTTGTGTTTAACTTTTGTTCAAAGATTTGTGTTTATTTTTTCTGATTTTTTCCTTATATTAGTTTTTTTTTCAGTAATTATGTAAATGTTTCTCTTTTTTTATTGAATCTATTTTGTGTTTTTGGGGGGGTCATTTATTTTTTTGTTGAGGATGATTAAAAAACAAAAGAATAATTTTAGATTTAAAATTATTCCTTTGTTTGTTTTTTTATTTCTTTTTATATATCTTTTTATGATAATGTATCATTTGAATTTTTAACAAATTTTACCACACACACAAATAAAACTAAGTATTTATGTTTTAAAGAACGCTATTCATGAAAATCCTTGTTTAAGCATTTCTCTAAAGAGAGTTAAAAACTTCTGTTTCATTAAGGAAATTCATGAGATCAGTGACATTTTCTTTCCCATTTCCTAGGATTGCTCACAAATTTTTTGGCATTACTAGTTTTTTTCACTGTTTTTCATATGTAGCACACTCATTAATGAATGTCTGATCATGATTGTAGCGTAACAGTCAGCTCTTGATCTTTTCTACCAAGATAATTAATACATAGGTATAAGGTTGGTGTTTTCAGTCCTCAGTATCGAGGATCTTTTTAGTATTATCTTACCGTCCATTTAAATAAAAAATCCTTAACAGTATTTAATTTTGTTGTTACATTTCTCCATATCATATTTCATACTTCTCTTCTTGCCGTGTAATAACCTGGAATATAGTAACTGTTGCCTATGTGAGAGATTCAGATGTATAACAGTCTAACATAACAAGCAGAGGACTAAATGAATCAATGCAGATAACAGTTTTCTGTGATATGAAAATTGCGTAAACAAATTTAATTAAAAATTATGTATTAAGTTATCTTACATAAATGTCATTAATTATTTTATCAAATTAAGTAACTTTCATTACAAATGAGTTACCAATCTCCACGGCAGAACGGTAGCATGTCAGTCTTTCATTTGGATATTCTGAGTTTGAATTCCAGTCAGGTGTGATAATTTTCATACGCTACAAAATTCCATCTCCATATGCCGGTATTCAAGCTTCAAGAAGGCTTAATTATTAATGAATTAGTTCATCGATACAAAAATAAAAAAAATTTGGTTCCTCAATCATAGATTACAATCTCAAAGCCCATAATTTAACTATAATGCTATGTAATATTTTTGGTATTGCGTTAAGTTCCTCAAATGTTTAGATTAGATTTGCTTTATTATATATATATTTTTTTTTTACTTAAAATTTACAGAAAAATTAAGTGTCTTGTATTAAAGTAAATATAATATTTCTTGTTATTTTATTACTGTAATAAAAATATAATAATTTATTCAGGCTAATGACTGTAGCAACTAATGCCAATAAAAAAATAAACAAAAAATAATTTATTTTAATATATATAAATAAATAAGTAAAACAGTTGTATTTTATCATCTATTATATATTTTTTTAATATATCTTTTATGTTTATTTAAAATAAAAAATATTTCATTTGAAAAGCTTGAATAATTTACTAGCTTCTAATAAATTTTACTTTTATTTGATTAACTATATTAATTTTTTTTTTATAATCGAGTTAAAAAAAATCGGTTGAATTATTAAATTACATTGTAAAGACTTTTTTTAATTAGTTCTCCAAGAGTTATAAATCGTGTAAAGAATGGTTAGTTCCTCATAACTACATAAGAAATTGAAATAAAATTTATTATACAACCGGCTGTTATGTGTTAGGTTCATACTAATTGCTGGTTCGGGTTAAATGCTTTTTTTATTGATTGTTTTAAACGAATCGGTGACTTAAACATATTTTATAACCTTGAGGAACTTCATTTACATAAACAAATAAATTAATACTTAAAATCATTTATCTCTGGACAATAAGCCGCTCCCAACATTATAGATGAGTTTTTCGCATTCTTAATTTCAATTATGTATAAGACAATGCTTTTAATTGATCTAAACATCCAAACAAAATACTCTCTGATAAAGGTTATTTAATAAAATTAAAAGCGACTAGATCGATAAATAAGCGCATTATTAGAACTAAATTTTAATTAAATATTACATTTGATTGTGCCAGAAATTATAGGGGTGCTATTATATGAGAATTTTTAGATAGATTTGTATCCTGGAATTAAAGCATCACAGAACATCTGTTCATACTAACTACTAATCTAGCTGATGGTTTTGAAGAAGAAATTAAATTTTCTATTAATGAGTTATTTTTTCTGTTAAATGTTTTTGTTCAGTATTCTGAATCGTCTGATGTCCTGATATTGAAAATACATACTATAAACAGGGTTAGCATTTTCTGTGATATTCTTCCAAGCCTGTACAGAGTAAGAAAGTAAGCTTAAATATTGAGAACTTTAATAATAGTTACCAAGATTAGAAAAGTCGGTGTTAATGTAATCTTGAAAGTTTTGTAGAATAAGTTTCAGGTCAGGATGATCGGTTATATTTAACAATTTATGTATATCTCTTTTTTCTTCTTAAAAATTTAGTCTCGGTGGTTTCTTGCCGCTTAAAGCTAGTTGATCCATCACTTTTTAGTACAAGTTAGACTGTTGTTTCATCTGAATACCTCTGATGTTTCAAGTTTCAGCTACAGTTTAAACCGTATTTAAAATATGATTTGCTGTAAAATATATTTTACTGATTCACTCATTACAAATTCCACATAGAAAAAGCTTGTAAGTAGGCCTTGCTATATCTAAACCTATTGAGCTCTATTCTATTGTTCATTTGGAGTTTACCTTTTCATTTCATTTAGATCATTGGGGTATGTTTCCAATCACCCATTTTGGGTAGGGATACTGTTACCTGATGGTCCAAGGGAGATATTTTACCTTATGTTCCATAATCCACTGAATGCCCCTTTTTCAGTCACGGTCCATTAAGGATGTACGATGCTTTTTTGGTATTATATTTTAAACAAATAATTTCTATTTTACCAAATAATTTATATAATTAGGCCTAGTTTATTGTTATAGTAAGTATTGTACGACAATATTTGCAAAATACATAAAATTTTTTTAATTAAAAATATATGTGAATCGGAAAATGTTAATCAATTAATATTGGAAAATATAATTAATTTGAAAATCTAGTAGTAGTGCTCAAATTTCTTTTAGCCGTAGAACTTTACAACTTCTGTAATTTAAAAACGGTTTCTAGGTAGGTTTATTATTAATAAAAAATTATATCATAACTTTTTATTTTAAATTGTTAAAAATAAGTTCATTTTCTTTAAAGGAGCTTTGCTACCACAAAAAACTAAGAAACCTCTTAAAGGTTTATAAAATTAAAATTCAACAAATTTTTAAGACTTCATGTTCACCTTATAGTCGGTATCTTTGATTTTATTTAATTTGCTATTTTAAATTTTTATAAGAAATGTAAAACCGACATTACAAGTAAGATCTAAAAGTCACACAAATTACCACCAATTTACTTTATTAGTTACATATGTCTTTTTTATTGATTTTTCTACTTTATAAAATTTATTTTAGTTTTCAATTTTAAAAACTTGTGTGTAAAAATTGTGTGATAAAAGCTTTTTACAATGAATTAATTTATTTAGCGATAGTTATTTATATTAAATATATACATATAATTTAAAAGCAATAATATAAACACACATCCAAGTTTTTGTTATACAAATAATACATATTATAAACTTCCAATTTATTAGTATATATTTATGAATGTATACATTTTAATTTTTTTTTTTAATATAAATTATTAGAATTATAATATTTTATATATATGTATATATATATTTTTTTTAATTTAATAAATAAATGATATAATATGTCAAAAACATGTTGTCACTGTGTAACAGTATTAAATCACATTTATAAAAATAATAATGTAGAAAATTAAACAACTTTAATTAAATCAATATTTGGCAAAACATTATAAACAGCTAATTTATAATGGTATAATAATTATTAAATATTAAATTTTACCTAAAAGAATTACCCAACTTGCTTGGTCCACACCGAACTAATTTGTCGAGTTCTAACAGATGGAAACAAGTCTACATAATATTCAACTGTCAGTCAGTCCAACCGATCAACTTTTCATATAAGACAGATTGAAGGTTACATATCACAATAATTTTGATACAATTTCTCAGTTGTTATTGAGTCTCATGAATGAAAATTCATTATACCTTTGACTCCGTTTAAATTTCAGAAGATTAGAATCGTATTAATAACTTTAAGCTTCACTTCGATCTCAAGCGACTCAAGAAAAATGTTAAGCAAAAAGTTATTAAATCAGAAGAAATTCAGTTATGCAAATTTATTGTTAAAATTAGGTATAAGTAATTTTAGAATGTTCCTTAAAGTGGATAATGAGTATTTCAGTGAACTATTTAACCGGATTTATTTGAAATTTGTAAATTAAAAATTCTAAATATAAATTTCTTGAATAATGTGAATAGATTGACATTTATATAATGTATGCAGTCAATCGGTGCAGCTATCACCAAACGATAGGGAGAAATGACGGAGGAATCCTAAATTTGGATAGGTTGGATGGTTTATTTATATTTACCATCCTAATATAGGATAACACAACAGACATACGTATGCATAACATGATTTTGTTGAAACGGTTGAAGATTGACCTAATCATTCTGATAAAGTTGGATAATACATACAGAGTTCTTAATTTCTTTCTATTGTTATATTAAATAATGCCAATAAGTTTTTTTATTTACGGTGAATTTTGTGAAAAAGTTAAAATTGTAAGGAAATGTTTATTTTATCTGCGATAAATCGCTTCATAGCAATGGAAATGTGTTTCAGTATCGTAAATATTAGCAGGATGAAATTATAACGACAAGATCAATTGAAAGTTTTCATTAAATGTGAGAAAAATCTGTTCTGTTATTGACATATTATATGATGTGTTTGTCCAGATAATACATCTGTAATGTAATATAATAGTATATTTTAATTTTAAATAAATGTTATTATGTTGTACTATGTTAAATGTGTTATGTAAATTTTAAGTATGTTTAAAGAATAATTGTTTACATAACACATAATATTAAACACCCTAAAATGCTTATTGAAATTTACGAAATACTATTATATTAAGATCCGTAGCATTAATGTAATTAGCTTCTGTTAAATTATAGAGCTGGTATCTGTGTACCATATTTATGATTCATCTATCGATTAATATAATTAACTTTTTTTAAATGTCAGATTACATTTATACTGTTAATACTCATAACAAGAAAAAGAAAAGATATCGTTTCTTTTCTTTCTCTTGTTTATTATTATTTTTTTTTTTTTTTTTGTATGATTTATACATACAGTAGAAGCTCATTAATATTCACTTTATGATAACTTTCTTTATAAACAATAGAATTTTTATATTTATTCCCGGGCACATTGTAAACAATATTTTTGTCAACAAGATCAAATTTTCTTTTAAAGATAATTAAAAATAATATGCAATATAAAATGAAAATAAAGAAAAATTACTTAAATTCAATAATAATTATTATGAATGAAAATATATGGAAGAAACATATCAAAGTGTGTGTTCTTATAAAGTATTTGGAGCAATAAGTTTTTTTAAAGCCATTTCTCTTTTTTGTATTTCTTTTAAATGCGGGAGAGTCTTATTAATACATTCCTTTTGCCTTTCTAATGAATTTTATTTTTGCTTATTTTTCTAACTGATAAAAACCATCTATAAATATACCAAAATTTTAATAAACTTAATACAAAACTTTATAATAATTTTAAGCTAATTTTATATAATAAGCTTTACAAATTTATAATTCATCATCAGTTATAAACTATAATATTTGACGGTTATGTGATTTATTCAATTGTTGATTTCAGTTTTAGATTTTACATGTAACAATAATAATGCATTAACTAATATAATATTTTATTACTAATAATGGATCCGTGGATTTGAAGCTTGTTATTTTGGACGGTTATGGATTAGTTTTCTTCTTAATTTATTAGTTACACCGTTCTTAACACATTAATAACATTTTGTATCCATCAATCATACAGTTTCAGTATCAGTCAAATCCAAAGTAGTTTAATAATTTTCTTTTTTGAAAAGGGGAAATCTGTTTAATATACTGCCTGGTTAAATTAACATTAAATTCGGATTTGATTGGCATAGTGCTGTTAGATCAGCACCGATCTACAATGCAACCGACTTAATTTCATGTGTGCGGTACAAATGTAAATTAACAACTTTCGATTGAAATAAATGAAATCATTTACCTATTTTTTTCCTCATCAAAGAATTTAATAAAGATGCTCACTTTATTTTTACCTTTACTATGAACCTATGATTTTCTCTTATTTGTGGACTTGTCCTTGTTTATGGCAAAAGAATCGGTAAGTAAAATTAACGTTAACTGAAAATTCTGATAAATAAACAACGCAATATTGAATATTAATATCCATACTGAATGCAAATAGTAATAATAATAATAAATAAATAACGGCCTCTCAACTCTCCTAGAAGTGCAATCCATCCACAGCGAACAGAAAACACTCATCCAGAGTGAGAAAGGATACATTTCAGACGATAGAACAGTTTGTTACTTTTGTATATTGTCCGATTTACAGAGTAAAATTCAGGAACCGTTTAATTACATTTATCTTAAATTAAATTTAAGAACTCATAAATAAAGTACTATATAGAACAAAATAAAATAAAATGAAGCGATTTATCATTTTCAGTAAGAATATTACTTTACACTTAGAAAAGTTCAACGTACTTTTTTTTTATAAGCAGCTGAATCACAGAAAGGATCGACTATGTCATACTCTTTATCATTAGCTACTCTAAGACATTCTGGTAGTAGGTACAAAGTTACTTACAATTTTAGATATATTTTGGTAATTACTAATACCATGGTACTTTCAGGCCGCTATGTTCTCATCTCTCAATATTTTTTGAAAAAGAACATGTCATAAAATAAAGGACGTGTTTTAAAGTTGACAGTTTTAAGTTATTATTCACAATTTCATAATCCTATTTACTAGTTGAACAGGGAGTCGTTTCTCTCTCCCAATAATAAATTTCATTGGACACTCTTGATAAACTCTGCCACGCAAGCTCTTTCTCCCAATTACATTGAAAATTCAATATAGCTTCAGACAAGAGAGATTTGTACAGCAAATAGTAATTATTTGATCGGTCCAAGATTCCTCCATGATTTGCTGACAATAAAGCGAATCGCTTTGTAAAAAGAAGCTTTGAATTAAAAAGAATGCCATTATTATTATAATAATAAAATAAGATAACAATGCTTAATATTAAACGCATAAACAGCTGCAATAGACTCTTGCAACTTGTCTGTACTTGTAATCACATGAATATTGAGTCGACTAGTGGTTTAGTTCACATTTTTTCGGCATGCATTGTTAACTTTTGGTTAAGCTGCTTTTAACAAAAAAAAACCAGATACATTTCCCAGTACAATAAAGTGCTGTATGTATTGTCGATTCAAAGAAAATTAAAGAAAACATTTAAAATTTTTTACTTCTAAAATATTTTGACTCTTTTAAAAATTAAATATAATAATGTTTGGATAGAGATTAAAATTTATTATTAAATTAGGAATTTATGAGATTAATTAAGCTATTCTCTCTTTAATTGAATAATGGTGGAAATGTTGTTAATGCAGCCCGTTTAAAATAAAATGAAACCGTTTTATTGATCCGCATTTTATTTATTGTTTAATGCATGTCTTTATCTAATTTATTGTCTTTTTTAAGTCTTGACGTTTTGTTTTTTACGTACGAGATATGTAAGAAATCTTGTTTGTGTAAAATTTGCACGTTACGGTTAATGTATTTATATGTTTCTTTGGTGATTTATGAAAGTTGATTCTATTTTACGTGTCCTTTTACTTATAATTTGGTATTCTGATCAAGGTGTTCAACAATTAGCTTGGTTTTTATGATTCATATGATTTTACCTGGGTAAATGCTGGAGCTGTTTCTCTTTGTACCTGTAGAGTAATGAACGTACTATTTCTTTTGTGATTTTTATAATGTTTAATTATGTCAATCTAAAAAATGTTCATTTAAACAAAATAATAATAAAATAATTGCGGGTAAATGTTCAATACTCCATCCTATATGATATTAATTTTGTAGTTTATATACTCCTGAGTTGTGTTTTGTTTATATTTATCGTATAAGTTTTGTGTTTTTTTGAAAGTGAACATAATAGACCTTATTTCATAAAAATGTAAGCAATTTTATACAACTGTTGATTTGATATATATTATTTTTTTACTGAACACTACAATGGACAAACCGGATCTACATTTAACCAAAATACAAAGAATACATATGAGCAATGCATCAATATTAGTCCAACTTTCAAAACTCACCTCACAAAAACATGATTACACGTACAAAAAAATTTTACATTTAGAACTACAAAAAAGATGACAATATAATTGAACAATATGAAATATATAAAAGAGAAAAATTAGATAAAAAGAACATTTTAAATGAATAAACATAACATGGATCAATTATATTATTCAACTATATACTTATGAGATTTCATAATTTTATATTTTGTTTTAAAAAATTATACTTAAAGTTTAACTACACTTAAAATTCATAACTAGATGATAACTTCAGTTGTTAAACTGTCATCATCAGTAGACGCTTATAATATTAAATTTTATATATATATATATATATATATATATATGAAAAAAGAGAAGAGTACCTATATGATAAGAAAATTGATGGAAACCTTTATTAAGCTATTAAATTTTAGTAAGACGAAGTATGTAGTGGCTGGTGCAAAAGGACATGACTTGATTATAGATGGGAATATCATCAAGGCAAGACTTTAAGTAACTTGGCTCTATATTATCACATGGAGGAAATAGTCTAAACTATATAAAACATCGTATAGCTTTAGGGAGGATGGCTATCCAGAATTGCAATTCTTTGTGGTGATCTGAAGGTATACAGAAAGCAGCTAAGTATAGATCGTTCAAGAGTTTTATTGAGAACATTTTATTGTACGGGTCAGAAACTTGCGAAATTAAAAAAGAGATGATGGAAGGTTGTTGGCTGTGGTGCACAGGAATTATGAAATTTCTAGAATGCGGTGCATGAGAAATGAGGAATTAGAAGAAGAATTGGGGCAACCGGTACAGGGATTGATGTTTAGGAAGGAAAAAACTATAACGGTACAAGCATGCTCAGCAAATGGAGGAGTACAGATGGCATAGGAGGTTGTTTAAATGGATTCCAGGAGAGAATAGGAATCATGGAAGACTTCCAAAGCCGTGGATCTCTGATGTGATGGAGGCGATGGAGAGAAGGAATTTTGAGGAGGAAAGTCGGCGGGATAGAAGAGTATGATGGCTGGAATGTGAAAGACGGCCTTTATAGCTGTAAACACTCGCCTAGAAAAAGAGAAGAGTATTAAAAATTTATTGACAAATAAACGGTAGGTATGAAATGCTATCGTAGTTGTTATGTAAAGTAATTGAATTAGAAATAGCTTAAAAACATCCGACCTTTTTTTTTGTATTTGGTTTGCCTAAAAGACAACATTTGTTTAATTTTTTACTTTTTTAAAAAACATTTGATTTTACTGTATTAATATTTTTACCGTATCGGCCAATCGGCCAACTATGGACTACATGTAATACCTTTTTTTAGTGCTTCTCCTTCCTTTTTGGCCAGTATGTTTTAAGGCTTTCATCGATATTTTTCTTAAATTCTTCTGTTGCTATTCTTTTTTGTTTTAGAGCTTCTTCATAGAAAATCCTCTTTTCTGTGTTTTTTCAATATTTATTCCTTACTTTCTAAGTCCAGAATTCCTATCCCTGTTTTCTTTAAACCTTTCTGAACTTTTTATCTTTTACTTTTTCTTTCTAGATAAAAGAGAAGTTTTTCTTTACAATTCTATTATCACACATTATTAAAATGCGGCCCATAAAATGCTGACCCCTTCTCATGTTATTTCTGTTATATTTTTAAAATTTCTTGTATACCATCTTAAGAGGATGAAGTTTATATATATATTTATACAATATAATATTCTTTTAGCCTCCACAAAGTACAGAATTAGAAAACATTCTTACCTTTACTTTTTCATGTACAAAACATTTTCGGGCATAACCCCATCTTTAGTGATGTTTTATTAATAATTCTTATGTTTTTACATTTACACATTAAATTGTAGCTTTTTATTTTTATTTTATAAAAGTTGTTTATTAATAAAAACATTTTAAAAATTCAGAACAAATATTTGTTCAGTCTCAAAACTGAGCTTTTGTACCTCTATACTTTGTAAAGGCTGAAAGAATATTATATTATATACGGTTATTAATGTACAGAGGAAACGGAAAGAAAAAATGGATTATAAAAAAATTTAATCTAAATAGATTTATATATATTAAATGGTTTGTCTTTTATAGATTCAATAATATTTTATAATACTTTTATTTCATATATTTATTAAATTGATTCGTACCTTTTCAACAGTATTTACTAATGTATAATAATTGAAATGGGTATCTAGTTTTAAATTTTTATGAAAGATTTTTGTAAATGGTTTTTAATGTAATCTAGATTTCAAATTTATTTCAATAACAATTTAGCGAGGTATGTTATTTGTTAAAATTATAAAACCGTTATCAAGTGAACATATGAATTAATAAAACAATTTTTTAATCATTTTATGAAAAAATAAAAATTTTTTGGTTTTAAAATAGTTTTAACTTATTGTCGGTTCAAATAAACATTAAAAAAAAATTATATATTAAATTATCTGATCCGGATTGACTTTGAAACTAAATCCAGCTTAAATATATTTCTACTGTACTTAATTTTCAAAAATATTTGTATATAAGGGCCGTATTATGATTTTGCTCAAAAAAGTTATTTTATTTTGTAATATTTGTAAAGTATATTATTAAAATTTATGTAAAAAATATTTTTAAAAAAATAATAAAGCGTGTTATATTGTTAAAATTAAATGTTTGATGATGAAATGTTTTCATGTTAATTGTTAATAATAAATTTTTATAATGTTAAATTTGTTATAATTAATGTATTTATTAATAAATTAATCATAAAACACCATTTTATAGATTAAAAATAAAAATTAAATTCAGATTTAAATGATTATCGTCTAATATTTGAAAAACCATTTTTATTTGGTTTGCTAAAAGCCTAAAAGGGAATCCAGGTCTAAGTATTAATTTATGCGGGTACTTGCGTATTAACGCCACCGCAGCTACAGCTTTATTTAAAAACAAAGTAGTCGATCGGATTTCGGTGGAAAATGAACACTCTCTTTATTAATTTTAATAAATGGTTATTTATATTTATTTATTTTAAAATATAATTTAACTAAACTTAACCTTCGCTCGCTACCTTGACTAATCAACACCGTAACTTTTTGAGTATTTATTTAATAAATTCAGTAATTATTGCAATTATTTATTATTTAAATAATCAAAACAGTCCTGTTAATTAGTCAAAATTACGGTGTTACTTAACCTACGAAGCGAGCGTAGGTTAAGTTTGGTTAAATTATATTTATAAAATAAATAAATATAAATAACCATTTATTAAAATTAATAAAAAGACTGTTCATTTTTCACCGCAATCCGATCGACTACTTTGTTTTTAAATAAAGCTGTAGCTGCGGTGGCGTTACTACGTAAGTACCTTTATGTGTTTCATTATTATCATTATTATATTTGATGTTTATTATCTGCTTGTTGTATTATTTATTGATATTAGGTTAGATTAGGTTAGGTTAGTTTTTAAAAATAATGTAGCTTATAAAATCGCTGTTCTGTATCTATATGTATATATATTATTTTTTAATCTTTGTTACCGTTTGCTTTATTTTAAATCTCTTTTTTATGTCGTTTTTTAAATAACGTAAAATAAAATAAACGTTACAAAAAATAAAAAAATTTTTTTTAGATGTACATTAATATATTTTTTCTTGTGTTAAATAGATGTTAATGTGTCATTTAATATACGAGTATGTATATACATATTCAAGAACATTTACGTACGTATTTCATATGTTTTTAAAATAGCGATGACCAAACTTAAGGGACTAATTCAGAACATCAAAATAAACAGTCTCTTATGCGGACAAATCCCTACTTCGTTTCTTTCCGACTGCAATTTTGTATTTTTTCAATAAAAATGTATATATTTACGTTAAGAATAAATTAAGATATTTTATTCGATTTGTTTTTACTTATACTTGACAACACGGACAAAATAAATAAGTTTAAAAATATAACCTTTGTCGGCAACCATTTAATTTTTTTAAATTATTAATAGTTCCATAAATGTTATTTTATTGAATTATGTTTTTCTTTTATCGTGAACAAAATGGCGTCTTATTTGTTCAAATCAATTGATGAACGGTGAAGATATAACTAAATTGTTAAAACGGATCGCAAAACTTATACCTGAAAACAGGCACAAATTTGTCAAGACTGAATTATTTACGTATTATCGATTGTTTTAAATAGCAATGAGATGTTATTTTGTCTAATAAAACAATTTTATAAAACTAATATGTATGAAGCTATTATTAATAAAAAATATTTAATCTACAACCGTTTTGAAATTTTTAAAGGCAATGTTTATTTTGTAGAAAATGTTGGCGTGTACATGTATACCAAATTTCATCAAAATATCTCGATCCATTCTTAAGATATAAATTTTTACCAAAAAAATACAAACGGTGGATGGAGGGCAAATGAAGTGAGAAAGAACATTTGTGTACAATTTTAATATTCTGAATCAATCCTGTACGTTTGGCTAACACTTCCCAATACACTCTGTACGTACGATTGTTTTTTCATTATAGTAATAAATTCTTATTTTGCTTAGATGTAGTGTATTTTTTATAATTTTATGGTATGTTGATATTATTATAAAAACTGACAGCAGTTTAAAAGTTACACATGTAGTACCATTATTTTGATAAAATTGAATCGATCAACTCAGTCCGCTAGTAAGAACACTGTAATTCATTTTGAGCTAAGGTATTAAAAACCGATTGAAAAATCTATTATCTTAAAGTTAATTATGTAAAATTATGAAACGGTTTTCTAAAACCGTGTAATGTTTCCTTTAATTCGTTAAGAATTTATTTTCATCTGTAGAAAAATTAATGTGCGATATAATGTTTAAATCAAATATCTTTAATGCGGATCTTTTTTAATTATCCGAACAAAATTATAATTTAATGAGACGAATAAATGTTTTATACAGATCGCTATTCAATTACGTGTTACATAGATCATATAAGTAATGCGCTTGTTAAAAAAAAAAAATTATTACATTTGCGGTAAGTTCAAGGAAAAGAAAAAAAATCTTGATCCGACTGGCATTACAAAATAAAGAAATTAGTAAATTAATTAAAAACGTAATTACATTTCTTATTGTTATCCGTTTATAATATAATATAAAAATACAATATTGTTTTTGTAAAATTAGATGTTTAATTTTAAATAAATTAGACAAACAGTTGCTTTCTTATAAGATGAAGTACGAGTATGCTATGTAATAAAAAATAATTTTATTGAAGTTAAATATATATATATATATATATATATATATATATGTATGTATACAGATTTATTTTCATAATTTAAAGTTACATAAGTTATAATTTTATTTTGTGGTTTTTTTTTATATTAAACTATATTAGAATAGCTTTTTATTTATAATAAAAATTGTATTAATGTATTTATTTGATACGATCTAATTCTTGTTTTATAAACGTACTGTACGTGTAATTATTATTTAAAAATACTTTATCGGCATTATTTGTGTGTGATGTGCTTTATATGTTGTGATATATACGATCAGAGAATATTCTATGTTGTATTTACAATAATTATATCGATATAATTTTAACGATGCGACAGATTAATAAAATATGAAACAAGTAGTTTATAGAGAGTATAAAAAAAAATTATACTGAATTATTTCAGCTTGAAAAATACTGCGATCACGGCAGGAAATAAACCGTTTAAAGTGAGTTAAGGGATGCAAATGTTATCGATGATGTACGTTTGGATCAAAAGATGTACTAAATCGGTCTATAACATCCATTTGACTTTACATAATCAGCGTATCCGCGTACAATCTAATCGTTTTTGTAACACCTGGAACTATAGAGTAGTATTTTGGAAACGGAAGGATGTAAAATAAATTCAAAAATGCGTTTAATAAACTGCTTTCTATAAATCAATAAGGCAGCGCTCACTGCTTTTGATGGTTTGTATTAACAGGTAATGACTGTACCGGTTGATGCAATTATGTGGTCTTCATCAAAAAATTGTAAACCTCCATTGGTTGTTTTGTCTCTGGTATTTACGATACGTTTCTACGAATCAATATTTTTAAAGGCTTATTGAAGGCTATCTGTAATATCAAATACAATTTTTCTAACATGAGAAAAATGCATAAGGAGCTATATATAATTTCTGATGAAAATTAGCTTTTTAGATCAGAACTGACATAAAAAGTTTTGAAATTGTTATAAAAAAAATAATCTCTTACTTTTTAAAAACAAAATTAAATTATTTAAAATAGATATTTTAATACTTCACGGTTCATATTAATTTTTGATCGGATGTTATCAGATTAAGTGGCTTAAAAGTTTATGCGGTTTAAATAAATTTTTAGATAAACCGATTAATAAATTCTCATGTAAATAATTTAGAAGGAATCCTGAAAAGTCTGAAAAATTAGTCGTATTATGTGATATGATTACCTTTCTAGAATCGGTGCATTTTTCAAGCGCTAGAACATTAGTATTTTAAATTGACCAATGCTAGACAATATTTGTATGTGAATATACAGAAAACTTTTCTTTAATAACTTAACACTAGTTAATATAAAGAAACATTTTTTTACTGTTATTTTCATATTCATGTCTTTTTCCCCTATTATACGTGTGAACCATTACACCATCAAAAAACATTATTGAACTATTACCATCCGTATAATATGTATATTTTTTTTTTTAGATTTTCTTTATAACACCACAGAAAGGAAAAAATTACAGGTTTTTTTGTGGAATTTTTTGTTAGACCATTTTTAAAGGATAACTAAATAAGATATCTCCTAATAAAAAGAAATTCCAATTTCATATAGTCACCTACCATAAACGCATTTAATATTAAAAATTCTCTTCAGAATGTTGGGCATTGAATCGTATAACTGAACTCTGAACTATAGTTCATTTTATTAAAAACCTTCATGAATGAATTTTAAATTCGTTTAATTCGGTTATAATATGGGGTCCGGTTTATGAACCTGACGATTTTTTAGGAATAATAATTAAACTGTGTTTCGTACTAATAAAACATTTAATATATCAAATTAAAGATCAATTTTTGCAATTTATAGAGAATTACTTACATATATATATATATTTTTTTAATATTGTCGTCCAAATGTTTTCCATTACTCCTCACACACTCGCTTAACCACATTCTAAAATTTGACATTGCTCGCTCGATCATCACTTGTGGAACCGCTTCAATTTCCGTTGAATGGCCTCTTTGAGTTCTGCGATCGACTATGGTCGACTACTGAAGACTTTACGTTTGAGATACCCCCGCAGAAAAAAAATCACAAACAGCCAGATCAGGTAAACGCGCTGGCCAAGGAATGTCGCCAAATCGGGAAATCAAACGTCCAGGAAAGGTTTCTCGCAGAACATCCGTTGCGATTCTCGCCGTCCTGTGGTTTCCACAGGACGGCGAGAATTTCATGTCCTTGAAAGCCATTCGGTTTCGGTTGCAGAAATTCATTCGACATGTTTACGTATCGATGAGATGTTACTGTTACTCTGCGATTTAACTCCTAAAAGAAATACGGGTCGATTATGCCGAACTTTGAAACCGCACACCGCACTGTAACATATCGACTGTGAAGTGGTTTTTCAAGAATTTGCCGTGGATTATGCGAAGCCCGATAACGGTAATTTTGTTTATTCACAGATCCTGACAGTGAAAATGCGCGTCGTCACTTAAAAGAATAACGGCATCCTGGTGGACATTTTCGGGGATGACCTCGCAAGCTGCTTTGAGAGACGCCTAATCATTTGCATTAAGTTGCTGCACTAACATCGTCTTATACGGATGGAATTTCAGGTCGGCATGAAGAATTCGTCGTACACTTCGATCAGAAATGGTTAGCACAGCAGCATGTCTCGCTGCTGAACGTCGTGGAGACCGCGTAACGGCTAACCTTACAGCGTTAATGTTTTCAGGCGTTCTCACAGTCTGTTTTCGTCCTGTAGGTTTCATTTTTAAAGCAGACTATGTGTTCCTAAAATTCTTCACCCGCAACAATAGCGTATTCCTACTAGGAACAGACGCGTGTCGATTTAAATTGAAATGTCTGCGAAATAAACGCTGTGTTACAATAACGGAGTCATTATTTTTAAAATAGGCTTCGATCACAAACGCTCGTTGTTCACCCGACCACAACATACTGGCTACTGAAATAGCATGAATAGACCTGTCGATGTACAACACTCCCGCCTTCTCATTGACAGTGGTGCCAATATAACAATTACTACAAAATCGCCAGTTTTATATGCCGGACTCTGTACCTTTCAATATTATTATTTAATAAAAATTTTCTATTTCATCTTTTCAATTCAGATTAAGGAAGAATAGATAAAATTAGATCCTAAAACAAAAATATTTGGAATCTGTTTCTTTTATATTAAAATATCATGGATGTTTCTCAATTTTTTTCATAATCGTTCATGAAATATTACACGTTAAATAAAAAACTAAATAAGGGCATTTTAAATATAATTTTATTCTTTTTGATACTTCAAACAATCTTAAGCTTTTAATGAACTGTAAAATGTTTTAAGCTTTTTTATTTATAAAACCGATAGAAACTTTTAACTGTCTGTTATTACTTTTTAATTATTTTAAATTGACCTCAAAAATGTTGGATAAATTTAATCCTTTTATTTTTTTGTATTGTATTCTTGGAGATGTCCCACTTTAGTAAAACTATCAGGCGATAAAAAAAAACTATTTTCTTACCCAGGATTCAATTCGGTCGGTAAGAGTACTATCTTTTTAAAATTAAAAGAAATAACTATTTCTTACACTGAAAATGTCTTTCCTTCAATTCTTGTTAAATGTAATTTTAGAAAGATTATACAACTCCCAGGTGGAAAAATATTTGAAAAGTACTGGATCAGGTTTTACACCGAGTTGCAATCTTATCGAATTTCATCAACAATCTTCTCCATTGTTTCTATCTAGCAGCCTTATGAATAATCTAGATAAAGTAAGATTTGATGAGGAATAGCTTTACCCATTGGGAGACCACAGTCACTAGTTTGACATTTTGTACAATCTTCAGATAGGAATAAAGATTTCTTGGACGGTTATACAAAATAAAATAAAAGGATATGGCTGTTCTGTTTTTTGTTAGAAGATGCCACAGGTTGAATCAGCTTCCCCGCCCCCAAAACAACTGTATTTCCATCGTACTCATCCAAGAACAAAAGGAGTGATTGACACACAGCTTAGTACTGACTCTGATTGAGGTTGTTTTAGGCTCTACATGTGGCCTAATCGTGGTGGTTGATCTAATCGGTATGCGACTCTATTCTACAAAGATATTATCAGCAATCACGATAAAAGGAAAAACGAGGAGAAGACTAATTCAGGTCGATAACTCTTATCGTCTACAAAAGAACTCCAAACCTCTAAAAAGATCTGTTCAGGACTAGGATGATCGAGTAAATCCTTTTATCTTAAGATTTTTTTATCGCTTAAAATTATTTCCAAAAATGTTGTATTTATTGACAGTTTTTTGTAAGAATTTTCCATTCGCATCCAAATGGAACAAAAAAATTTATGTAATCATTAAATATATATTCATAGAGTATTTTTTTTGGAACACTCATGCTTATTCAGAAAATGCTTTTCCAGAAAATTAAATCCGGTTAAAACAGAAAATACATGTAATATAACCTAATAATTATGTTGTTAAAAATTCTTTCTATATGTTATTTAAAAATATTAACTAATTTATCGCTTATTTAACATAGGATATGTAAAAATCTATATCAATTGAACTAGTCTTAATATTTTAGATTATTAAGTATGCTCTAATTATTACTTCAAAATATGTGTTATATAAATAAAACTGTATTATTCTCGTATTACTAGTAAATTTTATTATTATTGTATTTATAACCAATTTTTATAAAATAAATACATCTGTGTAATAGTAATACATGACTAGTATCTATTTTATTTTATTTGTATTGTGTAGTATATGGCTGTATTATTGTTTATTTGATGGTTACATAAAGACAGCTGCAATACCAAAGATATTAATATATAGTATTTTTTTAAATAATAAATATTCTTAAATTTATCTTAATTATATACTGTCAGTTCAATAAATTTTCTTAATAGACTCAATTTTAAGGATAATTTATAAAATTCTTTTTTTAAGAATTATATCGCAAAAGTTCTTCCATTTATTAATTTTACATTGTGTTATACGAATAAAAAATGTTTTAAATTGCTTGAATATATTTACAATCTCAGCAATCTGAAAAAAATAAAACGCCTCAACCACTGGTTGTGCAATTTTACACCGATAGCTAAAATTACCATTCCACTGAACCCTGATAAAGAATCAGTTCTATTAACAAAAGACAATATGGACAGGAAATCCATGTTATTTATCTAAGGGTTTAATCATTTGGATAGCAAGTCAATCCACAAAATAACTGATTTAAATAATTGACCATCTTGCCTAAAATAAAAAAAATAAATTAATTAAAAAAAAAATTATTAGTAATTTTCTGCTGATGATAAATTACTGCTGTCATCAAAAATCAAAATTTGATGAAAAAATATTTTAATACTGTAAATTAATACACCATATTTTAATTTTATAATATTTTTAACTTTTTTTAATGTTTTTATTTACGTGTTTTAACAAATTAAATAAATCTTCAGATATAAAGGGTTAGATAATATGATATGTACTATGAAATTAGTAGTGTTTTGAATTGAAAACTTAAGTAAAATTATTTATCATTGAACTAAAGTCTTTACAAATTATTTGAATTGACAGTAAATATTTGTTACTGTCAATGTATATATAAAGTGTATGTATGCATGTATATATTTTTTTATTATTAAGGCTTGTAATGTTAATGTTAGGTCATTTTAGATAATAATAATTTTAGTATAAATTGAATTTAAGATTGGAATTATAGAAATTAAATCGGACAAAACAAAATAAAAATTTTTTTTCAAAGATTTTTTGTTTAGAATGCACCAATGTATTGGTACATTTTTATAAAAAAAAAAAAAGGTAGGTGACCCGATGGGAATAAAAAATTAATATGAGATTGAAAGAGAATTACTGAAGAAAATAATAATTTTTTTTAAAGAAAAAACAAATCTATTCATCAACCTGACTTCCTGTTGAGGTTAGATATCTGATTTCTGCGAGGGGCTCTTCACAACGGTTAAGAGTTGGAATTGGAATGGAAAAGCTGAGAGAATTCTCTTGTATAAATTGTACTGAGATCACTACTCAGAGTAAACTCACAGAGTATTCATAGTTCACTCTAGGTTATGTTCTAGGGCCCTGCTTCGTAATCTTTTATTAAAATTAATTCACAGTTAATAAATTTCAAAAAACCCTTTAGTATTATGTTTATTTTTATTATCGTCATAAAAATATTGTTTTGCTAAGCGTTTTTGTAAACTTATTAAAAATTTCTTTGACCTAAGGTATAAAAAAGTACGTTCTTAGAAAATGTAGACGTGTAAGAAGAATACATCAGCGGTTTGTTTCGGCTTAAATCTAATCAATCCATCATTTTCTAGGACGAGTTAGTCTGTGGCATCATCTGGATACCTCTGATGTTTCAAGTTTCAGCTATTGTTTAAAGCGTATTTAAAATATGATTTGCTATAAAATATGTTTTACCAATTCGCTCATTACAAGTCCCGCCTAGGAAAAGCTTATAAGTATACGCTTACTGTATAATAATAGTCATATGTTTCCAGTCGCTCATTTTGGGATGGGATGCTGTTACCTGTCGATCCATAGGAGGTATTTTATTACCTTCTCGTACTATTATATGTAGGAGGTGTTCCATTATCCACTGAATGCCCCTTTTTCAGTCAGGGTCCATTAAGTGTATATGAAGCTTTCTTGGTATTATATTTTAAACAAATAATTTCTTTTTCTACCAAATCATTTATATAATTAGACTTCATTTATTAGTAATAAGAGCACAAGTAAAGAGAATACATCCACTACGCCTACTGTAATCCGTACTACAATCGCTAAACTGACAACTGAGTGTAAAAATATATATCATTTTAGTCCATTAGACCCAGACAGCAAAACCACCTTATTTCTCAGAACATTAGTTTCGTTAATTTTTCAATAAAAAGTAAAAGAAAAATTACAATTTTCCAGTAAATTGAAATGCTACTTGAATGTAAAAATCCTACAAAATGTCATCTTGTTTATAAGACAAGGATGGATAAAGTTTTACTTTTAAAAAGAAAAATAACTTTTTCAATAAAAAAAATAACATTTTCTAACTACTGTACTGTAAAATTTACAATACTTTGTAATTTATTATGATTTAAAATTAGGATCAGATTTAATTTAAAGTTTTTTATTTTAAATCCTGTATTTTGTTAGTTTATATTACTTCGTATTTTTTTTTTTTTTTTTATAAAATGAAATAAATATTCAAATTTAAAAAAAATTAATTTATGGATCTTTAATTTTTTAAATTCCAATCTTTACATCAGTTAAAAAAGCATTTAAAAAATGTACAGAAGTGAATGCCTTTCTTTACATTTATATATATAATATATTAAATATATATATATATACACACATATTTGTATCATGTTAATATTAAGTAAATTATATAACTGCTTATAATTATATATATTCAGTAGCATTATAAATAATATTACACATTCATATATTATAAATGTATTAGTAATAAATATATAGTAACTGAGCAAATTAGATTTTAAATTTATTAATGTTGTTTACTATTAAATTATAATTTCTTCATGTTTACTGTGCATTTATTTCTCTACCATTTTAAGAATACTAAAAAAATATTAATATTTTTAATAAACAAAATAATTTATAATTAACATATTTATGAGTATATAAGAAATTAATAAAACTAATTTTTTATCAAATACAATTTCTTTTTTTGTAGAAATTATCTTGATTCCACAAAAATATATAATATAAAATAAATGATATCCATAATTCAGAAATTTCATGTAATGAAAAAAAAACATTCCTATAAATTAAATTCACTCACCCTACCTTTTTTAATCAAATAGCACATCCTGATTTAAATTTTAGTATTCTTTAAGTTAAAAAATATAGAATACATTTTATATTGTGATTTGGCCACATTATGGACTGCGTTACAATTTTTATTTTGCCTTACTCGGTTCTTTTCTCTTTTTCCGAATATTAATTCATCGTATCATTTTTTGATTTCCAATCAAGAGATATTAATTTATGTTTGTGCTTTTTTTTATTTTAGCTTGGTAACACTACCGATTTTTTGGATTTTTTTTTCATAAAAAATTTCCACCTACTAGATTTCTACTTCGGTCATATATTTCCCTCTCGATTTTAACAACTGAGAAAAGGGGTAATTAAATTTTTCTGTTTTTAAAGTATTCTAAATATTTTCTTTATTAATTTATTTTTTATTTTTTAAATACGGCTGTAAAATATTAATCTTTTCTTTCTTAGATATACTTTATTTTAATACAAAATGTATAAACTTTTACCTGCATCTGAACTATTTTTTGCTTTTTTGTTTAATTTAGAGAAAAATGTAGCAAATTTAGTTAAAATTTGGTATACCTTTTATCTTAAAATAAAAATATACTTTAATCATTTACTTATTAAAAATCTGTATGTATGTTATATACTTATTTCATTATGATTCATACTCAGTAAATGCATTTCAAATAAATTTTTTTCTAAATTTTTTTAAGAGGTTAGGTTAGTTTAAGGTAAAAGTGAAACTACTTTAGTATGACCGTACATTTTTTAAAAATACAAATTTAAGATAACAATTAAAAATGATAAAACTATATGTAGTTTTTACAATATCATTAAAACATAAAATTTATTAAAAAAAAAAATGGTAGAGGATTTTAGGATTTTAAAAATCATATCTTATGATAAATGGTTTTTATTTGCGTTTCATTAATTTAGTATAAAAAAAATCAGTGGTGGCTATTTAAAAAAAAATAATAAAAAAAATTTTCAATTATTATTTTTAAATGATCAATGAAAATTTTAAATTTTAAATTATTTTTTAATCGTTATTTAAATGATAAATTATCATATAAGATTGAAGCTTATGTGATAAAATACAGTGTATGGAAAGTACCTGATTGGAATTCAAACTCAGCACTTCCTTGATAAAAGTCTAAAATGTACTACTCTATTCATAAAAAATTGTTGAATATTTTGATTTATTTATTTTCTTAATGTGTACTTCTTTAGAATATGTTCAACTAGTGAACACTAAGCAACCCCCACAACCTAATGAAATGAGGATGATATGTATGACGTGTAAATAAGTCTTGTACAGACTCAGGTCGACCATTCCTAACCCGTTGGGTCGGTCTAGTGGTGAACTCATCATCGCAAATCAGCTGATTTTGAAGTTGAGAGTTCTAAGGTTCAAATCCTAGTAAAGGCAGTTACTGTTACACCAATTTGAATACTAGATCATGGATACTGGTGTTCTTTGGTGTTTGGGTTTCGATTAACCACACATCTCAGGAACGGTCGACCTGAGACTGTACAAGACTGCACATAATTTACATTCATACATACCATCCTCTGAAGTAATCACTTATGGTGATTCTGGAGCTAAACAGAAAAAGAGAGAGAGGTTGACCGTTCCTGAGATCTGTGGTTAATTGAACCCCGATCATTGAAGTACACATCCACTGTCCAGTATTCAAATCCATATAAAAGCAACTATCTTTTATTAGGATTTGAACCTAAGAACCTTCAACTTCGAAAATCGGGTGTTAGATAACTGACTTAACTACTAGAGACCGCTGGGCTAAAAAAAGCCCAGCCCCTGTTAACTCTGAGAGTTAATTAATTAATGACAGTATCTGAGAGCTTAGAGTTCTCAGGAACGGTCAGTTAACCTGAATCTGAACAAGGCTACACCTCATTTACATATTGCATATATCAATCTTATTTCATCGGGCTGTGAAGGATTACTTAGTGTTCACTAGTTCAACAGATTGCAATGTACGCATTAAGAAAATAAAAAAATTGTTAAAGTAGTAAAACTATTATTTTAATATAATAGTTAACAATTTTTTTTTAAACTTGTGAATTGAAACTATTATACCTGGATTAGGTTAGATTCTGAATAAGAATCGGATATCAGTGTATAATTTAAATACAAAATAATCGATAAATTACTATTGTTTGTTTAATTTTTTGTGACCATAATTTATTCTTCAAATTAATATACCTATTGCATATTACAGAATAAATTAATACGCATTCGATGTAAAGTCATAAATTAAGTAGTTAATTTTCGATTTTTAATTTTTTTTAACAGCGATTAAATAAAGTTTACAAATAATTAAATTTAAAAGCAAACTTTTCAATTCATTCTTTGTAATTAATAACATACTTTTTTTGTGAAACACTACTCTCCGGTCTGAAAATAAAAACTGTTCTTCAGAGTCACTGAAGCTGCAAGAGCAATATAAATTAAATTATTAAAAATGAATTTATTTAATTTTATTTGTATTTTTTTTAAAAAAGTTTATAATTTCAGATAATTTTTATCGCTGATCAACTGGAAAAAAAGTATAGCGTATAATGATTTTTTGTCATAAGCTGCCACAGAAAAAATTAAAATAAACAACATTTTAGGAAAAAAAAAGCTTATTGTTCTCTAGATGTTAATCAAAATAGAATTTAATTTAATTTGACTGTTTTAATTTACAGAAATTTCTTCAAAAAAGTTTTCTCATACAACGATACTAATAAAAAAATATATACTAAATAAAACACATGATTATATTGTGTTTTAATTAGTAACATAGTATATATTTTTTTTTAAATAAAATATAATCTAAAATATATTTATATATGTTACATGTCATCAGTGTACTGATTTGTTAATTTATCGTATTTATTTATCTATCTGCTCTATAATGTACTTAGATTAAGTATAATGTATTGTAAATCGTATTAAAATTAATTTATTAGCGGCTAATATACAATTTCTTAATTTTATATATTGAATATAAGTTTATTAAAAATTTAATTATAATTCAATTAAAAGACATCAATTAAATAGATTTTATTCAATACTATATTATATACAAATTTAAATAAATAATATACTAAGGTCTATAAACTGGATGTTGTTCTATTGTTAGTAAATTCTATTCGCCTGCATAATTTTTAATATGTTAATATTCAAGTTTATTTAAAAAATTTGTTTAATTTTATGAGGGCTTCACCCATCAGGGGACCTCAACCGCTAGTTGATAATTTTTGTAATCCTTGGATTGGAATAAAAATTTCTCGGATGGTTTTACAAAATAAAAAAGGAAGCGGTTGCTCTATTCTCTATTAGAAAGTGCTACAGATTGAATCAGTTATGGCAGCTGATCCGATCGGTATAATATTTTATTCTATAAAGATATATAACAATTAGGATAAGAAGAAAAATGAGGAAAGGACTAATATCCCACCTTTGACCTCGGGTTAATAACTCGATCGTCTTCAAAAAATCTATAAACCTCTAAGAAAGTCTGTTCAGCAGTAGCGATTCAAATTAAGAATTTTTAGGATAAAATCTAAAATGCTAGTACTCCACTTCAAAAAAGATACAAACTGCGCGTTATTTTTAGCATTAAAAATATATTACCCTGAGTAATGAGGATTATATCCTTAATTTTTTAATAAACAAATTTATTTTAAAATTCTCTTTGAATACTTGTTTAAATGTTATTTTATTAAACTTAGTTAATTTTAATTAAATCAAATTATCTTGAAGTAATTAATATGTTTAAAACGTATTTGACTAGGAATTGAAAAACGGTCAAGAATTCTCATCGGCTCTTTGCACAGAAAACTTTTTATCTTTTCGATTAGAAATGTTAAATAGAACTATTTCTTTCAATTGGTTATATAAATTTTTATCTAGATTTCAGATTATTGTTAAACGTTTCTTATTTAGTTTGACAAATTAGAAATTGATTCTTTTTTTCATACGTGAATAATAGTCTAAATTTATTTATTTTTTTATCGACCAAGTTCTAATTTTTAATATATTAACAGCGTCTTTGAAATTATTCAAATGTATTGGAAACTTTGTTTTTAGTACATAATTAATGTGTATGTTTATACAGTTTCCATACAGTACAATTTTTTTTAGTAGAAATATCATTATAATTCTAATTAATAATAATTTATTTAAATATGTTTGATACGTTATAGAAAATTTTATTTTTACTAATTAAGTTTTTTAAGTTTAATACAGAATCTTCAAAAAAGATGGTGGAGTTTTGAACATGAAAATCAAAAATATTTACAGTTGATGTTTATTTATCAAATTTGTCATCTCAAATAGTTTTTTTACCTAATTAATAAATTTCAATATGGCACCGTTAGTCGCTCGGGAAATGCCCAAATTGATACTCAGTTTCTCCCCGTACCCAAATTAGCTATCTTCTGTTACAGTTACAATTGTTTCATTAATCCTTTCCTTTAAGTAATGTAGGATGCTAATTTTTCAATCTTTTGTGTAAAAATTTGTGAATTTTTATTTTCGGAGTATCTAATTCGAGGCTTCGACAAGAGATGGATTTGTTAGGACTTCTGATTGTAGATTGTCTAATTCATTCAACAGTTTCATCTGCTACTCGTGGTCTGCCAGTTGATTTTTCCTTGAGAGCAAATTCAGTTTCTTCAAACCGTTTGAACCGCGTCATATGTTATTTTCATACGGTAGCTCTAATCCGTATTCACATTGTAATGCATGTTGAAGTAAAATTACAGTCTTTAATTCAGCCTACCGCAAAACAGCTAATGAACTAAACACTCATCAGCAACAATACAAAAACTAGTGTGGTGGTTTGAACTGCTGTTATACAAACTTTTGGGTTGGAGGCTATCAGGGCTACCAACATAACTTTTAAAAATTTCTCTACTGCCTTGATCTGAATTACAGAAACCCCACCATTCTTTTACGATTTGCTGAACGACTAATGGTGCACATATTGAAAGATACTGTACAATATGTTTAATCAAAAAAATTTTGTGTAAATTATTAAAAAAAAATTAATCTTATATAAAACAGTTTTAAAAAATGATTACAAAACAATAAAATACAATGAAAATTATAAAAAGTTTAACCAAAGTAGAACAAGCTTTTTGTATAAATCATATTTGTTCTGATACTATATCTATTTCTATGCTTGGTATCTTTTCAAGAAATTTTTTTATAAATTGATTATTTAAAAAAAAATTTACACTACATTTAATAGAATAACTGTTTAAATAAAAGTTAAAGACCTTATTGATAAAGAAATTATGTATTTGGAACGCTTAATATAAGTGAATTTATAGAGATATAAGCTTAAAATATCCCGGTGAGTAATACTGTGATTTCTTTATGATGTCATGAAAATTACACACTATAAAGTTATGAAACCTAGATAAGGCAAAAAATACAGTAATAATCTCATTTGTTTTGACCTACGGTATATATGTACCGTAAAATAAAAAGAAATATCATTATATCATAGTTAATGCTTGACCGATGAATATGTTTGCATCAATCTTTTAAGAAGTTAATTTTATATTGAGTTTAATATAGGCAAATAAATTTACTTATGTTTTGTGCTATATGAATTGCAAAAAAGTTAATTAGAAAAACCCAGTATAAAAAATCAATAAATAATATACATTTCCTTTTTTTGAATAGTATTTTAGATTTTTTAAATTGTCTACTGCAGATGTAAACAGTTTTGAAGATGAACAACCAAAAAGATAATCAGCATTGCATCATATTAGAAAAAGTAAAATTTTAAACAGCCTGCTACTACTTGAATAAAAAATGACTGGTTAAAGGATTTGAACTAACCAGTTCAACATAAGCTGATTGGAGTATTTAAAGAATAGAGAGGGATGATGGTGCTCTACGTAAAAATTTATTTGCATCATTCTAACTTTAATTTTCAATTTATATACTAATTTATTTCTTCACTTCAAATAACCAATTTTGTTTTTCTGTAGTTACCGATGTGTGTGTGTATATATGTATATAATAGTAATATAGCGTTTCACCTCCAATGTGAGGCTTTATCAAGTGCTACACAGTTAGTATATGTAGTTGATAAAGCCTTGCATTGTAGGCGAAATGTTGTGTTATTGTTTTATATTTTGTTTTATTTTAAGTAATTATATCATAATATTATAAAATGGTTATTTTTACCTGAAAAAAATCTGTAATCTGGGTATTTTATCTGCATATTAATATATTTATTTCTTTTATTTGCATAATGACTTATTTGGGTCTGAATATTCTGTGTTCCTGTTATTTTAATATCCAACTGAGAAGTTATAATTTATTATATATATATTAGAATCATATTCTTCTAGTATATAAATTTAAACTATAAATTTAAAGAATTTGATCAACCTAAGTACAGAACAATAAATAAAGTAGGATTACACTTACCTATTTTATCATGTATACAAAAACAGTTTTGCAAATTTCTCACATCCTCAGTTATAATCCCATTATTTTAAAATTGTTCACTTCAAATTACAATTACACATAAATGTTATCAAGAATAATCATTTTTTTATATTTAAAATATAATAAAAACTTTGTTAAATTTTTTTAAAATATAAATTATAAAAATCAATAATTTAAAGTTAAAAATTGAAATTAAAATTAAATAGTTTTTAACATTTAAAATCAAAAATTAAAAATTACATATATAAAAATATGACATCAATTCATAAATAAATATGTAGGTTAAAATAGAATAAATATACGTATGGTCTGGCTAAAATATTCTATTTTAACCTATTTATTTGTTATTTAGTTTAATTTTTAATTTTAATATTTTTATCAACTGACATCATGCTTTTATATATGTAATTTTTAATTTTTGATTTTAAATGTTAAAAAATGTTTAATTTTAATTTAAATTTTTAACTTTAAATTATTGATTTTTATAATTTATACTTAACAAAATTTAAAAAAAGTTTTTATTGTATTTTATAAAAAACAAAAAAGTTATTATTCTTGATAATGTTTATGTGTAAATGTAATTTGATGTGAACAATTTAAAAAAAAAATGAATTACAACTGAAATATATACACACATACACACACACACACACACACACACACACACACACACACATGAGTATATTGTAATTTTTATATGTAATATGATGACTTACATATTACTGTATTTAAAAAAATAGTACATATTGTATTATTGATTGGAGTAATTTGTAAATTTCTCATAAGATATAAATAAAGTCTTTTTTACAAATAAATAGCATACATAATTAGTAATTTTTATTCACTAGTTATAACATGACAGTTTATAGACAATATTTTTATCACTACAAAATTGTAATAAATTGTTTTACATTTTTTCCAGATGTCCAGATCATTTCAACAAAAATTAGTTTTACATTTTTTTTTTAATATCTCAAACTTTTCTGTTTCTTAAAGAAATGTAGAATTGTATATCAAGAGATTAGTATTCTTTTATTACCTTTGTTTTTATATTATTAAGCTATAATTTGTATGATTTTAAGAAATATATATATATTTTTTTCATATAATATTAGAATAAATGTATATTATAATTATATTACTAAATATTATAATGTTATATAAGATGCCATTACTCACTGCCATATAATATAAATTCATTACTGTTATATAAGTAATCCTATTATTTTTATTATTACTATTACTATTTTATTGTAATTATTGTTGTTGTGGTAGCTCTTACATTCATAAAAAAAAAATAGTCATTGCTACTAATATGCCTTATTAGATGAAAAAAGGCCCTTATATTCTAATATTCAAGAAATATTACACTTTTTTTTTAAAATCTATAAAGTTGTTAAAATGTATTTTCATGTTTATTTTCTTACTTATATATATATATATATATATATATATATATATATATATATATATATATACACATATATACACAGTAGAAATCTGATCTGTGGATTTTTTTATTATATTGGACCCAGTCTTAAAAATAAAAAATTAATAATTTTTAAAAAGTTATTTTTAATTCTAATTAAATACTGGAATAATCTTAATTAATATGAGGTAATTTAAATAAAATTAATTATCATGAATATTATTTTGATTATATATATGTATATATACAAATAACAACAATCATCTGAGTTTGTGCATCATTTTGCAGGCAGCAGAAGCTTGTCTCATTCTTGTACCACTTATCAACAAAACATACCCAGCGGAAAACAAAACAAACTACTGCGCATCAGTAGACTACACTTATCAAATTTACTAAGTCTTAAGATTAAATTTTAATAAAAATAAATATTTAATTATTACTTTATTAAAATGTATTTAATATTTAAAAAAAAAAAAACAGATTTTATTATTAAAAATTTTAAATTAGAAGAAATGAATAAATAGATATTACAAGCATTAAATTGAAAGAAAAATCTCAAAAAAAAGACTAATAAAAGAAAATTTTATTTAATTCTTGTGTATACCATTAAAATCTCTTAATTAATATAAAATTGAGGTGTATTCTAATAATATATTTAATTTAGCAAGAAATATTAAATTTGTCACACACACAGTTGTTTTTATTAGAAATTTTAGTAAAATATTCCCTTTTTTCGGAATTAATAAAGGAAACTAAAAATATAACACAGGTACAAAACAAAACTAATATGTAATCGATTTTATGAAGAA
This sequence comes from Lycorma delicatula, assembly GCF_047948215.1. NCBI lineage: Eukaryota > Metazoa > Arthropoda > Insecta > Hemiptera > Fulgoridae > Lycorma > Lycorma delicatula. Next base: position 8,932,076 of record NC_134466.1, on the reverse strand, counting down.
AATTAATACTTTGATGACAGTTTGAATAAACTCACTTTCATGACATTATTAAGGGATCTGCCTTAAATGGGTGCGAGCTGATGGCGACTGCTGGTAGAGGTACCTTAAGAACAAATAATGAGCAAGCAATCTTTGGAGGATAAAATCACCAAATACTAGTCATAAGTTGACAATTAAATCACATTTTTACCTTTTTTTTTTTAACTCTTTCTAATTATAGGTAAATCCATTCAATTTTAATTTTAAAGCATTTTACTATGGTATCTACTCAAATATTTTAATGTACATTAAATTGTAGCCAAACTTTACTCAGCAACTTCATTAATAAGTATACTACACATTATATATATGTAGTATACTTCATGTATATTTAATACAGTTCCTGATGTAAGTAGCTGTATTTAGCTGTACAGGATCCATACACTAGTACATAGCCACCATTTCACTGCGAACTTGGATGATCGGCCCGCACATCGCTGCTATAATATTGCTCTCTGAATCATGGGAGGAACACCACAATCAGTCATCTCTTAGTAGCATAAACATGATGCATGATACCTCTGGTAATAATCATCGCCACTCCAAGCTCACCAATACTTAGTGGCAGCTGTACTTCATAATATTTAAAAAACTATTAATAATTAATATTATTGATTTATTAGTGAAAAATACATTACAATTTTTTTTCTATGTTAATGAATGAATCTAGAATCAGTTCAAAGGACGAGTATGAAATAGTTTTTTTTAAATCATTATATAAACTAAATTGAATTTAAATCTGTTGTCTGTATAACCAGAGCACTATAATACCTGATTTACAAGAAAATTAAATATTTATTGATTGAAATATTGTACAATTCTAATAATAATAATAAGAATATTTCTTAAAATATGAATAAATTATTACAATTGATTGACTTACTTTCATGGTAACAATGTTATAATATTAAAAAAAAAAAAATTATATAAAATTTATTTGGTTTTTGAAAATAAAATTTAAACTTTTATATTTTATTTTATTACTAATATAAATTATAAAACATTATATTTTTTTATAATGAAAATTGAATAATTTTTGCGTTAATAATTTATTTAGTTATGATTTTAATAGTAATATCTCTCTCTCTCTCTCTCTCTATCACACACTCTCTCTCTCTCTCTCTCTCTCTCTCTCTCTCTCTCTCTCTCTCTCTCTCTCTCTCTCTCTCTCTCTCTCTCTCTCTCTCTCTCTCTCTCTGTGTGTGTGTGTGTGTGTGTGTGTGTGTGTGTGTGTGTGTGTGTGTGTGTGTGTGTGTGTGTGTGTGTGTGTGTAAAAAATAGTAATATACCAAAAATATTTTATTATATGGTTATATACAATAATATTACATTGTTATATTATGTCAAAATGTTAATAATAATATATAAATTAATTTAATACAATGATAAAATTAAGGTTATATGCGTATACAATAAAAATTAAAAAAACCCAATGCGTATGAATGTTAAAATATATAAATTTTGTTTATAAACTCATAAAAAAAATTAATATTAATTGTAATTATAACAATATAAAACTGACTGCTAGTGCTTCTACGTATGATGTTTTAATAATAATACAAATAGTAAGCTTTAAAAAGGAACGATTAAAAAAAATTGAATTAATTACGTTAATGCATTTTTACATTTCATATAATGATTATCATATATTTATAATTTTAAATTCAATTATAATAAATTGTAAACAGGTAGCATTATTTATTAAAATATATATATGTATATGTATGTGTGTAATTTTAATGGTTGCAGTCATCATGACTGAAATATTGGTAATATGTCTATTTATTACTTATTAATTTGAGATAATGAACAATTTCTTTCAACGTAGCCTGGAAATTGTTTAACAATAGGATAGGTTAGTTCATACATTGATTGCAATGTAATTTAATATTTCATGTTAATTTAATTAATAAATGTTATTATTATATGTAGATAATATTTATTGTAATTGTAAAAAAAGGGCTTTAAATATGTATTATATTTAAATAATATATACATTTTTTATTTATTTTAATATTATTAATTTTTCAGTAATACTTTTATAAAATGGACACTTCAGTTTAGTAATCGTTATTTTTTAATAATTTAATTTCTAAGAAATAATTAAAGCACATTAATGGATTTTTTTTAGATTCTGTTATCTTTATAACTAGCCATTTACATTTTAGTTGTTTTTTACTTGTTAAAAGTTATTTAAACAATATCAAATTTATACTCTCAGATTGTAATTTAAAATACAACATGCTTTTTTAAGTTGACCAGTTTGCATATTAACTTTGTCATATTAAAATTATAAGTGAACCGCTTTTTTTTCTCGAAGCCTCCCAGAATTACCTCCAATGTATCTAAGTATCCACCGAATGAGTCATAATACAAGCCAAACCACTGATCGACAGGGGTTTTCTGCATTCCTCCACAAAATGATGGGTACCTTCCACCAAGTGAACCGCTTTAAAATTAATGTAACATTTTTTTTTAATTATCAATCAACTAATTATCAATCCTTTCTTTAGTATTGAGTATCTAACTGGTAAAAGTTTTTTTTTATCGATTACCATTTTAAAACCCTTATCAATCAATAATTGTGTTCTGCCTTCTAGGAGGTCCTTACTTTCAAATCCTCCATGCTTCACAATTCTTATCAATTTATTAGTGTTCTCACATCTTATTCATTTTGTCAGCCTTCACTCGACATTCTCTTCTAACAGGTACCTAAACCGATTCATTTTATTTATCTTATATGCCGCATATTCTTTCTGATATTCATAAGAGAATATCTTCTGATATCTTTTAATTTAGCATATCACCTAACAGATCAATAGGAAGTGTCCAATTGATTAAAGTTTTGCTGTCAGTACCTATTATTTAATTTGAATTTCATGTAATATAAAATTTTAATTCAAATGTTAGTATTATTAATGTTGTTATCGTTATAAAATGGAACGCTATACATATAATGTTGTTAAACTCTTTAAAAATTATCATTATTATTAAAATAAATATTTTTAAATTTTTATTAAGTATAAGATTAATAAAGTTTTTATTTATTTTTTTATTATTTTTCTTACAACCGTAATGATAATGAAAAGTAAATAATTTTCATGTAAATTTTTACGAATATTGTGGAATAGTACTTTGGTAAGAAGATGACTTTTTAATTTAAATACAAAAGTTTAAATTAGTTTACGTTATTCATGACACTAAAAAAAAAAATCTGCAATCTACCCAAAATAATGGTCTATGCTAATTTCTGGTGGTTTTTATTAACATAATCACTCCTGTTTATTATATAAAGTACAGAATATTTAAGTTTTCCTCTCTTCTGAAGAAACTTGCTAATATATCTTATTGAATGAGTATTAAATTAATGCATTTTAAGTTATAAAGTCGGTAAATAACAATTATGATAGGTCTCCTTATCTGATAGACAAACAATATTAATATTAGTAAATTTACCATTCAAATGTTATATTAATTGAATAGAAAACAATTTATTTGTGTCGCTAGATTGTTATAAGCAAACTGAATTGTACTTGCTACATCAAACATCATTATTCCAATATACAATAAATTTTTTTTTATTAAATAATAAATACATAAAATAGTCAGCGTGATGATAAGTTAATATTTTATAAAATAAATTAATTAATTATAACTCATTTTCTAAATACCCAGTAATATAATTTTAAATCATTTATGGATAAAATCTAAGAAAGGACTGCATTATATTTATAAAAAGATCTTCTAAAAACATATTTCCAGGTATTTACAAAATGGATTGGGATTATTTTATTAAATATTTATAAAAAAAATATATATATATATATATATATAGACTGAAAACTTAAGAATCTAAAGTTGCATCTCAATAAATTCAACAAATAATTTGATTGGTAATTATTAAAATAAGTAATAATAAATATAATAGTAATAAATTAAATAACCAATAAAATGCAGTGAGTTATTATATTGTTTTATCTACTTAACATGTTTTCAGTTTTACATATTTTTGGATAATGTTAATTTATTTTTTATCTCTGCAGATTTTTATTTTTTGTTTTTCTTGTTATTCTTTTATTGAAGGAGTGATAATTTGCTTGAAGTAATTTTTCTTTTTAATTAAAACCATGTTCATTTATTCTTTTCATAATAAGCCATATACATCCCTTTTAATTATATTAAATTCTATTTCTTATTTATTTATTTTTTTGTAATATTCTTCACCCAATCAGAATTTGATTTACGTTACAAATTTAAAATATATATTGTAATTGTGAGAAGATCCATGATGGTTAATTTTATCAGACTATTTTTTTGGTAACACATAATATATTCTACGATCACTATTAAAATTCGGTATTAAAAAATAATAATTAGTTATTATTTGTAGTATAGGATTTTTTATAATGATTTGTTTGTAGTGAATATGTTAAAGATACTACAATGGTAATACCTTTATATAAAATTGCTAATTTAATCTCATAAATGTAATAAATTAACTCTATTTCTTTATCAACTACTACATTAACAATGGGTTTTAGTTAAACTAAAACATTTAGCCTAACGAACATATAACATATGTTAACATTTAGCCATAAGCTAAATTAAAGTACTTGTATCTATAATAATAAATTATTAAATAGTAATTTTGAACATTTATTAATGGTTATAGTAATTTTAATTACTAATGCTTTAAAAAGTTTAAATGAAAATTATTTTTTATTTCATTAACATGAATTGTTGTAAGGAAAGTGAGGGGTTGTTCTAGTCATTAGTATTTTAAGTATTTGTATATTACTGTGTATAAAATACTCACACACACAAATGAATTTATACAAAGATGTATATATTTATATACATATAATACAATGTTAGTAATCTTTATTAGGTTAGGTTTTATAATTTTAATTATTTAAGATACCTAATTTAATAATGTTCCTTAGATGCTTATTAAATAATGCCCCTTAAACATCTTAAATTATGTGTGAACCCACACTAATAACAACAATAGCACATAATTATATTTATATATACATATATATATAATCATTTCAGCTCTTTTTAATCCAATTCAGCTATTAATGATGTTTCTGCCAATTCAGTCCAAGTACTTGCTATTATCATCAATCCAACAAGACTTTGGTCTTTTCCATGGGCATTAAACATCTAAAGATATCCATTCAAGTGCTATTTTAGTCCTTTGCCATCTGTTCTTCTTGCTACCCGGCCTGCCCACCTCCATGTAATTTGTTTAACATTAATTTAAAATTTAGTCTTCCTATCGCATTTGGTAACTACAAGCATATATCGTTCTGTATTTCTTTGTGCTACCTGCAGCTTCTGCAATAGTGAAATGATTAATATCAAAGTTTCACTTCCAACAGGTAAGGACTGGCAGGATGCATTGATTGAAAACTTTTTAAGGCAGAAGGAGAGTTTATATATATATATAAAGGAATATAAAACATTCAGATTTTATGTTAAATTGTAGCTATAATTTATTCAGTACCTTGATTATGAAGTATGCTATATGTATATTTATATATATTATATTAATCTGATCAACCCAAGTATAGAATTAATCAAATAAAGTAAAATATATGACACCTACCTTAACCCATAATTCAAGCAAGTGCGCTTTCGCGAGTACCTTGCATCATCAATTGCTCTATAATTTTTCAAATCTTTCGTTGCAAATTACACATTAAAATTAAAATTTAATTATTAAAAGATCCTTTTCCGATTAAATCAAAGCGGAAATAAAACTAATTTTTTTTTTATATTCAAAATTTGAAATTGTAAATTTAAATTAAAAATTGCTTATATACAAAATATGAAGTCATTAATAAATTTAAATTTTTACTTCATTAAATTTGAAGTCAAAATTAAATTAATAGTCTAGTCTATATGGATGTCTATTTTATTTTTATTATTAATTTTAATTTAATTTTTATTAATGACTATATTTTGTAAATATACAATTTTTAATTTTAATTCACAATTTAAAATTTTGATTATAAATAAAAAATAGTTTTATTTCTGTTTTGATTTAATTGGAAAAGGATCTTTTAACAATTTTAAATCTCAATTTTAATTTTAATGTAAAATTTTTATTTTAATTATATTTTATATATATATTTGTAAATTTTATAAAAATTTAGTTAAACTAAAAAAAATTATTACAACATATTTCTTTGTATACTTTAAATTACTTTGTTATTTTATAGTTTTAACAATTTTTTATGTATTTTACTTTACCCAAAGTACTTACATTTCATAAAGATATAAAATTATATCTTTATTCTTTTATTTTAAATTATATTGAAAAAACCATAAATATTAACAAGTAAGTATAGACAATATGGATTCAGTAGTGGCATAAATAAACATGATCCGATTAACTGAAATATATATTTCTTATAAAATTAATTATTAAAAGATTATTGATAATAGTGGAATATCAAGACAGTAATAATAGCATAACTGAATAATAAGAAAATTTAAAAAAATTGTAGTAAAAAATTATATATACCAATATTTATAAATATGAAAATATATTGAATAAATATTAAAATGCAGTCTCAGACCAATTAATTGTACGATATATCTGTGCATTAAAAAATCTGAGTAAACAATAGTACAAAAAAATTAATTATATATTTAGTTTGAGGATGTAAATGTTTTAGTTGTCTAGTAGAAAAATTGAATTTTTTTTAGAGAAAAATAATTTATAAATATTTATTGACCGGCGTTAAGATTCATAGTTTATAACTGTTGTTTATTTAATGCTGCTGCTGTTGTATAGGATCCATACACTAGTGCAGTAGCCACCGCATAACTGGAAATGTATCAACATCACACATCATTGCTACACTATTGTTCTCTGAAACATTATGATGACTAATCGTGATCAGTCATCTCTTAGTAGCATAAACATTACGCTTGATATGTTTGACAATTCGTAGCCACTCCAAGCTCATCGTTACTTGGCGGCAACTGTATTTCATTATATTTAAAGATTTATTAATAATCATTATTCATTTAATAATACAAAATAAATCATAATTAATTTCTCTTTTACTTATGTTAATGAATGAATCTAGAATCAGTAACTAAACTGAATTTAAATCTGGGTCTGTATAAATGTAAAACTATAATAGCTGATTTACAACAAGAAAATTAAATATTTATTTATTGAAATATTGTACAATTCTAATATACAGATTCAATAAATATTAAAATATAAATAAATTATGATGATTGATTGACTTGGTTTTGGTTGACTTGAATTTATTTGGTTTTTAAAAATAAAATTAATTAAACTTACATTTTTTTAATTTTTATTTCTATTTTAAATAGTAATAATTATATATATATATATATATATATTATTTGTGTGTGTTTTATTTACGTACATAAAAAATATTATATTATACAAATATATATAATAATATTATGTTGTTATAATGTTAACAATAATATGTTAATTAATTTAATATAATGATAAAATTAAGGTTATATGGTTGTGTACAATAAAAATTTAAAAAAACCAATGTGTATAAATGTTAAAATATAAATTTTGTTTATAAACTCATAAAAATAATTAATATTAATTGTAATTATAACAATATAAAACTGAATGCTAGTGCTTCTATGTATGAATGTCTTCATAATAATACAATAAGTAAGCTTTATAAAAAGAAATGATTAAAAAAAAATTTAATTAATTAATTAATGCATTTTTACATTTCATATCATGATTATTATGTATTTATAATTATAATTTTAACTGATTATGTTAAATTCAATTATAATAAATTGTAAATAGATAGGCATTATTTATTAACAAGTATATATATATAAATTCTTTTAAAAGTTACTGATGTCATGATTGAAATATTTGTCTATTTATTACTTATTAATTCAAGATAATGGAGAATTTATTTTAAGGTAGCATGTAAATTAACTATAGGATATAGGATAATCCATACATTGATTGGAATGTAATCTAATATTTCATGTTTAATTTAATTATTATTAATATTTTTTTGTAAAAAAAGAGTTTAAATATGTATTATGTTTAAATAATATCATATGCATTTTTTGATATTTATTTTAAACATTAATTTTTCAGTAATAGCTTATAAAATGCACACTTCTGTTTAATGATCATTACTTTTTAATAATTTAATTTCTAAGAAACAATTAAAACATACTAATGTTTTTTTTTTATTTATTTATTTATTTTTTATTCTTTTATTTTTATAACTAACCATTTACATTTTACTTGTTAAAAGTTATTTAAAAAATGTAAAATTTATATTCTCGGAAGATGCTGTTTTAAGGTTGACTAGTTTGCATATTAATTTTGTCATATTAAAATTATAAGTGAAACTTTTTTTCTATATGCTTATAACTAATTATCAATTCTTTCTTTAGTATTGAGTATCTAACTGGTAAAAGTTTTTTTTTTATCGATTACCATTTTAAAACCCTTATCAATCAATAATTGTGTTTTGTCTTCTAGGAGGTCCTTACTTTCAAGTCCTCCATGCTTCACAATTCTTATCAATTTATTAGTGTTCTCACATCTTATTCATTTTGTCAGCCTTCACTCGACATTCTCTTCTAACAGGTACCTCAACCGATTCAATTTATTTATCTTATATACTGCATATTCTTTCTGATATTCATAAGAGAATATCAGGTTTCTTTTAATTTAGCATATCACCTAACAGATCAATAGGAAGTATCCAATTGATTAAAGTTTTGCTATCAGTACGTATTATTTCATTTGAATTACATGTAATATAAAATTTTAATTCAAATGTTTAGTATTATTAATGTTGTTATCGTTATAAAATGTAACGCTATACATATAATGTTGTTAAACTCTATAAAAATTATCATTATTATTAAAATAAATATTTTTAAATTTTTAGTAAGTATAAGATTAATAAAGTTTTTACTAATTTTTTTATTATTATTTCTTACAACCGTAATGATAATGAAAAGTAAATAATTTTCATGTAAATTTTTACGTATATTGTGGAATAGTACTTTGGTAAGAAGATGACTTTTTAATTTAAATACAAAGTTTAAATTAGTTTACGTTATTCATGACACTAAAAAGAAAAAAATCTGCAATCTACCCAAAATAATGGTCTATGCTAATTTATGGTGGTCTTTATTAACATAATCATTCCTGTTTATTATATAAAGTACAGAATATTTAAGTTTTCCTCTCTTCTGAAGAAGCTTGCTAATATATCTTATTGAATGAGTATTAAATTAATGCATTTTAAGTTTTAAAGTCGGTAAATAACAATTATGATAGGTCTCCTTATCTGACAGACAAACAATATTAATATTAGTAAATTTACCATTCAAATGTTATATTAATTGAATAGAAAACAATTTATTTGTGTCGCTAGATTGTTATAAGCAAACTGAATTGTACTTGCTACATCAAACATCATTATTCCAATATACAATAAATTTTTTTTTGTTAAATAATAAATACGTAAAATAGTCAGCGTGATGATCAGTTAATATTTTATAAAATAAATTAATTAATTAAAACTCATTTTCTAAATACCCAGTAATATAATTTTAAATCATTTATGGATAAAATCTAAGAAAGGACTGCATTATATTTATAAAAAGATCTTCTAAAAACATATTTCCAGGTATTTACAAAATGGATTGGGATTATTTTATTAAATATTTATAAAAAAAAAAATATATATATATATATATATATATATATATATAGACTGAAAACTTAAGAATCCAAAGTTGCATCTCAATAAATTCAACAAATAATTTGTTTGGTAATTATTAAAATAAGTAATAATAAATATAATAGTAATAAATTAAATAACCAATAAAATGCAGTGAGTTATTATATTTTTTTATCTACTTAACATGTTTTCAGTTTTACATATTGTTGGATAATGTTAATTTATTTTTTATCTCTGCAGATTTTTATTTTTTGTTTTTCTTGTTATTCTTTTATTGAAGGAGAGATAATTTGCTTAAAGTAATTTTTCTTTTTAATTAAAACCATGTTCATTTATTCTTTTCATAATAAGCCATATACATCCCTTTTAATTATATTAAATTCTATTTCTTATTTATTTCTTTTTTTGTAATATTCTTCACCCAATCAGAATTTGATTTACATTAGAAATTTAAAATATATATATTGTAATTGTGAGAAGATTCATGATGTTTAGGTGTATAAGTGATGGTACAAGTTGAACATTTATTTATTGCATTTTTATTAAAAAAAAAAAAAAATTATATTTAAGAGACAATTTTTGTGGTAGCAAATGATATCGTTTTACTTGATCACTATTATAATTCCATATTAAAGAATAATAATTAGTTATTATTTGAAATATAGCATTTTTTATAATTATGATTTTGTGGTGAATATGTTTAAGATGTACTGCCATAATAATACCTTTGTATAAAATTGCTTATTTAATCTCATAAATATAACTGTGTAACTCAATTGCTTTATCAACTACTTCATTAATAATGGATTTTATAGTTTAATATTAGATTAATTAAAACATTAAACCAATGTTATATAAGCTAAATTAAAGTATTTATAATAATAAATTATTTAACTATAATTTTGAACATTTATTAATGGTTGTAATAATTTTAAACTAATGTTAAAAAAATTTTAAATGAAAATTATTTATTATTTCATTAACATGAATTGTAAGGAACGTGGTCATCGTTTACTACTGACATTAGTGTTTAAATATTTGTATATTACAATTTATAAAATATGCACTCACCCATACACACATACACACACACACACACACACACACACACACACACACACAAATGGATTTATATTCAGTTATAAAAAAATATTAGTAATCTTTGTTAGTTTAAATTTATATTTTTAATATTTATATCTAAGCTCAATATGAATTTGAAGGTCATTGTTTTGTATGACTGTTTATATTACATTAGCATTAGTGTATGTATCATAATTAATACTGTGTAACTGCTCTTCATAATTGTTATAAATATTATTTAATAAATGCCTTAAAGATTTAAATATGTTTTTCCTTTCATTTCCTACCTTAAACAAATAATATCTGATTGTTATATAATAATTCATTATATATATATCACATAAAGAATGTAAAGATATGATTCAAGGACTATTCGTAAATTTCTCAACTCGACAAAGTAAAAAGATTTTTCAGAATTTTTTTTAAACTTGCGATTTGAGACATTTATAAAAACAAAGCGATTAAACGTCACAAAATACGCAATTATCACAGTTCTGACCTCATCATTTCAAGTGAATTTTTGTCCAGCAAGCCATTTCTTCTGGTTTGGGAAGGGAAAGTAATAGCTGGGTGCCAATTGTGGCACATATTGATGCACTTAGAAACAAAAGTTACGTAGTTTTGCTATGATAACCCAAGATGTGTGTGCAGGCACATTATCATGGTAAAAGAACTCTTCTATTTTATCCAGACGTGGACAATTAGATTAAATAGCAACCTTCATTCAGTCCAGCAATAAAGTATAATACTCCTTGATGATGACCTTGACTTTTACCAGGTAGTCTATATGCACTACACCACAAGAATCCCAAAAACCTATCCATTAACTTTACTGCAGATAGAACAATTTTCAGTTTCGTTGGCGCATGCACTTTCTACTATTTCTACCCGCTATTTGGACTATTGTTTGATTTCTGGTATAATGGTTACCATATCTCAGAATTTTACTTGAAGATTAGGTATCTAATAATGCTCCTTAGATGCCTGTTAAGTAATCCCCCTTAAAAATGTTAAATTATTTATGGGCCCACCCTAATAACAATAATAGCACATAATCATATAAACTACAAATTAAAGAGTTTTTTAATAGTACACACATTTTAATTTCTGTACTTAGATGAATCAAGTTGGATTAGATATACAATATATATATATTAGTGCAGAGGGATATGGGTCTTGAAAAGATTGACTTAAAAAAAAATATATATATAATGATTTCAGCTGTTGATCAATTCAACTGCTATCAATTCTTCTGCCAATTCAATCCAAGTACTTGCTAATATCATTAATCCATCAAGCCTTTGATCTTTTTCATGGGTGTTAAACATCTAGCTGTATCTATTTAGTCCATCTGCCATCAGTTCTTCTTGCTGTGTGGCCTGCCCACCACCATTTAATTTCTTATAGTTTCATGATTTCTTTAACTTTAATTTAAAATTTAATCTTCCTTTCCAATTTGGTTACTTATGCATGCATTGTTCCATATTTCTTTTTCTTACTCACAGCTTCTGTATTGATTGAATGATTAATATCAAAGTTTCACGTTTCACTTCCAATAAGGCTGGTAGGATGCATTGATCAAAAAAATGTTAAGGTAAAAGGAGAGTTTTTATTTATATCATAGGTTATATCATGACAGTATTAATAGACATAACTGAATAATAAAAATATTTAAAAGAACTATAGTAAAAAATTGATATATGCATCAATATTAATAAATATGAAATGTATTATAATCATCTCAGACCAATTAATTCTACGATATATCTGTGTATTAAAGAATCTGACTAAGCAAAACAAGTGAAGAATTTAATTAAGATTAATTATATCTTTAGTTAATTGTTTTATAACTTGGGTAGTAGAAAATTTGAATTTTTTTTCACACAAAAATAATTTATAAATAATTATTTTTTGACGTTAAGATTCGTAGTATATAACTGTTGTTTATTTAAAGCAGATCCTGATGTAAATAGGTATACAGGTTCAATACACTAGTGCAGTAGCCACCACAACTGCAACCTTGGATGATCAGTCCACACATCAATGCTATAATATTGTTCTTTGAAACATTACAATACCACGATTAGTCATCTATTAGTAGCATAAGCATGATGTGATAGGTCGAGTAGTAATCGTAGCCGCTCAAAGGGCACTGTTATTTGGTGGCGACTGTACTTCATTATATTTAAAAATCTATTAATAATTATTATTCATTTAATAATAAAAAATAAATCATAATTAACTTTTGTTTTTATTTATGTTAATGAATCGGTCTAGAATCGGTTCAAATAACAAGTATAAAATATTTCTCAGTCAATATATAAACTAAATTCAATTTACATCTGGGTCTGTATAATCACAGAACTATAATAGTCAATTTACAACAAGAAAATTAAATATTTATTGATTGAAATATTGTACATTTCTAATAAAAATAATAATACATGTTAAAATATGAATAAATTATTACAACTGATTGACATTGTGGTAACAATGTTAGATTATTTTTAAAAAATTATCTAAAATTTATTTGGTTTTCAAAAATAAAATTTTTATTTTTTTTATTTTATTATTTTTATAAATTATAAAATATTATATTGTTTTATAATGAAAATTGAAGTATTATGTATTATGTTAATAATATATATATATATATATATATATATATATATACATATATATGTATATATACATATACATGTATATGTATATACATACATATACATATATGTAAATAATGTTATTTACGTACCGTATGTAAAAAAATGATTATAATAATATTAAAAACAGTTAATAAATATATAATAAATGTATTTGTCCACATTCCACCCTGTACCAATTATATCAAAGACAAAAGTATTACACAGTTTTCCACCAACAGCATAGAATTGAGCAATTCCTCTTACCTTATGCTTGCTGTTTTTCCATTTTAAGAGCGCTTTCGAGGGTTTTCCTCATCATCAGTCAATAAAAACTTTTTAAAATCACACGTTAAACTCAAAAACATTTAAATTGTAACATATTTTATGTGATTTTAAAATTTTTTTATTAACTGACATTGAGGAAACTCTCAAAAGCGCTCTTAAAATGGAAAAACAATAAGCATACTGTAAGAGGCATTATTTAATTCCGCACTGTTGGTGGAAAACTGTTACTTTTGTCTTTTATATATATATATATATATATACAATAATATATGTTGTTATAATGTTAATAATAATACATTAATTAATTTAATATAATGATAAAATTGATGTTATATGCATGTGTATAATAAAAATAAAAAAATAATAAATGTGTATGAATGTTAAAATATAAATTTTATTTATAAACTCTTAAAAAAAAATATTAATTGTAATTATTACAATATAAAACTTAAAGCTACTGCTTTTATGTATGAATGTCTTAATAACAATACAATCAGTAAGCTTTATGAAAAACAATGATTAAAAAAAAATTTAATTACATAATGCATTTTTACATTTCATATAATGATTATTATATATTTATAATTTTAAATTCAATTATAATAAACTGTAAATAGGTAGACATTTTTTATTAAAAAGTATATGTATACTTCTAATGGTTACTGTTGTCATGATTGCAATATTGGTAATATTTGTCTATGTATTACTTGTTAATTTCAGATAATGGACAATCTCAAGGTAGCCCTGTGAATTGTTTAACTATAGGATAGGCTGGTTCATTCATTGATTGCAATGTAATTTAATATTTCATGTTTAATTTAATTCTTAATAAATGTTATTATATGTAATTAATATTTATTGTAAAAAAAGTCTTTAAATATGTATTATATTTAAATAATATAATATCCATTTTTTGTTATTTATTTTAAAAATTATAAATTTTTCAGTAATACTTTATAAATTGGACGCTTCTGTTTAGTGAACATTAGTTTTTAATAATTTAATTTCTAAGAAACAATTAAAAGCACATTAATGTATTTATTTTTTTTTATTCTTTTTTTCTTTATAACTAATTATTTACATTTTATATTAATAAATATGAATGTATTATAATCCAGTCTCAAACTAATTAAATCTACAATATATCTGTGTATTAAAAAATCTGAGCAAACGAAATGAAAGAAATGTTTAATTAAAATTAATTATATCATCAGTTAATTATTTTATAACATGGGTAGTAGAAAAATTGAATTTTTTTTAGAAAAAAATAATTTATAAATATTTATTTTTTGGCGTTAACATTCGTAGTTTATAATTGTTATTTAATGCAGCTCCTGATGTAAGTAGGTGTATGGATTCCATACACTAGTACAATAGCCACCACGTAACTGCGAGCTTGGATGATCAGCCCACACACATCACTGCTATACTACTGTTCTCTGAAAAACTGGCACACCACGATTAGTCATCTCTTAGTAGCATAAACATGACGCATAATATGCTAGTAATCCTAATCACTACAAGCTCACCATTACTTGGTGACAAGTACTTCATTATATTTCAAAAACTATTATTATTTTTTTTTTTTTTAACTGAATTTTTACGGGCATCGACTGCTAAGGTCATTAGCCCTCGTCACATTCTTTAAAAGAAATTATTATCTCCATCAGGATCGTCATATGTAAGGGTGTAAAGGGCCCTTACATTTTATTTAAAAACACAAACTTCACAATAAACATTAAAACATGAAAGACAAGGACAATCACAAACACTTACGGGGTGTAAAGGGCCCCAATATTAAAATTTGACATAGGTTCTCAAAAGACCATGAACTTAAAATTAAAATTAAACTAATCAATACCATATCTTTCTTTCTTCTGAAGTCTCATTTATAGTTTGCTTAAGCACCCTCGGGGCGACCAGAACCGCCGTTGAGCAGTATATCAGTCGTGCCAGGGTGCCGTGGCAGTTGAATCCTTCTTATATCAGGCCATAGGCATGCACGGCGCACACCCATAGCCTCGCGCCCTCAATCCACCCTTGAGGGTCCCCCATGCCATCATCGGACACACCCCGACTCACTGCTCTTGAATGCAGGTGAGCCAAAATGGCCTAGGCAAGAGGGCTACCTCCCGTCACTATACGTGCCACGCTTCGAGACTCCCTTATATGTATATATAAAACTACCGCTTAGAGTATCTTTTACCACAGCTTTAAACTTCCATTTTATAGACTTTTAAGAAGTCCACTGGCGTGTAAAAATGCAACTATATTTTCTTCATTTCCATTATCCAGATCAGCACTAATATTATTTGTAAGACGGAACCTCTTTCTGAGGTCCTCATATATGGTACACTCTTCTATTAGATGCTTGATTGTCAGTGTTTTATTACAAACACCGCACATTGGTCTCACTTCGCCGGTTAAAAAATATAAATTTGTTAATCGCGTGTGACCGATTCTAAGTCTGGTCACCGCTACTTGTTCACGGCGAGTCAACTTAAAGTCGCTTTTCCATTTATAAGGAGAAGTTTTAACCGAGTTTAATTTTGTATTTAAACTCCTCCATTCAGCGTTCCACTTGTTTCTTACTATGTTTGTTAGACGGTTTTTAACATCTGCCACTCTTACAGGAAATGCATCCAAATCATCGCAGACTGTTGCCTTTCTGGCAGCTTCGTCTGCGATTTCATTACCTGTAATACCAGCATGCCCCGGAGTCCATACAAATACGCATCGCTGTCCTCGTTGTTTTAGTACGTATAAAATGGACAGGATGTTTGCAATTAGGACATCCTTAATGTTCTTGTTCCGAATTGCAACGAGTGCACTTAATGAATCGGAACATATTAGCACTCTCTCTTCGCAATAGTATTCAGTGTAGCGAAGAGCTTGCTGAATTGCAGTGAGTTCTGCCGTGTAGACACTGGCCACATCCGGCAGTCTCCAAAAGTGGGCTTCTTCATTTACATATATCGAGCATCCAACACCATGTTCGGTTTTAGAACCGTCAGTATAAATTCTAATATGTTCTTCGTAATTACTGACGGTTGCCAAAAATTCCTGCTGGATGATCACTGCTGGTTTCTTTTTTATTTCTCCTTGAGAGAGATCCAAACTTACATTTACCGCTGGCAAGAGCCATGGCGGTATTTCTCTAGTAGAAATTGCTAGAGTCTCTGGTATAGCAATTTCATATTTTCTTCTTAATTCGTGGTACCTAATTCCGGCTGGTCTGGAATAGATAGCACGACGTTCGTATAATGCAGCCATGGGATGATTTGTAAACAATTTATTATTTATATGAGCAGGGAAAGCCCATATATTTGCTGCATATCTTAACAACAGGATCTCTCTTCTATAATGTAGTGGCATTATTCCGGCTTCAGACATCAGACTAGCCGCCGGACTTGTGCGGAAAGCACCTGTTGCGTATCTTATTCCGCTATTATGAAATACGTCTAACTTTCTTAAGTGCGATTTTCTAGCGGATGAATATACGATACATCCGTAGTCTAGTTTAGATTGAACCAATGCTTTATACAATCTCAATAATGTCTCTTTTTCTGAGCCCCAATTTAAGTTCGATAAACATTTTATAATGTTTAGGGCTCTTTTGCATCTATCACTCAAGTCCTGTATATGTAATCCCCATGTAAGGGATTTATCCAATACTAGTCCTAAATACCTTACGCTGTCCTTATATTGTATTGGATTATCGTCAATTGTCAAAGCAGGACTTTGATGAGGAATTCTCTTCCTACAAAAGTGTACACAGCACGTTTTTTCTGGTGAGAATTGGAATCCTGTATTCCTTGCAACTTCATTTAGAGCATTGATCGCTCGTTGCAATTTGTACCTCACCATAGCAGTCTTGTTGCTGGCATATATGATTGCCAGATCATCAACATAGACGCTTTTGCTGATTTCTACTGGAATGGCTAATATCAATTTATTAATGGCAATGGTAAACAAGGTACCGCTCAACGGTGAACCTTGCGGTATGCCATTTTCCAATATTCTTTCACGTGAATATTAATTTTTGACGCGTACTTGAAAGGTACGGTCATTCATGTAGTTGCTGAGCAGTATAGGCAGATTGCCACGAATGCCCCATTCATGTAACTGGAGCATTATACCATGACGCCAGGTCATATCGAAAGCCTTCTGAAGATCAAAGAAGACTCCGACACAATGTTTCCTTGTAATAAAGCTGTTATATATAATGTCCTCTAAGCTGATCATTTGATCACTGGTAGAATGGTATTGTCGAAAACCTGCTTGATACGGTGATATCAGGTTTTCTTTTTCCAAAACCCAGACGAGTCGATTATTAATCATTTTTTCCAATATTTTCCCCATAGCACACGTCAAAGAAATAGGACGGTAGCTATTGGGGGTCTGTTAAATTTTTATTTTTCTTTGGTACTGGAACAACATGAGCTTTTTTCCACTGCTGCGGGTACGTTCCATCCCGCCATATTTTATTATACAGTTCTAATAATCTACACTTTGCAGTGGTATTCAGCTGCCTGATCATATTATAATGGATTTCATCCGGACCAGCAGCTGTGTTACCTGCTTTTTCCAACGCTTTCGCGAATTCTTCCATTTTGAATGGTACATTATATGAGTAATTATACTCAGTTCTAAAATTTAGTATACCTTCGAGCTCTTCTTTTTTGGTTCGAAAACCTTCCTCGTAGTTGGCCGTTTTGCTGGCCTTTTCGAAATGATTGGACAACAGCTCTGCAATTTCATATGGAGTATCTTTTATTTCATCTTCATCTTGAAGGCTAGTTATGGGAGCAAAATCATTACGCCCACAAATCGCCTTGACTTTCCTCCAAACATCTGATGCAGTAGTAGTTTGGTTGATGGATGACACGTATTGCTGCCAGGATCGTTTTTTCGAATCTATCATAAGACGTTTTGCATACGCCCTGTATTTCTTAAAGGCAACAAGATTTTCTATACTAGGACGCTTCGTAAAGGCATTATACGCCCTTTTCTTTCTTTTTATAGCTTCACTTATTTCATCGTTCCACCATGGAACGGGTTTCTTTGTAAGTTTCCCAGATGTTTTGGGAATATATCTCGATGCCGACTCAATTATTGCATTTGTTATGGCGTCGACATCGTCTCCGATAACTCCAGTTGTTTCCGGGAGTATCGTTCTAGCTGTGAAGCTCGTCCAGTCTGCCTTTTCAAATTACCATCTTTTAGGGATGGGATATATTGTTCTTGTAACATCAGTTACAATTTGCACCGGGAAATGATCGCTTCCATGCAGATCGTCTATAACATGGAAGCTGTACCTCGAAAGATCTATAAGCTGTACATGGAAGATCTATACAGGACGTCGATCCATCTCTGGCATTGAAAAAGGTTCCTGATCCGTCGTTTAAAATAATAAGTTCTGAATTCATCAGGAACCCTTCCAGTTCTCTTCCACGGGGATCTACTCGATCCGATCCCCAGAGAGAATTATGAGCGTTAAAGTCACCCACCAGTAAAACAGGTGGGGGAAGCTCGGAAATTAGTCTTTCTATGTCATCCTTATTCCAATCGTAATTCGGTAAGTATATGCTGCACACAGTGATCTTAAGCGGTCGCTTCATTCTAACGGCGACCGCTTGTAGGTTGGTGTTTAGAACAACCGCTTCGGTGGTAGCTCTAGTCGATGTTAATATAGCTACTCCACCTCTAACTCTTATATTTGGTGGTTGATCTCGCCGAAATATATTGAATCCTTTTAATTTAAAATTTTCATTTCGGCGGAAATGTGTTTCTTGCAGACATATACAGATCGGGTCTACATCATGTACCAAGCGTTGGAGCTCATGGATGTTTGAAAAACATCCATTGATGTTCCACTGTACTATCGACTCGCTAATTTTTAATTAAATTATTGTCTGGGTTTTCCTTTCGGCCATCCTTTTTTCCGCTTCTTCTCCATGTTGCGAACAGCAGCATGTTCGCGGAGAAGGTCGTCGCCTGTAAGGCTTCCGGTCTCCGTGTCGGAGACCACCGAAGCCGCCGACGACGACGGACATGGATCGGCGCCGGTTTCAGGCGCCGATTGAGAGGCGGCAACCTGGCCACTCCCCGACACGGGGATAGCACCGGCAACCGCCTGTGGGAGGGGGGACACTCGCCCCCCCTGTGTGATTTTTTGTGGCCTCTGAGGCTTAGAGGCCACTTCAGTTGCAGGAGGCTTTGGAGCCTCCATAACAGTCTCTGTAGGTATTGTTGTTTTCTTTACATCAAGAATCTCACTAAGACGGACTTGGTATTCTACTTTGGGGTCCGTTTTCCTCAGCGCGAGAGCAGCTTTCGCTGTTTTATCTTCGGGAGGAGGCTGTACTAATATCTTTGGCTTTATTGTATCTTTAATATTGAAAGATTTCATTTTATTGTCAATAATTCTTTCAATCATGTTAGCCAAGTTCGGAGCAAGTTTACTGATGAGCTGAGTTTCATCTACAGCAATTGGAGCAGGAGCAGGAACAGTAGCCGCAGCCTGAGCATAAGATGTTGTTGCTCTGGGTTTGCGGGCGTTAACAATCTTTTTAGCTTCGATGTAGCTGACTTTCTGCAGAGTTTTAACTTCCTGCACAGCTACTTCTTCTTTGTAGACAGGACAATTCCTGGATCTACATGAATGCTGTCCCTTGCAATTGATGCATGTAGGGGGCTCTTTACACGGCTCTCCCTCATGCACCTCTTCGCCGCACACGCATATTTGCGTTCTCTCACATTTGATGGCGGTGTGGCCAAAACGTTGGCACTTGAAGCATCGCATTGGTTGCGGGATAAATGCCCGCACATCCAATCGATGTATCCCCGCTCTAATCTTCTCCGGCAAAGTAGGCCGGTTAAATGTGAGAACATGAGAGGCTGAAGGTAGGACCTCGCCATTCCTCCTCATGTTCAATCGGCGACACTCTATGACTCCCTGCGTTGACAACTCTTCAACAATTTCTTGTTCCGTACAATTTAAAAGATCCCGACAGACGACCACACCTCTTGAGGTGTTGATCGTACCGTGGGGATCAACATGCACAGCCAGTTCTCCAATCTTTTTAAGCCCTAAAATCTTTTGAGACTGGACATCATTTACAGTCTCAACATGAAGTCCTATAAAGGTCTTCCTTATTTCTTTTACAGGGCCACCAGCGCATTTGGTTATTTCCCGAGCGATGAGAAAAGGACTCACCTTCGAAAAATTTCCATCCTCCTTGGTAACAACCAAATATTTAGGTTTCGGCGTATTATTGTTCTTGAAAAAAGCTTTTTGTAAGCTTTTTCTAGCCTCAATCTCTATCTTTTTAGTTTCGGCACTTTTCCTCCGTTTTGCCTCAGGCGAAACGGCTGGTTCTAAACGAGGGTGTTTACGTGCACCCTCTGCCACGTTTAATTGTTCAACTTGCATGAACAATAAATCCCTTCTGTAGTAAGGCTAGCCGCCGGGGTACACCCCCACTCCAGGGCTACCAACCCTGGAGGTCCGTTCCGGTACTCCGGTGGAACCGGCATATGTCCTGGCAGAGAGCGGATGCGCAGTCTCTGCACTGACTCCAGGCCCTTACACACCGAGGCTTTCAGGGCTCCCATGCTCCGAACAACATGGGCACCTTAACTACATGCTTGCCATCGCGGGGGGCATGTGGACAGCAAAAGGTCTCCGTTACACCTGCAAATAACTTCGACCGTAGCCGCCACATCGCCAGCTCTAAGTTTGGTATATGTCCACTTCCTAATCCATAAATTGTTCATATCCTGCAGGTGGCCAAAAAATCCAATCCATGAGGGGACCTGAAGGTGGAAACAGGTCAAAAGAAAAGCATATCCGAGGAATTTACTCGGAGCCCCGTTAACCAGCTATATGTATTGTACATAAGTACGGCTGTTACCGCCCTGGACGTGGAACGTAGATGTTGTGTTCCGGACGTGGGGATTACCTACCTCAGGGCACTATTATTAATATTATTATTGATTTATTAATAAAAAAAAATCTTTTTTTTTATTTATGTAAATGAATAGTCTAGAATCAACTCATAGTAAAAGTACAAAATATTTCTGTCAATACATAAACTAAATTGAATATAAATCTGTGTCTGTGTAATCACAGAACTATACCTTATAACAAAAAAGAAAATCAAATATTTATTGATTGTAATATTGTAAAATTCTAATAATAATAACAATGTATGTTAAAATATGAATAAATTATTATTATTGGTGGTAACAATTCTGCTTTCATGGTAACAATGTTATAATGTTAAAAAAGAATTTATCTTAATTTTATTTGGTTTTTAAAAATAAAATAAATTAAAATTTTATTTTTTTTATTACTATTATAAATTATAAAATACTATATTTTTCAATAATGAAAATTGAACTATTTTTATGTTAATAATTAATTTATTTATAATATTAATAATAATAATATTTATATATATATAATTTAGCAAAACCAATTCTTCCATTATTGTTATTCATATCTTCCTCTGTACTAGTTATATTAAAAACTATAAGTAAAACTTAGCAATCCACCACAGTACAGAATCTAAATGTTCAAATGAAGAAGAGTAATAAGATAATACAGAAGAGTAATAAGAGTAGTAAGAAATATATATATATATGTTATTTACATACGTAAAAAAATAATAATTATCATAACAATATTATATTAAAAATGTTTTATTTTATGCATATACAATAAAAATTAAAAAACCCCAATGTGTATGAATGTTAAAATATATAAATTTTGTTTATAAACTCATAAAAAAAATTAATATTAACTGTAATTATAAACAATATAAAACTGAATGCCAGTGCTTCTACGTATGAATGTCTTCATAATAATACAATTAGTAAGCTTTATAAAAAACAATGAATAAAAAAAATTAAATTAAATACATTAATGCATTTTTAGATTTCATACAATGATTATGTATTTATAATTATAATTTCAACTGACTATATTAAATTCAATTATAGTAAATTGTAGATAAGTAGGCATTATTTATTAAAAAGTATATATATATATATATATATTCTTTTAATGGTTATTGTAATGACTGAAATATTTGTCTGTTTATTACTTATTAATTCTAGAGATAATGCAGAATTTCTTTTAAGGTAGTCTGTAAATTGTTTAACAATTGGATAGGATAGTTCATACATTGATTTCAATGTAATTTAATATTTCATGTTTAATTTAATTATTTTTAAATACTATTATTACTATATAAATAATATTTTTTGTAAAAAAATAAAGGCTCTAATTATGTATTATGTTTAAATAATATCACATGCATTTTTTGTTATTTATTTTAAATAATATTAATTTTTCAGTAATAGTTTATAAAATGGATACTTCTGTTTAATGATCATTATTTTTTTAAATTTAATTTTTAAGAAACAATTAGCAGCAGATTAATGTTTGTTTTTCTTCTAGATTCTTTTATCTTTATAACTAACCATTTACATTTTACTTGTTCTTTACTTGTTAGAAGTTATTTAAACAATGTCAAATTTATATTCTCCAATTGTAATTTAAAATACAACCTGCTGTTTTAAAGTTGAGCAATTTGTATATTAATTTTATCATATAAAAATTATAAATGAACTGCTTCTAAATTAATGTATTCTTTTTTCTGTACGCTCGTAAGTAATTATAAATCCTTTCCTCAATGATGAGTATCTGGTAGAAGTTTTTTTTTATCAATGACAATTTTAAAATACTTATCAATCAATTATATTTTGCTTTCTGGAAGGGAAGGTAAGTTAAAGTAAGGACTTTACAGTCATCCATCCAAGTTTCACAATTCTAATAAATTTTTTAGTGTTATCGTGTCTTATTTTTTTTTATCTTTCCATCCAACATTCCTTCATTTTTAGTCTTCATTCGACATTCTTCTAACTCAGTCAGTTCATCATTCTTTTTCTAATATTCTTAAGAGAATATCTATAAGGTCTCTTCTAATTTAGCATATCGCTTAATAGATAATTATAAATAGGAAGTGTCCGGTTAATGAAAGTTTTGCTATCAATACATATTATTTAGTTTGAATTAAATGTAATATAAAGTTTTAATTTAAATCTTTAGAATTATTAATGTTGTTATTGTTGTAAAATGTAACACTATATATATGATGTTGTTACACTCTTAAAAATTATCGTTATTTTTAAAATAAATATTTGCAAATTTTTAGTAGGTATAAGATTAACAATGTTTTTTTATTTATTTTATATTATTATATTTCTTATGACTGTAATAATAATAAAATGTAAGTACTATTAAGAAGGTGACTATTTATTTTAAATATAAAAGTTTAAATTAGTTTATGTTATTCATGTTATTATAAAAAAAAAAAAAGTCAATCTGTAATCTACCCAAAAATAATGGCTTATGTTAATTTTTGGTGGTCTTTAACATAATCACTCCATTTTACTATATAAAGTACAGAATATTTAAGTTTCCTCTCTTCTGAACAAACATGGTAATTTATACACACACACACACACACACGAACTTATGCTAAGATGCTAGCATAACATGATGCTAATGTTAGTAATCTTTGTTAGGTTAGATTTTATAATTTTAATTTTGTATATATCTAAGCTCAATATGATTTTGAATGTCAGTGTTTTGTATAACAGTTTATATTATATTAGCATTAGTGTATTAATTATCATAATTAATACTGTGTAACAGCTCTTCATAATTGTTATAAGTATTATTTAATAAATGCCTTAAATATATATTTTTTTTGTCATTTCCAACCTTAAATAAATAATATCTGATCGTTGTTTAATAATTCATTGTATAGATTCATGTATAGATGAAATACAAGGACAGTCTGTAAAATTATCGACCTGACAAAATGAAAAGACTTTTCATAATTTTTTATCAACCTTTCGATTTGAGACATTTATAACAACGATGCGATTAAACAATACAAAGTAGGTGGTGACCTCATCATTTGAAGTGCATTTTCATCCGTCAAATCAGCTCTTCTTGTTTGGTAAGAGCAAGTAATAGTTGGGAGTAAAATGCAGTGTGTGTTGAAGAACGTTGAAGCATTTAAGTTGTGTGGAGTTCTGTCGCAATAACCCAAGATGTGTCTGCTGGTGCATTATCATGGCAAAAGAGCTCTTCCATTTGGCCAGATGTGGATGTTTAACCTAATTAGCACCCTTCAATCGGTCTAGTAATAAAGTTTAATACTCCTTGGTGATGGCCTAACTTTTTCCAGGTAGTCTATGTAACCCACTGGGTTGGTCTAGTGGTAAAAACATCTTTGCAAATCAGCTGATTTCAAAGTCGAGAGTTCCAACATTCAAATCCTAGTAAAAGCAGTTACTTTTATACAGATTTGAATACTAGATCATGGATACCGGAGTTCTTTGGTGGTTAGGTTTCAATTAATCGCACATCTCAGAAATGGTCAACCTGTCTTCACCACTTCACTTACACTCATACATCATATCATCCTCTGAAGTAATACCTGTCAGTGATTCCCAGAGGCTCAACAGAAAAAAGTAGTCTATGTATTACTACACCACAAAAATACTAAAAAACTTATCCATGACCTTTACTGCAGATACAACCATTTTCGTTGGCAATTACGTTTGAATAAGTCTGTGTTCAGTAGAATGCGTTTTTGGTTGATTTTTAAATGTGGAATGTATAGAGTGGATAGCTTTTTCATATCCGTAAAATGTGATGGTCTACTGAGATGTTTGTATCTACTGAGATGTTTGTAATGTCAACAAGCTTGCGTACCTTCAGTTGGTGATCATTTAATATGGTATTGTGGATTTTTGCAATGATTTTGTCGGCTGTACAGATTTTTAGGCATCCCAAACGTTCATCATCTTGAATAGATGTACAATCACGTTTAAATTACGTAGCTCACAGTAGAATTAACATTTCGAATGTCCAATGAGATTAAACTTTTAAAACAGCTTTTTAAACTTTTACTTTTAAAACAGCTTGAACTTCAATTTTATTTATTTTTCAAACAATATCAAAGCTTATTTGCTTAAATTGATCACAAACAAGCAACTAAACCCACGCATCTAAAATTTTGCAGCACACCTTCTAATGAATCATACTTAAAATACATTATAGTCATTTGGTTATACTTGAAAAACGCCATAGTCATTTAGTCATAGTTGAACCTTCTCTATGTCAGGCCGATAACATTTTGAGCAACCCTGGCACTCTAAATATATAGGAAACTGCTTCTACATTTTCCTTGATGGATCAAGGAAAATCTTTGATGTTTTTAGTAAAATCTTTATTAGAGCGCATCATAAAATATACAATTATTTAAATTATTATTAATTATTTACATAAGAAATAATATTAACGTCAATCCATCATGAAGATATATATATATAAAACAGATGTAGAAAATTCAGGGACTTTTTTATGTTTTAATATTATTTAAAAATTCCCTGACAGAATAATATTCTTTCTGTAAAATAAAATATTTTAATTGCATTTTAAATAAATGGTTCAGTCATTTATTAAAGCATAATAAAGTATTTTTCTTGCAGGCCAAAGCACTGAATTGCACAAAAACACTGTTCTATTGGCTAAAGGTTTGTTTTACTCAGCAGTTTTAACCCTCTTATCGCTCTTTTGCAAAATTAACTAAAACCTGTATAACTTAAAATATGCCCCTTTATTTGCAACATTAAGCTTTATACTTTGCTTCACTCTTTTTCATCTTACGATATATATATATATATATATATATATTTCATCTTGCACTTTATTCAGCTACTTAATTTTAATAATCCTTCTGTAACATGATATTTCAAAACGTTTTTTTTCCAACCTACAATTCGTCACAGAGAAAAGGATTACGAGTCTTATGGATCCCATATCTCAGAATTTACTTGAAGATTAGGTACCTACTTTAATAATGCTCCTTAGATGCCTATTAGATAATGCCCTTTAAATACCTTAAAATTATTGGTGGGCCTACCCTAATAACAATAATAGCACATAATTTTTATATATATCTCATCATTTCAGCTGTTATCGATCAGCTGTAAGGTGAAGGCCTCTTCAGTACGTTTCCAATTAATTCAGTCAGTATTATCTTCTACTGTTTGGTCCTCGTACTTGATAATTTCATTAATCAAACGGGCCTTTGGTTTATTTCATGGATGCTAAAGATCTAGTGGTATCCATTCAAGTGCTAGATTAGTCCATCTGCCATCAGTTATTCTTGCTACAAGGCCTGCCCAATACCATTTAATTTCTTTTAACTTTCACGATATCATGTACTTTCATCTGTTCTTTGATCAATTTAAAGATCTTCTTATCTCATCTGGTAACTCCAAGCATACACAATTTCATATTTCTTTGTGCTACCTGCAGCTTCTATAGCGATTGAACGGTTAATGTACATGTACAAGTTTCGCTTCTATAGGTAAGGACTGACTGCCATAAGGAAAAACACCTGCCTTGTGATGATCCCGGTCACCACACCACCTCCTCTGTTTCTACCTTGATGGGCTTTACTGAAGGTCACCTAGACCCTTAATACCCGATTGCATATTTCAGTCCTCAATATGGCCTCTATCAAGATGGCACCAATGCAAATGCCTCAAAGGACATTTCCACTGATGTTAAAATCATCAACTAACAAAAGTTATTTTTCAAACTCATGTAACCCGAATAAAAACAAAACCGATAACCGATAAAATTTACAAATTGAGCTGTAACAAAATATTAATCTCATACCCTCAAAAATTGTTCACAACATCGCAATTTTGACCTATCATACCAAAGCAATCAAAACTGCCAATCAACTTAACAACCAAGCACAATTGCCATATGCTCTTACTCTTGCAGAAAGTAGCCACCCAGGCTACTATTCTACACCAAACACCTTAAAAATTTTTCAGATTTGAACCAATACACTCAAGCTCCCTGACCACCTCTGCATGCCAAACTCATATTTTGAGCAGATATACAGCACATGATATGCATCATCCGATACTAAGCATTGAGGACATTGACCCGAATCAGTCAAGCCAAATCGGTAAGGACTAGTAGGATGCACTGATAGAAAACTTTTTAAGGCAAAAAGAGAGTATGTATATATATTATATAAATGTAGTCACAACAAAATTAAACTGCTAAACATAATTTTTATAATGTTTCTTTAATCGATAATACTACAACTCTTATAACCTATAAATGATACACAAAAAATTGAAACGTATATTTAAAATATTTTTATACTGATAATGTTGTTGAGAATATAACTAATGATAAAAGTAAATTTAAACCGGCATACAAGTCAAACGATCGTATAATAAAATATTTAAAAAATAACAATCACAGTGACATATATATAATTCATGCGGAATTTATAAAATAAAGTATTTTAAAATTAGATTTTTAGAACACACTGAAATTATAAAAATGGTAAATTGGGCTTAGCTAATATTGCTGACCACCTTATTAATAACAAACATACTTTATCTGATATTCGGACAAATTTGGAAATAGAGGAAATCAAGAAATTTAATTTAAATAGTAATAGTAAAAGTATGAATATTTTGGAGAGATTTTATGTATATAAATACAAAAGAATTTCCAACTTGATCAACTTTCAGATGGAATATGAAGATGACACTCTTCAAGCGGTAACAGATGGCAGCATGTTTTTAGATAAAAATAGATATAATCATAATAATTCAAATCCACTCGGTAATGTAACATTGGCTGGCCAGGTTACATAGTATAAATATTCTATTTATTTTTTAATTTAAAATTTTTTAATTATGATGCCGTATTTATATATATGGCATTTTGTTTAATCGACTTCATAAGTTTTTGTATATATGATTGTAATTTTAATATTTTAGTCTTTTAAATTTAATTTAAAAAATTTTATGTTTGATACGTAATTTTATATAAATATCTTATATACAGGAGTTCCAGTAGTAAAAAGCTCTTAAGTAGTTATTTAATAAATTTAAAAAAAAAAATACATTTTTAAAAATTTTTATTTACAATAATTAAAAATTAAAATGTATACAAAATATAAATTATTGCTGGTGTTAATAAATTATGAAATAATATATTATTAGTTTAGATTTATAGAAAAATATAATAATTAGAAAATAAACAATTTAAATTGTTTACATATGATTTATCTAATTTTATATAATATCTATGTATGATTTAATTTACACATATTTTTATAAATAAATTTAAAATATTTCATTTTTATAAGTTCAACGAAAAATTGCGATACATTCCAGTTTTTGCTAAATCATTAGTAAATTTTTGATTCCTTGGAAAGAAACATGTTGGGACGGTATGTATACTTGGAGGAAAATATCCAAATTCAGATGACGTAGTTATGTAAAATGGATGTGGTTTAGGTATTTTGTGGCAACCATAATTTGTAAACAGTTCTGAAACAAACAATATTAAATTTCTTATATAGTTTTATTTATTTATGTAGAAACTTCAGGCTGACATCCAAATAACAGTTACTGATGAACAATAATTAATTTTATTGCGAGTTAAAAAGTAATGTGCCTGACTGAGACTTGAGCCTGGAATATCCAGTTTAAAGTCAGTGATGCTACCACTCCATCACAGCTACCAAAATATCACTATCACCTGCAAAGTGCTAGCATGAACTAGCAATCTCCACAGATATGACCATTTACGCATTAATACAATTAAAGGTAGGCAAACTATATAAACTATCTACTGGCACAATTCCCTGACACGATTACCTACCTGTTAATATGCTTGAAACAGATACACATGCAGTATATTGGAAGCGCAGCATCATAAAAGACAAAACAATCCTTTGTAATCACCTAGACATTATCGTTAAGAGATACGTACTTACTAGATATTGCCGTTCTCTACTTACATCATCTTGAGATAACATGGAACATAAAAATAAATAATACAGATAACATATTGCTGCAGCATTTGCTTGGCTAGATTAAGAGGAACAGCGATAAAATCTTGATCTGAGCAGCATAACAAAATACACAATTATTTAAAATTTAAAACCACAGATGTGATTAAAGGTCACAATAATTATTTACAAAATAAATACATAAAATAATGTTAAAAGTAAATGAATGAAGACGCTGAATATTAAAACCGGTTCACAATTCAAAAGGTATTAATGAAAATTACTTGAGAATACATTTATGTACACATCAAAGTATTCTTTTCAGCAAAAATTGAACATTCATAAATTCAAACTAAATTTAATTAAAAAAAAAAAAAAAAGACTGTCAGCATTAGTATAAATAATTCCTAATTGGTTATTATATTTTTCAAGTGAATCAAGAAAATTTACTATTAAAATTAGGTTTTTTTTCTAGGCGAAAAACAGTTCTGAGTTATCTCTCGAACACAATATGTATTTTGTAATAAACAAAGATATCTCGCATTATATATTTCAATTAAAGTAATAAAATAACTATCTGCTTTACATGAATAGCTGAAACTCGCTATCTAATTCAAATACTTGAATACAAACGAATGGCCTTAGAAACTGTAAAACATAAGATAACATTTCATTATCCCCTAGAATTGTTTGCATGTTAGCCCTAGGTTAAACTTGTGATACAATGCCGCATAACATATACAATTCATAAGAATGCGGTGCATGCTAGTTGGCAGTATTTTTCAATTATTATAAAACATGCTATATTAGGTAATTATAAGTAAAAATGATAAAAAGTGGGGGGCGTAAAACTAAAAAGTACTGAGGTGGATATTGTTATTTGTTATTAACAATAAAGGAATATTCTTTTTAGTAAAGATTGCAAATTCAAAAAAATAAACACACGGATAAGTTAAAATATTCAATTTATCAGTCTACATGATTTTTGTATACTGTTTTTTCCAGTGAGATTTATAATGGGTAGTTACTAGTGGCATATGTTCTATACATTTAACTATGTTCAGTGAAGTTAATGAATTTTAGCTAATTTTAAAAACTTTGTTGTATAGCTATAATATTTTACATCTAATATGTCACTTCTAATACTATTAAACACATAATTTTTTTTTTATATTTGTTGTCCAAACAAAATTAAAGTTAGTAAAAATTAAGTTTTCATATTTCCTTATCTTGTATTTATATATTTCATAATGTGTAACAAGATGTGTTTCCTTTATTATGGTTGTGTAGTCAATATCTGTTAATTTGTATCTACAAGGTAGTTGCTATAGATATAAGGCTTTTAAAATTTTATGTTTTTGTTTAAAGTTTAAAAACCCACTAACCCACTGCAGTAATACACAGTCATCCATCTGATAGATATAATCAAAAACCTAATAACACTGACAAAAACTTTATTATTATAAAATTAGGTACTTATGTGTTTAGGAGAGCACTGGATTTTTAAATTGTTTCCCAATTTATTTATGTTGATATCAGCATTGCTTATATTTATCAACATTAATGTATTAATTACGTTCCAAACAAAATAAAAAAATTTAATTATAAACTCCAAAAATTTCATCTCCAAAGAACCCATCACAAACACTCTATTTTTATTTATTATCATTATTTTAATTTCTCATAATTTATTAACAGTTTTTTCCTAATTAAATAAAAATTAATGCAGTTAATTATACAAATTTAAATGTAATAAAAAAAATTCTATTTAAATCAAGCTGTTATTTTTGCATTTAATTCTAAATTACTGAGAAATACAGTTATTGAGTTGAAACTTTCCTGCCAATGCTTTAAGTTCTCATAATTGTAGCACGGCATTGGAGAATGAGCAAGTAAATATGAAAATGTGAGAAAACATCATTTCGGTTTTGAATTCTGGTCAAGAATGTCATTTTTTATATACTACAAAATTTTCATTTCATATTCCTATGCAAAAGCTTTGTGCTGATATGGTGAATTAATCGTCAACCAAAAAAATCATTCTCTTCAATACAAAAAAAAATTGATGTTTATCAACAATTTCAATTATATTTTCTACAATAAAATAAAAACTAATATATTCAGGTCGGCACTAATTTTTAAACTGCCAAAGAACATATTAATTAATTTAAACAAAGAAAAATCATTATTTTAAATGAAACTATTGCTTGAATCTAATATGACTATTTTTGTAAAACAAATTACTACTTATCCTGCTTTACAAAATAAGTGACTAATTCATGTTTATTTTCTTGAATTTCTTTTGTAATTTGAATGAAATTTTGTGAACACTTGTAAGTATTCAAGCAAAAAAATAATATTACTGTATACAGTTTGATAAATAACATTTTTTAACGATAATATAAATTCTGTATTAAAAATGTAAAAATTAATAACAATAGTTTAACATATAACCTTTTAATAAATTACTTACGTGGATATTCAAATCTTATTGGTAAATTGCATGTATTATAATAATCCGATGTTTTTGTATTATCTGTGGGAACATCAACTCTGGGGGCAGGCGGGCGGTCCATAATCCGATTTATTAAATTTTATTTCATTCTTTATTTATGGAAATCGGTGGTACTTACCGCACAGTTGCCATAGTAACAACCGTCTTTTAATCTTTTTCAATGTTCGTATACAAAGCGCCATTTTCGAGCAACTTGTCAAAGAGGATAAAATTAAAAAAAAAAAACTACCATCACCGGTGTAGTTTGAATGAAGTCATAGTGTTAGGATTCTGCTAATGTCTTTTATTAAGTATAGAAAACGCACTATTTATTGAATAAAATCAATGAACTTTTAACTGTCTTCGTTTTTCTTCTTTCGAGTTTTTGCAATATTTGGCTTGACTCTTAAGATTATTCGTTAAACAGATAGATTACATTTTTGCTTTAATAAGCATCAATACGGTTATAATAATATAAATTAGTAAAATTAACGATATATTAATTTATTATGAATTTTTAAAGCCGAATTAAAATCATAAAATTGTCTCAATGGCAGTGATGCACTTTCGCCCGCGATGTCTTCTAAGGCGTTATCTATACGATGTGTGTGTGAAAGAGATTTTTGTCCAAAGTTGTCGTAGCAAATATGTTACACTGTCCCTAAACTTCTTAACATTTTGTTATCTTTAGTTGTTGTTCTGAACGTATTATTTTCTGATTTGGTATTTTTAACTGGTGTAGTTTTTAAAATAGGTTATGTGATCTTTTTAAACTATTTGTTAGTTTATATAAAAGTGGTTATTAAAATAATAGTGTTTCAGGAATATTGTAATTGACAGTTTTAAATTACACCAATAAGTTCAAAATTAATATTTTAATTGTATTATAAAACAAAATGTTAGGTATGATTGAATATATATATAGATATATATATTTTTTGTATTACGTTCGTAATATTTGTCTGAATATGAGTAATCAGATTCGTTGCTAACATTGTAATTATAAAAAAAAATGTTTATAGTTGCGATTGTTTGTGAGAAAGGGTTTGATTGTAAATTGGTTGTAACTGAAGACCCAGAAAGGTATTTTTATGTTTTACAGCTTTATCGTTTTACTTTTCTTGTATCTACTTTTTATATTTATTTCAGATTGTTTCATACCTATTTATGTCTACATTTTACTTTCATCACTATTTACACTCTTAGCTTGTTATGAAGTTTATATGATATTTTTAAAGATATACCATTTATGTTTGTAAAATTTCATTTGTTACTCAAACTAGTTTTAAAAATTTCCTAAAATATTTTTTTTTTTTAATTTCCAATGTTTCTACATTTTATTTTCAGTTATTAATATTACATTTAATTGGCCAATACTAAAAAAAAATTCAGATTTTTTTATAATTAATCATTTCAACATTTGAGTAGGAAAAATTTTAATTCTTGCCTTTATAGTGTTTTTATAATAATTTTGTTCACAACTATACATGAACACATAACCTTTAAATAAGTATGGATTTCATTTTAACTCAATATTCTTGTGTTTATAAATGTATTATGATTTTGCGCATGACTGCAATGAAAATTACTTAAAATATCAACTTTATAATAAATTTCTTATATATGAAATTTAGAATTTTTCTTTTCGTTCACTTGTGCTGCTGTTATTATTTGCTACCAGTTTTTTTTAAATTTATTATATTGCGTTTGTTTATCTGTGTATTTCATAATGTTAAAGTGCATTAATATTTGGTCCTTTTTTATGTATATTTATGATATCAAGCTTATTCTTGCTGGATCTTTTATGTACTTCTAAAGCAGTGTTTGTAAACATTAATCATATATAGGACACACATTTATTGTATTGTTTAATGTTATACCAATCCCATTTAAAAATTACAGAATATTTAATCTAGTTGGAGCAGTTGGGTTTATATATTCTAGAATATATGATTTTTGTTTTGTTGAAGGTCATGTTATATCCATTTAAAAAATTTTCTTTTAATTATTGTGTATGTATGTATTTTTATTGGTTGTTTTTAATGATTGTGAGATCAAGAAAATTTATATATTGTGCTCTTATTCCATTCTAAACTTAAAAAAAAATTTATTTTTGGTATATATTTTACAAATATAATTTTGTATGCATGTTTGTTGGTGAGAATGTATGTTTGATATCAAATTTCTGTTTTACACATATAAGTATCATGCCTTGAATAAATGTAGGATTTAATTATTTTCTTAGGCTCGAATATAGAGAAGCTAACATAATTTTTAAATAATGTAAATAATTTTTGTTAATTGAATTTCTCTTGAGTGGCTTATTTTATCCAGTGACATCTCTATTAACCCTTATGTTGTCTTCATTTTGCTCTTTTATGCCACTATTTCCAATTATTATCGATATACTATGTTCAGCATAAGAACTATCCTAGCTGTTGTTTGTAGTAGTGAGATTTTACTGTAGTGTGTGCTATTGTGTTTGTGCAATATATCAGGTGACTCAGTTTGTTAGACCTCACCAGCATTTATGTTATTAATTGCTTTATTTTAACTTGCAATGTTTTTTTAATTTTCAATTTTTTTTTCACGTTTGTCCTCAAAATCTTGCATCCTTAATTTAACATACTTCCTGACATTGGCAATTTAAATTTTATACAATTACTAAGGTTGGGTGACAATACAATATTCCACCATTACTTTTGCAAACATCACTCCATTCAGGGGTAAATTAAGGGTTCAGGTATAAAAAATTGCAAAACATCTATGCAAGGTTTTAAATCCAAATTAACCTACTAATTAAACTCATGCAGTGTATGATAATAATTTGATTAATGTATGAACAAAAGGTATAAAGCTAGATTTTAAAAATCTTTAAACATTTTTGTATTATTTTTTTATTACTTGCCTTTCTTTAACTCGCTATGTTTTTTCATGCTCATTTTCAAATCTTCCATCCTTAATTTAACATACTTCCTGACATTGCCGATTGATGAAATTTTGCACAGTTACTAAGGTTGGATGACAATACAATATTCCACCATTACTTTCGCAAACATCCCCTTGTACGAGAGTAAATTAAGGATGCGGGTGTAATAATTGAACATACTCCTGACATTGCCTATTGATGAAATTTTTCCACAATTACTAAGGTCAGGTGACAATACAATATGCCACCAATACTTTTGCAAACATCCCCAGTACTTACGTATTAACGCCACCGCAGCTACAGCTTTATTTAAAAACAAAGTAGTCAATCGGATTTCGGTGGAAAATGAACAGTCTCTTTATTAAATTTAATAAATGGTTATTTATATTTATTTATTTTATAAATATAATTTAACCTGCGCTCGCTAACCTTGACCAATTAACACCATAATTTGTTGAGTATTTATTTAATTAAATTAAAATTATATTTATAAAATAAATAAATATAAATAACCGTTTATTAAAATTAATAAAGAGACTGTTCATTTTCCACCGAAATACGATTGACTACTTTGTTTTTAAATAAAGCTGTAGCTGCGATGGCATTAATACGTAAGTACCATATCCCTCCATATGGGAGTAAATTAAGGGTGCGGTTGTAAAAATTGCAAAATCTGCAAAACTGCTTTGCGGTTTTGTAATGTAAAAACTCATGTAATGTATGATAATTTGATTAAAGTATGACTAAAGTATAAAACAAGTTCTTTAAAATTTTTATTTTTTATTGTGTTTTTGACAACAGCGATGTAACTTTATAAATAGCTGCGATGTAATTAATTCATAAATAACTTTAATTAGTCGGCGTCAAATAAAAACATCAAAGTAATAAATGAATTGTTCTTGCACTATTTACTTATTTGTACACTAACTTTTGTGACAGTCTATTACAACACCATGCGGTTTGTTTACAACAGGGTAGCTCTTAAAAGTGAATCGAGTATAACAGCATGTCACTTTCCAGTTACCAAATACAAATATTCATTAATGTATGAAATTATGGTTCTAGAAAATCCTTTTTTTCAATTTATTATTATTTAGCTGGCACCTTTCTCAGTGGAATTTTTTTTTTCACTTCCCATTGTCAGGTAATGCACCAGTCCCAAACCACATTTTTACATCAGAAAGGATTGTCATGGTTGGTTTCTTTCATAACTCCATGTAGGCCCATCTACAAATTTTTTTCAATATATTTTTTCAAATTGTTTTTTCTTTTAAAGAGAATTTAATTTTTGAGAAATAAGAAAGGTTTGTTGAAGCCAGGTCAAGCAAGAGCTATAACTAAGGGAATAGTAGAGGGTCTTAGTTTTGGTTAAAAAAAAAGAGTGATGTATCAGCTAAACGAAACTTGCATATGTCATAAAAGTTTGTAGTTATCCCATGAATTTCTGTATTTTCTCTAAGTTTATTGTAAACTTATGGAAAAATTGAAATAAAATCATGAGCCAATTGATATTTGTACTTTTCTATTTTCTGTAGCATCAGATCATGATTGGAATACATGATTTTATGAAAACTTGCAAAATAACTGTAATCCAATGATTCAAGGACCCTTTTTAATGTACAACATCATTTGTTGATTGACAGCTGTTTTTAAATTGCCCAACTCATTTTTTTTTTGTTTTAAATTTTTTACCAAAGAAAATAATTTTTTTAGTATACCAATATGCTGTGATACAGTAGTACATTAATTTTAATACTCTTTTTTTACAACAACTTTTTACATTTTTACAATAATAATCTCTCTCTATAATTATGAGACCTTGCCGATGATGAGGGGCTTGAGTGCTCAGTGATTCAGAGTAGCTGGATCGAAGGTGCAACCATATCGGTGAGGCATCTGTTGAGAACCAGACTAAGGAATGATTTCTGGAAGAGGGCAGTAGCTCTTAAGGGCGTAGGTCGGGAGGACTTAAATGGCCATATCAACATCACTCAATCTTTTGGGTACTGCGCAGCTGAAAGCAATGGAAAACTACAGCTGCTTTTTTTCCAAGAAAATGTAGCTCACTGCATTTTCATGTAACAAAGGTGGAGGCGCCTTCCTTGGTAAAATATTCCAGAGGTAAACTAGTCTCCCATTTGGATCTCCGGCTGGGGAGTACTAAGGAGGGGTAACTAGAAAATTAAAAAATAACATTCTACGATTCAGAGCATGGATTGTCAAAAAAAAGGTTTTTAGGTTAGAAAATTTAAAGAGGGAAATGGGTAGATGGAATGTACATGTATTAGGAATTAGCGAGGTTCGGTGGGAAGGGGAAAATGACTTTTGGTCAGGTGATTTTTAGAATAATTAACACAGTTTCAAATAAAGGGCAGGCAGGAGTAGGTTTTGTAATGAACAAGAAGGTAGGAAAGAGAGTAGAGTATTTCAAAATGCATAGCAACAGAATCATTGAAATAAGGATAAAATCAAAACTTAAGCTGTCAACAATTGTTAACATCTATATACCTACAAATGCCCATGGTGATGATGATGATGAGATAGAGTGTGTATACAAAGAAATTGAAGGAAATACTGTGGGTGAATTTGGGCTGGGCAAAAGGAATAAAAGGGGGAACCGACTTGTAGAGTTTTGCATGAAGTATAATTGTGTAATTACCAACCTGGAATAGATGCCTGGTGAATTACTGCACAGTGCAGGTGAGGAAGCGATTGATCGATTATACAAACTGGTGTGTAATATTTATGAAAAAGGGGAAGTTACGTCAGACTTCAAAAAGAGTGTTATATTTATGATACCAAAGAAAGCAGGAGCAGATTAATGTGAAGAATACAGAACAATTATCTTAACTAGCCACGCGTCAAAAATCTTAACCAGAATTCTTTACAGAAGAATTGAGAGGAGAGTGGAAGAAGAAGGAGAAGACCAATTTGGTTTCAGGAAAAGTATAGGGACAAGGGAACCAATTTTAGGCCTCAGATTAATAGTAGAAGGAAGATTAAAGAAAAACAAACCAACATACTTGGCGTTTATAGATCTAGAAAAGGCATTCGATAACGTAGACTGGAATAAAATGTACAGCATTTTAAAAAAATTAGGGTTCAAATACAGAGATAGAAGAACAATTGATAACATGTACAGGAACCAAACAGCAACAGTAACAATTGAAGAACATTAGAAAAAAGCCATAATAAGAAAGGGAGTCTGACAAGGATGTTCCCTATCTCCGTTACTTTTTAATCTTTACATGGAACTAGCAGTTAATGATGTTAAAGAACAATTTAGATTCGGAGTAACAGTACAAGGTGAAAAGATAAAGATGCTACGATTTGCTGATGATATAGTAATTCTAGCCGAGAGTAAAAAGGATTTAGAAGAAACAATGTACTGCACAGATGAAGTCCGACGCAAGAATTATCGCATGAAAATAAACAACAACAAAACAAAAGTAATGAAATGTAGTAGAAATAACAAAGATGGACCACTGAATGTGAATTAGGAGGAGAAAAGATTATGGAGGTAGAAGAATTTTGTTATTTGGGAAGTAGAATTACTAAAGATGGACGAAGCAGGAGCAATATAAAATGCCGAATAGCACAAGCTAAACGAGCCTTCAGTAAGAAATATAATTTTTTTACATCAAAAATTAATTTAAATGTCAGGAAAAGATTTTTGAAAGTATATGTTGGAGTGTCGCTTTATATGGAAGTGAAACTTGGACAATCGGAGTATATGAGAAGAAAAGATTAGAAGCTTTTGAAATGTGGTGCTATAGGAGAATGTTAAAAATCAGATGGGTGGATAAAGTGACTAATGAAGAGGTATTGCGGCAAATAGATGAAGAAAGAAGCATTTGGAAAAATATAGTTAAAAGAAGAGACAGACTTATAGGCCACATACTAAGGCATCCTGGAATAGTCGCTTTAATATTGGAAGGACAGGTAGAAGGAAAAAATTGTGTAGGCAGGCCACGTTTGGAATATGTAAAACAAATTGTTAGGGATGTAGGATGTAGAGGGTATACTGAAATGAAACGACTAGCACTAGATAGGGAATCTTGGAGAGCTGCATCAAACCAGTCAAATGACTGAAGACAAAAAAAAATTGTTAATTATTTTTGTTGAGAAATACATTTTGATTGAAAATTTTTATTTAAAAAAAATACAAATATATATATATATATAAAACAGTATTAAATCAATAATCATCCAAGTAACTGCTGTGCTTTCAAACTTATATTGTTTATATATATTGAAGTAATTGTATTTGTTACACATCAGTGAGTGAAACACATCAAAGTAGCTGAAGCCTGTATGAATTCATAGCTTGCTGCATTTGTTATAGTTAGCGTTAGCAGGTTAAATTGTTAATAACCACGCATATAACTCGTTCAGTGTAATACTTAAAATATGTTTAATTATTTCATAAAGGTTTGTAGAGGTTTATCCAATTTTAAACTTTTTATTACTCAATAGTATGCCATCTCAAATATCTCAAAACATGTATTACATGACTGAAAAAATAGCTGTACGTAATAATATATAGATCACATAAGGAGTTTTTTTCTAAAGATTAAAAAAGGAATTACCCTAACATTCACCGGGATATATCAAGGGAAATTGTGGTAAGATTCTTTTCGAGCAGCATCGCAAAATGTAAAATTAATTATAAAATAAAAAAAAATATGCGTGATTAAAGTCCATTTAAAATGTAAATATTAAAGTAAATATTTGAAGATATTAAATAACTATTAAATAAATCACAAATCAGAATGCGTCAAAAAAATTATTTTAACATATATTTATATACATACATATTGAACAGAAGTGCAGAAAATTCATTTTTTAGTTTTAATTTATTGTTCAATTAATATTATTTAAACGTTCATTTACAAGGCAGGAAGATATTTTTATTCTATCTTAAATTAATCGATGTGTATTTTTTATTAAGTATTTTTTAAAGGGTTCAGTAATCTATTAAAGCTTAATAAGACACTTATAAGCCATGTCAGTTACATGAAAACGTCATTTTTTTTTTTTATAAAAAATATACCTTGGTCTATAAACTTACACTGTAAAAGAAAGTAGTTTATTTTTATATAGTGGATAACTGATACTTGAAAAAAGTTTTAAAATTTCAAGAAATTGATGTATTTTGATTTTTTGTGTTCCCTCACCCCGAAAAAACACCTCCCAAGAACACATTTTGATTTATCTACGTTTTTTATGTTAAATGGAAGAAAATAAAAATAGATTGAGAGGTGGATATTGTAATTTTTTAAAAAGAATACATGACGTATTTTTAGCAGTGGTTGCACATTTATAAATATAAACATGAGGATAAACCAGAGTATCTAATTTTCTAATGATTCATACTTTTGGGCCCCAAAAATAAATATATACTGATATTTACAAAATTAAACACGTTAATTTATCCATGTTTTTATATTTATGAATGTGCAATCTTTGTTAAGAAGAACAATCATGTATTTTGAAAAATAATATCCACCAATATTAAATCAGACACTAACTCGGCAGTATAATTCTTTGGTTTACAAGAAATGACCTTGTTAT
Organism: Lycorma delicatula; assembly: GCF_047948215.1. Classification (NCBI taxonomy): domain Eukaryota; kingdom Metazoa; phylum Arthropoda; class Insecta; order Hemiptera; family Fulgoridae; genus Lycorma; species Lycorma delicatula. The sequence goes on along the minus strand of NC_134466.1, from coordinate 8,891,364 downwards.
GCTTAATGAATTGGTTTGAAACAGTTAAAAAATTTTCCTGACGATTCATTTAAAGTACAATTAAAATGTTTTTTTTTTGTTTTTTTTTACACAAACAACATTGTTTTGTTGATATATGTTTAAATATTACTAATCAAACATTTTAAAAACCTTTCAGTGTTTACGTGAATAAGTACTTAAATAATTTTCATTAATGTCTTCTGAAGTGTGAATTATTTCTTAATTATTTTTTTATATTTAATATCTTCATTTAGTGTTTATATTTTAAACATATGGACTTATAACACATGTAGTTTTTATTATTACCATGGTTTCCCTTAGTACATCCAGGTGAGTGATGAGGCAACTTATTTTTTTTTTTTACCTGTAAAGTAGCTTACTAACTGTTCCTTATGGGTCTACATAATATATTATGTACTAGTCAGAATTATTATTTATTTATTTACATAATTATTAATTCAAATATTCATTATTTTTTAAATTAATGAAAAATTTAACCACGAATTGCTTTATTTGTTAATCTTGTATTTTTTGAATAGTTTTCATCTGGTTTTCTGTAATTTTTCTACTGCAGCAAGTTCCTTTTTGTTATCTGTGGTATATCAGACCAACCATTCATGGGATGAAAAGTTTAATATATAATTCCATATTGGGCAGATTAAAATACTTGTTTGTTCATATTATATATTTAAAAAATTGGGCTGAAAACCTACTTCCAGTCTGTGTGGATATTCTACTGGATAGATTGAGCCGATTTTTTTTTTATTCTGCTCAGAATGACCCACAGATATGTCATCAAGCATCATCGAACCTCAAAATTGAGTTTTGTCTGAGAAATCCTCATGTATTCCTTAATTGAGAAACTTTCTAAGGGTAATACTTACAGGAAAATTACTTCAGAGGTCCATTGATGCTTTATGACAAATATGCAAGCCATTCCGACCGGAATAAAAAACAATTAGAACATGATTAGATTCAGTAGAACATCGAACAAAATAGAAGTAGGTTTCAGCTTTCATTTTACCTGTGAAAGGAAAAAAAGAGAAAAACATGGGGGTTGGAGATGAGACATATTCTAAATGGAATAGTTCTCATAGCTGATTTTTTAAAATATATAACATTAATTTGTAATAATAATTCTGTGCAGCAGTATTATGTTGTACTGTTTTTAGATGATTTTAGGTAGATTTCATAAGAAAGCTACCTACCTATTGTAATGGGTATCATGATTTGACTTCAGGAAAATTTCGACCTATCTTCGCATTTCACATCACCCTGACCCCAAAATCACCGTCAGTTCAAAAGTTTATATATATATATATATATATTTCACTTTCTTGTGGACACAATAACTGCCATCATTTTATGACAATCACTTTCAATTTGATTCATAAAATATAACTACTCAAAATCTTGGTCAAGTTCGTTAATGGGCAAAATTGGACCATGGGTGTGGAAATGGAGAGCTTTTTTGAAAAAATAAAATATCGCTATAACTTCCTTATTAAGTAAAATAAAAAATTTGTTTAAAGTTCCTGTTATTCTTTGGATAAGAGCCTAAAACTTATGTAAGTATTTTGATACTGCTTACCATTGGCCCAGGGGGTGGAAATCTTTTTTTTGAATACAAAAAAAAAATCACCTCCCTTAATAGGCACAGTATTGAATTGGTTTGAAGTGGCCATTGGGCCTCTAAACATTACCTAAAACATTTGTCTGAAACAATTTTTGATATGACCAACTCTTATGGCAAGGGATGACCAAAATGTTGCTAAAATTGTAAGATGTGGCTTGTATGCTACAAAAAAAAAAAAAACACGTTTTCACATGCAGCCATTGTTCTATTGAGTAAATTTGAAGTTTTTCGTAACTTTAAGGTGGAAATCTTTTTTATCTCCTAGCATCGGTGAAATCTACTTCTGCCTTTCGGCGTGCCAAAAGGGATTTTTTTTTAATACCGGGTGGTTCATTTTAAATTGAGACGTCCTTTTTTTTATTTATTTTTTTTTAACCTGTTTAGCCTCTGGGAATCACTGTCAGGTATTAACTTAGAGGATAAATGAGTATGATATGGATGGGTGTACGTGAAGTGCAGTCTTGTACAGTCTCAGGTCGACCATTTCTGAAATATGTGGTTAATTGAAACCCAACTACCAAAGAACACTGGTATCTGCGATTTAGTATTCAAATCCATATAAAAGTAATTAATTGCATTTACTAGGATTTGAATGCTGGAACTCTCGACTTCAAAATCAGCCGATTTTTAAAGACGCATTCATCCACTAGACCAACTCAGTGGATTAAATTGAGACACATCTATACCTCAAACACTACACATTTTAGGAAAAAATGTTTCCTTTAAAAGTTTTTTTATTTCAAGGGGGAAGTATGCTTACAACTAACGTTGTCCTTCATAAGGTCAAATAAAGGTCATTTCAAAGCCAACTTAATTTTTTTTAATAGGAACATATATATTTTATTACAGAATCAAATTATTTGCAAAAAAATTAAAATTTCATTTCAGACTTTTTTCCTAAAATTGATCATTTTTTTTAGTTCATCTTCAAAAATGCTGTAGGCCTATAAATTAGTATTTTTAGTTTCATTAGATCTGGCCCAGCTGACAATTTACATCCAGCTGATGTTAAATTTTAAATAAAAAACAATCTATGAAATGAAATGAACAATAGAAGAAGAAAAAGAAGTTTGGCATGTAAACACCAGAGAACTTTTTAAAATAGCCTAAAAGTGAAGTTCAGTTTCAAATGACACTTGTCTAAGTGAACGTATTATCAGTTCTTCAATTAAATTTTTATTAATTTGTTACTCGCCAACTATTAAATATTAAATTATTTACAATTAGACAGAAAATTGGGGTAATATTGCTTAAGAGGGAATGTCACTGAAATGTTGATCAGACAGTAGCTTTATATGCTCCATGATTTCCTGGTAGAAATTCTCCAAGTCGTGCTTCTGTGTACAGAATTGTAAAACAGTTTAGAGATGATGGAAGTGTGGGGGCCAAAAATAGGAACCATCCAAATACTATGACAGCAGAAAACAGTGAAATAGCGGTGGATGTGGCGGTCACTGTAGATCCTCATGTTAGTTCAAGAAGAATTTCATGTGACTCTGGGATATCAAAAACCAGTGTTAAGGACAACATAGGTTGTGAACGTATTAACCCCCTTGAAATGAAAAAAACTTTAATAGGAAACATTTTTTCCTAAAATGTGTAGTTTTTGAGGTATAGATGTCTCAGTTTTATCCACCAGGTTGGACTAGTGGTGAATTCATCTAACCAAACCAGCCGATTTGGAAGTCAAGAATTACAGCATTCCAATTCCTAGTAAAGTTAGTTATTTTTATATGAATTTGAATACTAGATCGTGGATACTGGTGTTCTTTTGGTGGTTGGATTTCAATTAACTACACATCTCAGGAACGGTTGAATTGAGATTGTACAAGACCACACTTCATTTACATTCATACATATCATCATCCTTACTCATTCTCTGAAGTAATACCTGAACGGTAATACCTGGAGGTTAAACGGAACAAAGTAAGTAAGATGTGTCTCAGTTTAAATGGACCACCCGGTATATAATGTTACTTTGTAATAATAAAGTTGCGGAGAAGCAAGGAACCACTGTTATTGATTTATAAATTTTTTTCTGTTTGTGAAAGTTTGAATAAAACAATTTAAAAAAAATCTATTATAAAAATTTGTTTAACTCAAATTTTAATGAAATTTTGTAAGGAAATTGGGTTTTCTGATGTTAACAAAACAAACTGTGAAGTGGGACAGATAATCAAAAATGTTTTTATTCACACAACCTATACCTGATGCACATATAAAACTACTAATTTGGAGTGAACTTACAATTGAATTCCACTAAGGAGACCATGCATCTAAATGTCGCTATTTTGTTTCATCGTTCTGCAATTTCAGGATTAGTTGTTCAAGTTAATTTATTATTCATATTTTAATTTATTTTTGAGATTTCTAAGTTATAGTTTAATTTTTCCATATCCAAATTTCTTGTATCATAGTAAGAAAAGATAAGTAATAAAAAAAATGAAAATTGAAATTTTTTTTGTATTAAATATTATGTAAATATTATTTAGTCTTCACCCTTTTGTTTTTGTTAAATCAATTGGTAATAGTTTTTTTTACTCTAGTTAGAATGAAAATTTGTTTCATATGTTACTTAATTTCATTTCATTAAACTGACCCATAATAAATAATTAAGTAGGTCTGTTTGACTTTATTGCTTTTATAATTTTTTGACCTTTTTGAAACTACTCCGTGAAATACACTGAATAGTGTAATTCTTAATGATATTGGCATGAATTGTATGCGATTCATCATTAACTTGACAATTTTTTTTATAGGATATTTAGCCATGTTGATATGTGAAAATGAAGCAAAACTTTTTATTGTTTATTCATATTTCTGATCATAAGAAATGTGTTTGTTTATTACCTACTTTATTTATAACTTTAAGTACACACTGTTTGTATATTAAATTAGTTCTTAATGTGAATGAAAAAAAAATAATCTTGATATTTTTATATAAAAATAAGAAAATATAGGAAAATATCTTGAAATAAAAAAATCAGTAGTTTTATGGTATATAATGTACTATATTGTGTGGCTAATCAAATCAGATTTTACATGTTGCAGTTTTTCCAGATCATAATGTTTCACCCCTCTAACAAAAAAAAACATAATTTTAATATTAAAAAATTCCAAAATGATGTATTTTTCTATTGGCCTGTTTTTTCTTGATATCTTCAGATTGGTTGGACTGATTTAGATGAAATTTGGCATGATTATTTCTGTATATTGAGATTATATTGCTGCTATTTAATTTTGGTCACACCAGTTAAGCAGGCAAGGAGATACGGATATTATCAGTGGTCCCTTAATTTAAAATTTTTCCTAAAAAAGTAGGTTAATTTTTTCACATCATTTAAAATACATTTCATGTAGCAATATACTTTCTGACTATTTTGTTCAAACTCTTATAAAAGAATGGCAGCAAAAAACCATTTTTTTCTTTTTTTTTTAATCTCTGGATTCAGTCATATTCTCTTTACTAACTAGGCCATTCTATTATATTGAAAATTCTATCATTTTATATGGAAAATTTCATTCGGAAATAAAAGATAAGTCTATTTTTTATTTTAAAATTTGCAAATATAATATTATTAAGTAAAACTTATTTATTTAATAAACACTTCCAAACACAGGATGAAATTTGAGAGACACTCTGTAAAGATGTGAACAGGTCACTAACTAATGTCAGACTGATCAGTCTGTATCTGCAAAGCTAAATGATGCAACAACCATAAATGAGCATGTTGCAATATGAATTTTTCTTTTGAGTTTTTAGTTATGATTTTTTCTGTAAATCCTTGCCATCACAAAAATAGGTGTACATACCATAACAAAAATGGCCACCACAGGTAAACTGCTTAAATAAAAAAAATAATAGCTTTAAGGTCCTGAGACATGTAGGAAACAAGTGGGTAAGTTTCAGTTTTTTTTTTTAATCTGTCAAGTAACCAGCTAATTTTTTTGGAACACTTCAAATGGATTAACCCTGTTCTTTTCAGACTTGAAAACCAGAAACTTTTTAAGTTTTGATATGGAGAGATTCACCATTGAACAAAGAGTCGCTATTATGGAGCTGTATTTTAAAAACCAATGAACCGTTACTGTGACTCAAAGAGCCTAACGCAGATATTTCATTGTAAGAAATCCACCATCAGAGATGACTATAAGCAACCTTGTTACATGTTGATGATAACAGGAATCTGTAATACTTATTTTGAATAGGTTCACATTCTGCCATTACGGAGCAGAATATTTGACACGTGCTGCCCAGCTTGGGAGAAAATGCAGGAACATCAATCGTACATCATTCTGCTCAGTTGAGGTTGACCCAGTTAAGTCTTCATTGTATTCTGAGACATTTACTTATAGTTGCCTTTAAAATTCAGCTTGTCCTACATTTGCTGCCTGTAGATACCAACGACTTTTCAATTTTCTCTTAGTTTTCAGTAACTTTGTAAAAAAATTTTCTCATCCGATTAATCATGAGTGTTGAGGCTTACTTCTGAAAGGATTCATAAATAAACTGAACTGTAGGTTTTAGGGAATCAAAAATCCAAGAGTTGTCCACGAAAGACTTCATCTCACAACATGTACAGTTTGGTGTGGAATCACTCATGCTCAAGGCATCATCAGACCTTCTTTTTTTGAAGGTGAAGATCGAAATTCTCTAACTGTTACTGGTGAACAGAATAGAACCATACTTCAAAATATTTTACATCCTGCATTACAAAATATGCCAGAGATGTGGTTCCAGCTGGATGGAGCCCCATGTCATATAAGCAGACAATAATGGAGCTTTTAACAGATACGTTTGAGGAACAAATCATTTTTAGATGTTTGGAAATTGCATACACACCACGGTCACCTGATATGACAGCCCCTGATATTCTTCTGTGGGGGTATCTCAAGGAGAGGGTTTACATCAATATTCCCGGAACTTGAACAACTAAAAGAGAATATCTGAGGTGAAATCAGGATTTCAAATGAAGATATTTTAACATCTGTAATGAAAGACTCTTTAGAAACAACAAAAATGTGCAAGGCAAGTGGAAGACATTTTTGGAATGCCGTCTTATGGAACTAATTTTAAAACACTCCATAAATTATACTAACTTTTTCTCCAAATAGTTTTTGTAAATTAAAATTCTTAAAAAGGTTATTGGCTTTTGAAATTCCCTGGGAACTTTTGGGACACCAGTAATTCCACAGATTGGTGTGATAAAATTAAAAAAATTTTTTAAAGAATACAATTCGTTTTTAAAATACAGGGAACCATGCTTTCACATACTCAAAATTAATATAATTTGTTCATTCTCGTGGTTATTTTTTAGTGATAATAAATAACCCACTCTGATTTCTTACCTTTAAAAAATGGATTTAAAAGTTTTGTGTTTGCAATATTTTTCTTTTTTTTGTTTGTGTATTATTCTTCTGTTACACAATAAGTATAAAAATGTTAATTTTAAGTACGCTGTCTGTGGGATTTTATAATTTAGTAAAGCTATAAAGAACTTTAAATAATATAGAAATTTTCCTCTTAATGTTTTTAAGTGCATAAAACATATCCCACTGGGAGTTTCATACTTGCCATTTTTCCAGTATGGCTTCTAAATGATTTTTTTTTAAATGAATATTCCCATTTTTATAACATTTTTGAATACAACACAATTCTATGACATTTCCCCCCTGAATGCAACCATTCCAAGAGCCACATATCATCTCCTGTTGTACTTTTTTTACCTGTAAGTTAATATTACCTAGACAATATTTTACCTGCAAGTAAATTCAACAATGGAATTGTTGTAATGGAATTGTATTTTAATAATATTTCATTTTATTATAATTAACTTTTAGAAACTGTACGCTTTTTTACATTTTAAATCATAGGTCCAAATTCTGTAAAATCTTGTTTTAGTAAGTAAATATAAAAAAAGCATTAGCCATGTTGACAGAGTAGTTATTTTTTACTTCAATTTATGAAAATAAGTTATTAATTTAATAAAATTGACAGATTATTTTTTACTAAAATTAAAAAAAAAATATATATTATTTTAGAGAATATAAAGGCAATATAAATTTAGACAATATGGAGAAATTATCTTTTACTATGATGTAGGAAAAATAAATATTACTTTTAAAAAAAATCATACTGACATAATTTATTAATTATATAATTAAAATTTATGAAAACAGATTAGGAACAATCTGTGAAAATCTAGGTGTCTTACTTTTCAAAAAATGAGGTTACAATGTTACATATTGTTGTCTGATACAACTGAAATTAGGTATAGCTTCTAATTTTAGTTCAAAAGGAATTTCTTAGAATTCTATCTGAAAATGTTATAAAAATTGGAAATTTCCATTTAAAAAAATGGAAATACTGCCATATTAAGACAAACAAATGGCATTGATTTTAAACATATCAATGGTATAAATTGAGGAAAAGTTCTTTAATTTAAAGTTCTTCATAGCTTTTCTAGTTTACAACATCCTGATGCTGATACACTTGAAATGAGTCCTCTTTAAGTTGATAATTTCATACAAAATTAATAATTCAGTATAAAGAAATTAAATTAATGGCTAAAAGAAATACTGCATTGAGCAAAACAAATGTTCATTAATTTATCATATGATATAAAAAATACCAAACATTATGTACATCATCAAAACAGTCTTTGTAATTAGCATTATAGAAATATGCATTGTGGGTAATAAACCTATCTTAACCTAACCAGATTTTTTTGGTTTTTTTTTTAATTTTAAGATTGTACTGCCTCATTACAGGTTACAAGATTAAATAAAATTATATAATTCTTGAAAAGTATAGTTAATTGAACCTACAGTGAATTTATTTTAATACTGCAATATAAGTTAAAAAAGTAACCTCCTTTAACTGGTCTTGAACCAGGGTTCTTTCTTTAGTATCAAATAACAGTTAAAAAAAAACAAAAAACAGTAATGTTCTTATGCAGCTGATCAACCATGAAACTGGCTATCAGAGAAATATTACATATAGCAAAAATTTTGTTCGTTTTACAAAAAAAATTTCATTTTGTTTAAATTCGTCTTTTAGGCGGTTAATCCTTGCTTTATTTTGATAAAAAGTGACTCTTCTGTATTTCACTAAATAAGTAAATAGAATTTTTATTAATTTAAAATAATACATTATATTGATCTTATCAGGAATGTGTAGATATACTACTCCGTAGGTAATAAAAGGAACTTCCCCCATATTTGTGTGGATGAATCAAAGGAAATCACATGGTAAACCTTGACCAGAGGAGCATCACAAAATAAACAACTAATTATTTAAAAATATAAAAACTACATAAAGATATAAAAAATTCTACCAAATAAATTAATTCAGAAAGTATTAATTAAAATTAGTTTAACACATTTTATTTTAAAGTAAAAAATCTTGATTACTATTATATAAACATTCATTGTCAAGAGTAATTCTTTTATTTGTATTTTATTAAAAAGATTGTTTGGAAGATTTTTTAAGTGGTTCGTTAATTTGTTAAAGCGTTATAAGGCTGTTTTTTTCGTAAGTCAAAGTATTGTGTTGTTGAGTACACAAATACTGGCCTGTCATGTGATTTGATAGATATTGTTAAGTAAGAATAAGTGGTAATGCTTTTTATCAAACATTCGACATTCAATAATATAAACACAACAAAAATTTAACATTTTCAATTTTCTAAAATTGTTAACATCTGCTGACAGTTTTTGTATATTTTTATGCTTTACTTGTGTCGTAGTCATGATTAATACGTAGAGTTAAAACAAAAAATTAATATGGCTGTTTCAGTTAGGATTATATGATTTTTTTTTGGTGGGTTTCTAATATCTAGTGCAGTTTTTTTTTATTCCAAACTATATGTTGCTGTGTCTACCTTTTTCATGTAGTAAATCCTAGTCATGTAGCTTATGTTACATTCACGAGTTGCAAGAGGTTAGCATAAGTTGTTAATTAAAACCTTACAGTAAATTGTCGCCTGGGGCATTTTCAAGTAATTGATAGTGTTAAAATATATGTTAAGGTTTGGCCAGATATTAAACTATTGACCTTTCACATAGGAGTAGTAGAAGTGCTAACAATCTGATCAAGGAAACACTTTTAAAATGATGGATTGTAGTACACTGACATCACTTTTGTGTAACATCACTTATAATGTTTAAAAATATTGGTAGTATAAATATTTTAGGTGTATGATTTAATTTAGTTTTCATAAGTTTTTCTTGTATATGAACTTTTTAAACAGCGAGTAATATGTAATGTTTATATATCTTGTAGGCTTAACCATATTAAAAGATTAACATAAATAAATAAAAACTTAAAAAAAATAAGTGAAAATGAAGTAAATGTTGCACCAAAAGATATCAGATTTTAAAAATTAAATATTATTTTAATATTAATGCATTTGTTTAAGTCTTTTTTTAATTTAAAACAGTTTTATTGTTTATAAGAAATGCTCAAGTATTTCGAAAAACCATTTTTATTTGCTTTCTTAACATGTTGGTGCTATTGCTTGAAAAAAAAATGTCTATTAATTTATTCATTATGTAGCATACACACAGTAAGTTTCTGATACACCCATGAATTATGTGTGAATTGAATCATGAATAATTTTATAAATCAATAATTATTGTAATTTGACAATTTGTATTAAAAAATACAAATCAAATATGGCCTGTATTTTTATTAAAATTAAATAATTCAAGATTAATAGTTGACTTTAAAACCTAACCCTACCTATTGATTTTTTCCTTTCAACTACAACTGTAGTTGGATATGTTTTCCGGTAGTTTATAGGTATGTTTTATACCACTGATTTAGTATCTTTACTGTATTTTTCATTCTTTACTTTTGTGATTTATGTCTTCGTATATAATTGTATAATGACATTTCATTTTATTAGGCAATTTGCTTTGATTTTCATTATGTTTAAATATTTTTTTAACATTTTGTTAACAGTGTTTTCTGTTATTGGAGAATTTGTATATTAAATATTAGTTGTATTTGTAGTTAATAATTTTTTAGTTTGTTTGTTGGTCTAAATAAATATCATTTCACTCTGGTGTTTTTATTCGGTTACCGTAACCGGGCGTAAGGCTTACGCTGTAAGCCTACATAGTTGTTATTAAATGATTAAAATATTGTAAATAATTTCTATTACTATTGTGCATTCATATTTTGTTAAGGTATTTTGCAAGGTGAGGTTTTTTATTCGTACATATCTTTAATAGTAATCTAATAAAGCATTTGTGGTTATCAAGAAATGTTTTCAACAGCGTATTACAGAGTGACAACAAAAAACGTTTTGCCACCTAGTTTATCCCGTATTTTGAATATTAACGTTTCAGGAGGCTTGAATACTTTTTCTTAAATAAAACATTACTTAATTTTTGTTTATTTATTATTATCTTTTTGTCATTGAAATGTTTAGTTAGTGAAAGTTTTCTGCTTTTCGAGCAAATATGGTTTCCTAGAATGTTCGAGTGTTCATGGCGGTAAATTGTTTTGGTATACGTGTCTGTCATAAAGTTTTGTATGCGTTATAAGACTAGGCAACAGCAGTTATTAAGGCGCCTGAGATAGTTGAATAATTATTTTCTGCTAATAGATGTGATATTTTGTGAAGTTAATTATTTTTACAGCTTACTTTTCTTATTTAGCGTATTCTATCGAGCTAGTGCTTTCATTTCTACTTTTATTGTGTCTGCAAGACGGATACTTTATTAATGCATTTTGATATTCAATGTATTGTAAGTAATTGCAATTAAAAAATCGACATTGTTTTTATAATAAATTTAATGAAACGTTGATTAATTAATGGTATCATTTATTTAGTGTATTTTACGTGCGATAGGTTGTTATGTACGCTTTACAATATTTTGTGTGGCCCGGCTGGCAGACCTGATATATCGACATGTTGATGTGCGCAAGATGCAGTCGCGTTTGGTGTGTAGCTGAGTTGTAGGTAGGTGCGTTGCGTTAGAGTTGAACTTTTCGTACTTGCGGCGTTTAAAGGTCGTGAATTTTATAAAAATTCGGTTAGTAGTACTGTTGTTTAATATAGTAAGACTGTTGGAATGAGTGAAATTCGACATCGTCATCGTATATTAGAAGCAATTGATCAATTGCGGCGTAGAAAAGCTCGACCCGATGTGAATAGAATATGCAGTTTCATGTTCAGAAGATTCTCCGTAAGTTGTGGAGAAACGAAATCAGATCTTCAAAAACTGATTGATGCGGAAATTGTTATTAAAGTAGATTATAAAGGTAATACTAGTTATAGAAATGCTGCAAAATGGGCTATGTTACCGAATTATAAAAATAAACAAGAATTGGATTCATCTAACACAAGCAGCATATTAAGTAGTGCGGTCGCGGAACTCATCGTATTAGAGCCTGATTATTTAGATATTGGAGTTCCTGCTCTTGAATTAGAAAAACATCTTCTTCGAAGAGACAGCAAACGATTTACAAAAAAAAATTTAGAAACGATTCTCAAACGTGAAATCGACAATGGAACTTTAGTTAAGTTAGAAAACGGAAATTATTTTTTAGGCGAGCATTCGAACGCTTCAAAACAAAACAATTCGCAGTCTGGCGTGAATTTAACGTCGCCGAAAACTATCAATAGATCACCGTTATCAGCAAGACCAAAAACTAAAAAAATAAAACCTAATAAACCAGTGGACGCCCCTCCCTCATCTGGTGCGGTACGACCGGTGGAAAACAACGGTTTAGAAGAACGCAGGGAACAACAAAAGGAAAAAATGGACGAAAATGGCACCAGTTCAAATTCTAATACTACCGCTAGCGAAAATGTTGGTTTCAGGGTCGGAGGTAGACAAAAGGTAAGAAATCTAATTGTTATATATGTGCGTTTGTTTAACAATTCTTTTTATTTACTTTCTTAACATTTTACGTTATTTATTAAATTGCAATTAAAGAAAAATATAAATTTTTAGTCATAATTTTTAAATTGTTTTTAATTAAATTACATTATCTGAAGGTAATTGTCACATTAGTCAATGTAATTGTCAATTGATGTTAAACAAATTGTGTTTTACTTGCATTTTGTAGCATAAGTAGAATTTTGGTTGGGAAGTACTTTGACAATTTGTTTTGCTTCGATGTAATACTTGCATCAAATAATCATGAAATGTAATGAATTTGTTTTTTGTTAAATTCTGCAGGTTTCATAGGCCTAATATAGACTAAGATTGAACTATTACAATTTTTTTATGTAGTTTTCAAATAAAACTTGCAAAACATACTATTTCTGTATTACTGCAGTATTACTTAAATCAAAATAAATATGTGTAAATTTTTGAGGATTCATCCAGATACTTTGTTTCTAGCTTGTATGCTAATAATAATGTTTCTGTTTTTTAATTGATGCTCCTGTTTAGTAGTTATTGAAAGTAGAATAAAAATTTTGATATATATTTAATCTTTTAAAAGTTGGAGGAGGGGGTAAGAGACAGAAACAGTATATTTATAAACAAACTCCCTGACTTCAAAAAGACTTAAAACTAACCTCCAGTATTGAAAATATTATACATTATTAATATTTACTCTTTCTACAGGAATTTATCATTTGAATAGATTGCATTACCAATAAAAAAATTTTGAATCTTTTACATTTTGTTTCTACAACCTGTCAACACAACATTATTTTTATAGTGATTAGATGATTAAAGAAACATTAGGTTAATCAGTCAGTCTGTTTTCCATAAATTTTAAGTTTTGAAGCCATTTCTCTAGAACTGGATTAAGCAACAGGAAATGTAATTTGTTACTTACAGAAAAGAAAATTTGAAAGATTCACAAATTTTGAAATCTATCAATATATAAAAACAAATTCAGCAAAACATTGTAATAATAATATAAAAATTGTCAACTTTAAATTAAGGATAATGAGATTTCCATGAAAATCAACTGGAAATATTCAACTTTGCTTTATTTGCATTTGGAATTAATCAGATTAATGTATGCATCTCTTATGGAGTGTAAAATCTTTGATGAGCCTTATGTATAACTCTATATAATTACATATGCTACAATACAGTATTTAGACTAATTTTAAGTATTTGATTGTAATTTGACTGATGACATAGCTGAAGTAGGTAAGTTTTTATAAAACTGATTATTGTCTAGATTTATTTAATCTTCTTTTTGTGAGTTAGTCTTATTCTGAATGAAAGTATTAGCTATATTGTCATACACTGGGATAGATTTATTATTTTTTATATATCTTTTTTTTTATTCCATTATTTATATTTTGATTGCTTTATTGACAATTTTTATTAGCCAGTAAGAAAAGAGAATCATTGATTATAAATGTACAATGTTACCCACTTGCATAGAGGTATTTAGAGAGAATACAACTTTCACCAAATTTGTTTGTTATTTTTGATAAGTTATTCAAGTTTTTTCATAAAAAATAAAAATTTATTGTACCAAAAGTGTAGTGCCATATAGTGTGAGTAGCACAGAAAGCAGCTGTGTTGATGGACCGTGCTTGTATCAGTAAGTCGGTGAAAATTCATTCTGGTGTGCTTCTAAAACTTTAAATAAACGTTTAGAAATTTACATTGTGGTAAGTTTCTCATGGTCTAATGATTTAAGATATGCAAAAAATTATTTTATTTAAATGTAGAGATGTTGGTACAAAAACCCTTCTAAATGTGCTCTTTTTTATTTATTTATTAGTATTTTACTGAAATAATAACATTTAACCTATGAAAACATCAGTTTTGGTCATATTTTTCAAAATAGTATTATTAATTGGATTTATTTACTTGTGTTTAAATAATTTATAAGAATTGTTATAAAGATAATGAGAGTAGTTATAAAGTACTAATGAATAATAGTTGTTTATCTTAACAGAAATTAGAATTGTAATAAATCTTTATCCAATTTTAAGAGAATTGGTACTTGTCAAAATTAGCTGAATTTGCCTCAGAACAACTGAAATATATTTAGAAATCTGTATATTTACTTAAAAATAAGTGAGGTTTAAATTTCACTTAAGGAAAAAAAAGATTATTTGTACTATGGAAAAGCCATTCACAAGAAACTCAAATGGAAAGACTGTCTGACACTTACATTTACACTTAAAATTTTCTTCTGACACTATTGATCTTGTATTCTTCACTTTACACAGACATTCAGTTGTTTCAAACTGATTACATGATCAGTGAATGTCATTGTCACTCAGAGGATCACCTAAAACTTTCTATAGCTTAACTATAACAGAAGATTCATATTTAATGAAGTGCAAAAAAACAAGACTTTCTGTTCAGGATCACCATCTTTGCTAATGGTGCTCTCAAGCAGAAGCATAGGGAATTGATCTACAACCATGTATGTAATTAAAATTGCCCTTTTTACTCTTTGATTCTAGCCTTTAATCAACCCGTACACACCATCCATGACATATTATAACAAATTAAAAACCTGATATTCTTTTTTGTAGACCTGGTAATTGAATTAAATTGTGCCCCTGAGTACATTTCATAGTTCATAATTTGGCTTTAAAATATTATTTAATCTTTCACTTAATGGTGTTGTCTTCAACAGTATTGGTTTATAAAAATGGACATGAACAATGACTTAAATTCTAAAGAATGTTTAATGAGTGTGACTAGTTGTGAATTAATCCAATTATAACTTTAAGTTAACAGTAGATCTCTCTTGAGCTCTTCGAAATATCCTTCAAATTAGATTTGACTTGTTCAGTAGTAATCACAGTATCTATTCTGTATATTTTATCATTATTTATACTCATAAAATTTCTCTATCTCCTTCTTCCATTCTCCACCTCCCTATTTTCTATCTTACTTCAGGAGATTAAAAATTATTTGTTCACTGTTTTCCTTTTTTTGAAATTGTTCATATGTCTAGTAGCACTTAAATAATTAAGACAGATATTCCTGATATATTTAGGTGTGTGTGTGTGTACAGTATAGTGACATAATTCCAGACTAAAAACATAATTGTTTAATGTATTTTTATTTGTATTGTGTGTATATTTTAAAAAGTATGATTAAATCATAAAAAAAATTAGAACATGCTCTACATGTGAAAATGTAAAATAAAATTAATATGAATTCATATAGCTAGTGAACATTTTTGTATTTATTTCTTCTGCTATAGTAAAATAAAACTTAACTGAAATTCTTAGAACTTAAATTAAGTGATACTTGGGCTCATGTGGCTTTTTATCTGAAAAGTTTAATAAAACAGATATCAAAATTTTGAGAAAATTATTGTAAAACAAAATATTGTAGTTGCAAAACTATTTGTTATGCTTGATTGTTTGATGTATTATAACGTTGTTAGATTGTCTGTAACGAAATAATATTTTGTAACAAAACTTATGGAGAAATTAATTTTATGATAATTTATGTAATATTAACTAAACATGAAGAAGAGTTTAAGAAATTTGACTTTTATTAAAACAAAACGGATAAAAACATTACAGGAAAGTATTATATTATAATTTTTTGGACCCATGTTCATATGAACATTTTTTTATTATTTTCACTTAGAGAACATGCTCTGCTATTGTTTATTTTTAATCATGAGATACCTCTATACATATTTGATTAGTGATATAATTCTTTCATTTTTATAACTTTGTAGTTTTTCATTATATCATAATTTTATTATTATTAGGCTATAACAATGTAAAAATATGACTCATTGAATTATTGTTATATTTAGATTAATATTTATGTTTGATTTTTGGGTTGAGACTTGTTGAATTCACAAACAGTCAAGATGATATAACTCATAAATGGATTGATATTGTAAATTAGTCTTATATAAAAACAATTTGATGATAGAAATGGCTAAAACCTTGTGTTTTTATTATTATTTTTTTGATAGTGTCAGCAGAAGTAATGTTTGAAAATATTTTTAAGGTAACAAGCGTTTTGGGCTTACTAAATTAACATAAAAAGTTAAGTGGTTTCTGGTTTTATTAAGAAATATGTACAAGGACAGTAGAGAAAAAGTATCCGACTGTGTTTTTTCCCCTAAAAGTATTTGATTACAAACTGTAAAACTTAGTATATCTGGCAGTAATACCTAATAAGCAGTCATTGTATATATTAGTGTACAGGTTCTTTTTGCAAAAATGGTCGTGTGGCGATACAAAAAATTGCACATAACATAGGGATTAGTGATAATTCCATACACATGATTTTAGCGGATGATTCAGATGTGCGCATAGTGGCTGCAAAATTTGTGCTAAAGCTGCCTTTATTAGAACAGAATAATTCTATTTTGACATTACACTGGCCGTGTTTGCGTTTGGCAACAGTGATCTTAACTTTATTTACACTGTGATAACTAGTGATGAAGATTGGATGTAAGGGTACCACTCAGAAATCAAATTTGAAGCTAAAGAAAAATAGAAAAGTGAGGAAAAAGGTGAAAGTTATGTTAACTGACCTTTTCAACTGTCACAAGGTTGTACATCAAGAATGTACACCAGATGGCATAACTGTCAACAAAAAGTACCATCTTGAGGTGGGATGCAGTTTGATGCAAGAAACCAGATATATAAAAATCACACAAGTGACAGTTGCATCATGGCTAATGAATGAAGCACAAAATTCCCCAAGTTCCTGTGCTCCTTATTCACCAGACATGGCTCCTTGTGATTCCTGGTTGCTTCCCAACCATCCAAATACCACAAACAGTTACAATCAACATATGTTATACATACACAAATATGTTTATATTCCACAAGTATTTGTGGAAGTCGCAAGGTGATCAGTTCAAAGCAGAACTGGGATAGGAAATCAGTTAGTAATTTTTTTCCATATCCTAAGGTTTATTACCTTTTATACAGATGTATGTATTGTTACCCACAAAACTAGTAGATGTTTAGCCATACGACAACTTTAACTTTGTTTGCCACATGGAATTTTTGAATATCAATACTTCCAGAAAAGTAAAATTTATTTGTTCCTTTTATTATATGTCATATGTTACATACATATATATATATATATATATGTACTACATTCACACATATGTAGTACATTTATACAAATATTATATGTACTTATTTTCTTTTCTATCTAATTATTTGCTTCTCAATATTAAAATAATCTCTCTCATCATGTAAATGCATGAAGTTTATTAAAAAAAAAGTAATAGAATATTGTGTCAATATATAATGTTTTATTCTAAAACCTTATTTGCAGAAAGGTATTAATGCTTGTTTTTTCATTTTGTTCTTTATCAGAGAGCTAAGGTTATGTTTGACCCGTCGGACAATAATTTACCAAAGGTGAGTCGTAAAAGGCCGCCTGGACGTCCGCCGTTGAATAATATGGTAAAACATATGTCGTCTATAAATCGTACATCAAATAATAGTAGTAGTAATAATAATAATAATAATAATAATACAAGTATTAAAACTACTACATCATCGGCTAGTAATTCATCATCACCAGTTTTAGTGAGTGGATCACCAATAATAAGTCCAATTAAAACATATCATAGTGTAACATCTTCGTCATCTCCATCGTCAGTGTCTGCAAATAATCTACCAGTTAATCCAAGTATTTGTTGTTTATGCCATTCATATGGTATTCGAGTTAAAGGTGTTCCAGAAAGATTAATTGCATGTGCAGACTGTACAAATTTAAAAGGTAAGCATAAATTTTACTAATAATATTTACTTACAGTATTTTTTATTAAAAAAAGAGAATATCTCTAATGTGGGTTGTAGCCTCTTGTTTATTTGTTGTATAATTCTTCACTGATATAATAGCAAATATAATTTCCATTGGCTTGTTTAAAATGATATCCTATTCAGTTAGCTTATAAAGTTCATGAAAACAAACTGCGCTTATGAGTGTTTAGGCGGTCGATTCACAAGCATCTCCTGTAATTCCCATACATATATAAGACACTATGTGATGTTAATATTCCGTAACCACACACTATTATATTTTAAATTTAAATGAGTTAAGGAATTTTATTTGGGTTTTTTAAGAGTTATGAAATTGTCAGTTGTCCACAAACAGTAAAATTTCACTAATATCTTAAAATTAAATTTCTATTATAAGCAAGTAATAAATTAAGTTCAGTTTTTGTCATCTGATTACAAGAAATCCATAGTGCTGTCTGCATTAATGGATACAGTGGGTCCCCAAATTAAACATTTAACCCTATTACTCAATTGGGTTGAATACATAATGATAGGGAGATAATCAAAGCACGGTTTTGCCATTGGATCTTGTTAACTCATCAATTTTATATACATTAAAATTACTTTTAATATGCAAAACCCTTTGCAATAATTGGACCTTAAATTCATCCGTTCCAAAAATTGCTCCTGTTGAACCAAGCCACATTTTGATATCATTCTTTTTCCAAGACATGGCTGGAATTCTTTCCTTTTTACATGAGTGGTAAGAGGCATTGTCTAAGACAATAACTGAATTATCTTCCAGAGAAGTTAACACATTGCTAAACTATTTCTCAATAAATAAAATTCGTATACTTTTTACGAATTGCATTTTTATTGAAATCGTTAACGTTTTCTTTAATTGACCTGCATGGTTTTATTTTCTTAGGTGACCATAATTTAGATTTCTACTCTTGAATCATGTTGTACACTGAAGCAGCACAACTTCTACTTAAATTAGCAGTTTTATTAACTATATCTGAAATCAGAACCATTGGATTATTCTGTAATTTACTTTTGTAAGCATTAAAAATGATGTGTTTTTTCAAACAACTTACAGGCTTTTTTCAGAGGGGATATCAATAATCGTACACTATTATCAGCTGAAACGGTATCGGACATAGTGTCAAAATAATGATATAACTCAAATCATACAGACACAAATATAGGAATACATTACACTCACATTCCAGAAAAATTACATTACTGGGATATTATCTTTAAATAACATTAGAGTAAATAAATAACAGAAAACACAGAAATTGAATACTAGAACAGATGATATATGAAAATATCAAGGGTTTTAATAGAATTGAGAAGGTATAACATTATAAAAACATTTGATTACATTGACTACTAAGTAAAAAATTAATTGTACGGTGACTATATATGAATATTGATTATATTGTTGTATATAGATATGGCCGCATTGTGAATCAGCCTTTATTCAAGGGATATGACACTGCAGAATCATGATGAATTCACACAAAGCCAACACTTGTTTATTCTTCACTATAAGCTAATTGATTTCAGTATAGTAACCGAATAATGAATTTGCTTAAATATAAACTGCTGCTCTGTATACAGTTAAGTACAAGGCACATTCGGAAATTAAATAGTTCTCCTTCTACCGCAATGGAAAGTGGCTTAATGGTGATTGTATAGAAAAGTAGTGAAAGATATGCTCTTCCTGTAATAATAAAATTATTCTGTTAAAATTATGTGAATTTTTTAATAAGAAAATAGTACTGTCTTGTTCTAAGACTCAAATTATTAAAATGGTTTAAACATTGAATTTAGAAATTCGTATTGTTACATGTATTGCATTTATACATTTGTACTTCCATGTACGAAGTAAAGCCGAGTACTATGATCGTAAAAAATTTTGGTTTTCAGATTTCAACAGAAATATCCATTTTGACCATCCCTGAATCCATTTTGACTAGTTTTGGCGTGATGTCTGTATGTATGTATGTATGTATGTATGTATGTATGTATGTATGTATGTATCTTGCATAACTCAAACATGATTTGCCATAGGATGTTGAAAGTATGGATTTAGGACTGTTGTAATATCTCGTTGTGCAACCTCCCCTTTTGATTGCAATCAACTGAACCAAAAGTGCCCAAAAAACGTCCAAAATCCCCCAAAATTTGGATTTTGGACTTTTTCTTAACTGCAGTAATAAGCCCTCATTGAGAGCTTTTCAATGATATGTCAGAAATGGTACTTACTTTCATTGGTCCCAGAGTTATAGCCAGATAAAATTTTAATTAATGTAGTATTTGGATCTTACAAGGGAAGGCACATTGTTCAAATCAGACTTCATCTCCTTTCTTTTTTTTTTAAACTTTTTTTTTAAATTTAAATGTATTGATTTATTAATAACTATTAACCCGTGATAAAAACATTTTTACAATAAATAATATTTCAATAATAACAGTAAAAAAAAAAAATGGAAAAAATCAGAAGTTATTAGTGAAATAAAATTTTATGTACTTTTTAAAATGTGTATATGTAATTTAATAGATATTATTACTTATTTGTATATGTAATAGATTTGGTGAAACACCTGATTATTTAATATTAATTGAAAATTATAATTTATAATTGTATTATTTTTGGATTTCTAGTTTAATTTGGGTTTTAATTATTCTGGAATTTTTGTCTAATTTTATCTACATTAAAGTTAACTACATAGTGACTGAAAAATAGACTCTCACAAGAACAACATATGCACTGAGGCATACATGGTCGTTCTTTAATAAATTGCAAAAAAATTCTTATTTTTTTAGTTCATTACTCCTTTGATATTGTTTGACAATATTTTCCCTAAGTTGGAGTTAATCATCATTTCATTTATTTGTTTTTTGTTGACAACCATTTAATCGCATTTGTGTACACGTTCTAGTTTTAAAATTTTCTTCCTCTTTATATTTATCATCTTCTCTTAATTTTTTTATTTTTCCCTTGTTCTTAACATTTTCTTCCTCTTCATATTCATCTTCTTGACATTTTTTTGAGATATATTTCTTCATGTTATCTTTCTTTTTCCTGTATGATGGTTTCTTTTTCATTTTTGATTATTTGCCAAATAATCCAGTAATAAAAACTGAATATTTTAGAAATTATTAACATTTTGTAACCAGTTCACTAAATGGAGTAGTTTAATTATTGTTAACTTTTATTTATATGTCACCAGAAATCTAAAAATTTGTTAATCAGCAACTCATGAAGATACAAATTATATTGATCTAGTAATACAAGTAGTAAAGGGATTTTTTTTACTCTATCCTAATATTCATGTTATTGAAATAATAATTGTATAAATATTTGTATAACTGCTGAAACTGATGTTTCAGCAGTTATGTAATTGTCCGCTTTATTAAAGAATTGGAGGACCATATCTCACTTTCAAATGAAATAAGTTTAAATGAAGTGCAACAAAAAATGTGTATATGTAATTTAATAATTGTACAAGGAAGTCATGTGGTGTCAACATCAGATTTTTTTTTAGAGTGTTAAAGAGTTCAGCGATCCCATGTAGTAAATAATAATTTAGAAAATACACTAAAAATTCTTGGTAGTTCTGTTATTTGCAATACTGGAAGATACTAGTTAGTGACTGTTTATAAAAACATTATCACTGTATAGATGAATTACCCGATATTCCTTCAGCATAAATTGCTATATTCTTTTTGTTATAAAGATCTGGAGGTTGAATGAAGAATCTCATTCTATTTTAAAGTCATTTAAATTAAACTTAAATTTGCACGATTCATTTTATCATAAATAATATTAGTGGTAATATACTTATCCGTAAATTTTTATGAATTTTTGAAAACTAATTTTTAAAAAAAAATTCTGATTTTGGTTTCAGATAACTGATGGAACTGGTGATAAAAATCTCAAATTTCCACAACTTGCACTGTTTTTTGTAGATGTTTATGGCAAATGAAAAAGTTTCTTGTGTATTGTACTAATAAAAAAGTTATAAACTCAAAAATCATGAGAAACCTGTTAAAAACTGTATCATTTTGACTCGCTAAATAAGTGCTCCAAGGGGGTTTCTTGTCTTTGCACTTTACATTTTTATTATATTTAGCCCCTATGTTGAAGTAGATGTTTTCAATATTTTTAAAAAAGTTTTTTTTTTAATAGGTTGTAATTTAATTATATTTAACCAATACCAGTAACCTAATGCAATTTTCATTCAAAAATGTTTTTAAAACTTATCAAACTGAGATTTCAATGAGTAACCTACATTTTTTTTTTAAGAATTCATTTTTGTTTTTATATTGGTTTATTTTTGCAAACACTATCAAAGAAAAGGTAAATCAATTAAAAGCAAAATTTTAATTATTCTTCAATGAAATAGCCTGTTTTTGTAGCAATAAAAGTTTTATTATTTTTCAGATACCTTGTTATTTTAAATTTTAATGCTGATGGCTTTTGAACCGTGCTTAATTTTTTCAATTTTGATGGGGTGATAAACCCAAAATGCTGCAAGCAGCATCCAGTTGTTCAGTATTGCTCTTGGTCTTCGCATTCTTATAGTTCTCTGATCTGCTGAGAAAAAATATACTTTTGAAACGGTTAACACAAAGAGACTCAAGGAACTAAATTTAAATTTGGAAAAATGTGCTCTTTAAGAGCTTGATCTAATGTTATTTATCTTAAGTTTTTCTTAACTGGTTTTTTTATGAGTTCTCAAATGGTTAAGGGTCCTGTCCATACAGGTGACTGAATTTTGATAAAAACTTTTATTCATGATATTTAAAAATACTAGTGGCATCTGAATTAACATTTAAAAAAAAATAGTTTTTTGGTTTTCATCACTAAATTCACAAATTTTAATGAGTTCATTTGGCACACTGTTTTATGACACTCTTCATTCACATAAATAACTATGGAACATTATTCTTCCATTGTTTTACGTGAAATTACTTAAAAATAATGTAAAAATTTAACTGATTTTAAAATTCTCAAATGAAATATTATTAAGTAAAACTTATTTATTTAATAAACACTTCCAAACACAGGATGAAATTTGAGACACTCGGTAAAGATGTGAACAGGTCACTGATTAATGTCAGACTGATCAGTCTGTTACTGCAAAGCTAAATGATGCAACAAGCATAAATGAGCATGTTGCAAAATAAATTTTCCTGACAATTGGAAATGATTTCAAGTGCCTGTTTTAACATGAACACTGCAGTTGAATGGTTCAAACAAGTCCATTTCAACTATAGTAATTAGTATAAATATATTAAAGTGCCAAGAAGACAAGAAACCCCCTTGGAGCACTTATTTAGCAAGTCAAAATGGTATCACTTTTAGCAGGTTTTTCATGATTTTTGAGATAACTTTTTTATTAGTACAATATACAAGAAACATTTTTATTTCCAATCAACATCTACAAAAACACTTTAAGTTTTGAAAATTTAAGATTTTTATCACCAGCCACCATCAGAGTTATTTGAAGCCAAAATTTGAATATTTTTTAAAAAGATTAGTTTTCAAAGTTCATAAAAGTTTACAATTAAGTACATCACCATTAATATTATTTATGGTAAGACTGGTAACATATGCCTACATATAAAAAAGTAATTCAAACTATGCATGCCATCCCTGACTGTTGAAAAAAGTTACCAAAAGTGAAATTTCACTGTTTTTTCATAGAAAGAAGAGAGATAAGTAAGTAAACCACCGGATCAATATTTTACCTTGAGAAAATGTGAATAAATTGCTTTTTGTTTCATCCTTCCAGGACCAATAGTTTTTTAATCTGTAAACCCTTACAATCACAAAAATAGGTGTGTACACTGTAACAAAAATGGCTGCCACAGGTAAACTGCTTAAATAAAAAATTAAAAAAATAGTTTTAAGGTTCTGAGACATGTAGGAAACAAGCGGGTAAGTTTCAATATTTCTTGAATTGGTCAAGCAACTTTGACACTTGAAACCTTGGGTCACTTGAAATGGATTGACCCATGGGAAAACTAGTAGTTCTTTTAAAACCAGATTTCTTGAACATGTTGACATTATAAAAATGGAAAATTGGGTTTATCTAATGTTTCTGATCATCTTATTAACAATAAATATTCTATTTCTGATATTCAAACCAATTTGGAAATATTGAAAATCAAGAAATATAATATGAATAATAATAATAAAAGTTAAGACATGTTAAAGAAATTTTATATTTATAAATATAAAAGGAGATTCAAATTGATCAGCCTACAAGCAGAATTAGAAATGCCACATTTATAAAGGCTGCAGTAGATGGCAGCACTTTTTCACATAATGATAATGTGTAATTCAGTTTAATTTAATTCAAATTCACACAGTACTTAACGTTGGCTGGCCAAGTTGCATGGTTTATTTAATCCTAGTTATTTATTTATTTATTTTAATTTTTAATAAATTTGACGTCATGTTTTATATTTGTAAGTTTTTAATTTCTAAAATTTATATTGTAAAAACGTTTTAATTTGTAATTTTAAAATAAATAAAAAAATTATATTGATAAATTTAATGTAGCGAGTGTAATATGTTATTTGATAATACATTTAAAATAAAATAAAAGATGGGAGAAAGGGAAAAATCAAAAAAGGTAAAAGGGAAGAAGGGGAAAATGGAAAAAAGAAAAGTGGAAAACGAGGCAAAGGAAATTGAAAGGGAAAAGAGAAAAAATAAAAGAGGAAGGGGGAAAGGGAAATGGGGGAAGAGGAAGGAGATTAAATAAATTTAATTAAAAATTAAATAAAATAATATTAAATTAATTTAAAAATAAATAAATATTTAAATTAAAAAATTAGAATATGTAAAGCAGATAATTGAAGATGCCAGATGCAAAAAATCGGTTGAGATTAAAAGCGTAGGTAAAGCGTGAAAATGAAGTAATTCATTACATTTGTCAAATAAGTAATATTAATACATCGTGTGCAAAAGTCAACCGGCTGTCCACCAGTAAGCGAGGCAGCTGTGAAGCTTGTGAGAGAGAGTTTCATATGAAGTCCACTGAAATCTACAACTGGAGCAGTATATCCAAGGTTTAATTTTTCTACACGCGGGTACTACCCTATTTTCACTCTGTTAGATGCGAACTGAATCGGTAACTACCAAAGAGATGGATTACGCTTCCTGGCCGTGATGTTAGTGAACGTTTGCATCGGCCTCTGCGTTCCCCCAGCCTTACATCATGCAACCTTTTTCTCTGGAGGATTTGTCAAGCAACATTTGTATCGGTGTCCATTACCACCTACCATCCAGGATCTTTGTATTCACATCACAGAGGCCATTGCATCAACGGATTGTCCAATGTTACAACATGCGTCATGACTGTACTTCTGGCCCGATGTGTATCGGGTGACACAGGGAGCTAACATTGAGCGCATGTGAAGCAATGCAAAAAAAATCTCCACGGCATAGCGGTAGCTTCTTGGCCTTTCATCTGGAGGTCCCGGGTTTGAATCCGTCAGATGTGGGATTTTTCATTTAGTACAAAATTCCGTTTCCATATTTCCACATACAAGCTTCTATGTAGTAAATTAAGTATTAAGTCATCAAACAAAAAAAATGTCAACTTTTTGAGTTTCTCTTTCTATTGATGGTATTACTTTCTATCTGAGTGTTATTAAACATGAGTCAACTCAAGTTTGTGACACGAGATTTAGTTTGTTATAACCCTGTCGATATGCTTATATATATATATATATATATATATTTATTTATTATACTATGTATTGTACACACTCGTTATTTAAATTTTGTTAAAACAGATTACATTCATGTGTAATTCCATCGAAGAAATAGTCAAAATTTGAAATGAATAAAGTCATTAGAATAAAAGCCTTTTTGTTTTCATATTAAAAATAAAATAATATAGGAATAAAATTCATATTAGCAATTATTTATGGTCAATTTTAATTATGGTAGATAACATTATAAAAAATAATGTCGATACCGTGAAAATTGAAGTGAGATTTTTTTTATAACTCCTTTTTATTTAAGCAAAAATATTACTACTTGAAAAATGGTAGTCTATTTAAACTTTGCTGGTCATCTAATAATGGAGTTGTGTGAATAAATTTACACCTAAAATCATATGAAATTTCAATATAAAAATTATTCAAGTCAATCCAATTCTTTAGTTTTAAATGAAGATCAGTACAAGTATATTCATTTACACATGCATAAACATTTGATCCTAAGATTTCTGTTGTAACAGTTTGCTTTAATATATCTATTTTCCATCAGTAGTTTGTAAACTAATATTTCATGTGTTAGTCGATAGAATATTTTTTATTAAATTTTATGAAATTGTAATTGCACAACTGCAGCACTTTGATAGAACGTTTTGTTAATAAATTTTATTAATGACAGAAATAGTGAAATAAAAAATTTAATGTGTTCGTTGTGAAAAAAGTAATTGTACTTGGATGAAATTCCTGCGTAAATACAAATTCATAATATCATATTTAATTAATTTGATGTAGAGGTAAACTAACTATTACTTTTCTAGAGTTCATAAACCTGAAATTGTAAATATTTATTTGGCGTTATATTATCTTTAAAGGTAAATAGAAAGCACAATTAGTTGTGTAGTAATCGTCTACATTTTATGGCAAAGTTATGTTTCTGTCTTTTTCATCCAAAAGGTTGAATTTGAATCTCGGTCGGCTAAAGTATTATTTACGTGCTACAAAATTCATTTCTCATTGTTGAAAAAAAAAAAGGAAATAAGTAATCGTGTACAATCCTGTAGTTAATGTATCGTGATAAAATTAAATCTGTTTGGATCAAAGCGTAAAATTTATTTGCTGTACTTCGGTGTCCAAATTATGTTTGTGATGTGAACTTTTGGTTGTGGTGGTGTAAATTGTACATTATTTTTTTTAAAGTTAGTCTGTACCGATTTAATAACTGATTCTCACATTGTATGGTTTTCTTCTGGTATTTTTCTTTAGGTTTTCTCTTATTTCTGTTACACGGTTAAAAACTTTGTCGAAGAGAACAGTATTTCTATCATTTTTATTTCAACATTTTATTATAAATTAATCTCATTTCAACGATTTCAATAACTGTAATTATTTAGATTACTAATATATTTCAAAGTTTGTTACCCAAAAGTCTTGGAATTTACGGGTTAGTTGTTATTACTATTAACAAAGTCAAAAACATTAATCGATTGGCATTACTAAAAAAAGTAATTTCTCTTTTATAAGAAACTCTTGCTTTTGAAATGTATAATTTTTACTTTTTAAACGTATGAGGTATGTTTTGTAAATAACAAGACCGATACAATAAATCGCCTTTATACGCATAGATATGTATTACAGGTCTAATGATCTTTAATGTAGTCCCCGTTCACACTTGCACATTGATGCAGTTTTGGTTTCCACTGGTTGAAGCCGTGGAGAAAATCAGTTAGTCAAATATTATATCACATCTGGTGTTTTCTTCCTCGATCCATCATCTGTCTCAAAAAATGTTCCTTTAAGCAAAAAAGAAAAAGAAAAAGTCTCAGTGCCAAATCTAGGAAATATGAAAGATCCAGAATATACCTCTTACAGCGTAAGAGGGATGTGTTTGTTGTTCAAAAACTGCAGACATTGCTGTGTGAGCCGGCGCATTGTCTGAGGAATGAAACCTTTTCCCATAGTTCTGGTTGTTTTTTCTCTTAATTCTTTCTTTCAGTTTTGTTGAAACTTTGCCGGTTCACTGTTGTGGCTTCTGGATGATGATGCCATTCTTTCAAAAGTACACCCTTCCATCAAAAAAATACAATGAGATGGCTATAAATTTACACTTGCTTTTTAGATTCTTGTTGATGACTGTGTTTTCCAGTATATCAATTGTAGTTTCATCCCTGGATCCTATAGGAATATCTAGGTTTTCTCATCTGGAGTGATATAAAAAGATCGGGTCTGTTATCAAGGTGTGCAGCATTTTAGAGTAAATTTCCTTGTGATGTTTTTGCTCTAGTGTAAAAACCCTAGAGACCATTTTGACGTATACTTTTTTCATGTTGACAACCTCATGCAAAATCTTCCATCCAGTGTCTTTGTCAATGTTCATGGGTTCAGCTGTCATTTGGAAAATTGAGTCTATAAACTTTCCAAACAATCTTGCCAATTTTTTCTTCAATTCTTAAAGTGGAAAGTTATTCTGGTCGTTAAGGTCTTTCATTGTCTTCCACGTTCTCACATCCTTCAATAAATTTTTGTGCCACTCATGCAGAGTGATCAAGTCTTCCCCATAAGTCTTGGTAAGAATTTGTAAACATTCTGTCAGTGTTTTTCCCCTGGCCCAGCAGCACTAATTGATTGCAATCGATCAAACATTCAAGAATTTTGATGTTGGTTGTGCTAATTCAGACTTGGACAAATTCTCTAGCAAAAAGCTCTAAAAGGTAGAAACAAATCTTATTCAACACACACATCTTGTATTTTTATATGCAGCTGGTTTATCTATCACCTTGCCGGATTAAATAAAAAATTATGTGTTGATATAATCTTTTATAACCTTTGGATAAAAATCTACTGTGTGGAATTTTTTCATGTTCATTATTCATGATCTTACTATAAAAATTGTTGAGAAAGAAGCCACTTGTGCTAGTAGTGGTATCCAAGTCACTAGATGTGAGTTCTGTGTTGTAAATTGGGACATGGAATTAAAACGCTTCTGTTGAAATTACTATTCTTCTGAACTTTTTGTTTTGGTTGACAGTTCCTAATATTAGCATTCCATATTTTTTTCTTCTGGTTGGATGATCTGATTCACTGTATAAACTCGAAGCTTGTGCGTAGGAATATGAAATGTAATTTTTGTAGTGGACAAAAAATGCCATACCTGACCAGGACTTGAACCTGGGGCCTTCAGACAATAAGCTAAGATGCTACCGGTCCACACAGAGATCCACAAAAAGGATTTCTCTGTATTTATTATTTAAAGTTGCTTTAGTTACGAAGATATTCCTTTTAAAAAACCAGATTTTAAAATTGCATTAAAAAATCCAAATTTTTTTCAATTCCAACCAAAAAAAAACAAATTTTATGAACGTGATTTTGGTAGCTCTGTTAAAGGAATTGAGAAAATTGCTTTTGTGCAGTTAAAATTATTTTTTTTTAAAGCAATCATGTCTTTGTTTTGCTGAAATAAATTGTGTCATTTAAAAAATGTTTAACTATAAAAAAAGCATTACTGCAAAACAACAGCTGAAAATCTAACCAATAAATAATTATATTTATAACCATCTAATTTCTCTTTGAGTATTTTGCCATTTCAGAACATTTGTTATTTAACGGTTTGCTCATCCACTCGTACAACTTGTTGGGGTAAATGCCAATATTTTTTATTTTTTTATAAGTTTTTTCATCTTCTATTATCAGTTTATTTCAGTCCCTTTTAGAAAGTTTTAGGGTTTGGTATTTTTAAACTAATATTTGTTAATTTTTTCAAATCTTGTTCATTGATCTGTTATCCAAAAAAAATATTTTTTTTTTTTAATGTTTTCAGTCATTTTACTGGTTAGATACAGCTCTCCAAGATTCCCTATCTACTGCTAGTCATTTCATTTCAGTATACCATACCCCCTACGTCCGACATCCCTAACAATTTGTTTTACATTTTCCAAACATTGCCTGCCTGCACAATTTTTTCCTTCTACCTGTCCCTCCAGTATTAAAGCAAATATTCCAGGATGTCTTAATATGTGGCCTATAAGTCTGTCTCTTTATCCACCCATCTGATTTTTAACATTCTCCTATAGCACCGCATTTCAAAAGCTTCTAATCTTTTCTTCTCAGGTACTCGTATCGTCCAAGTTTCACTTCCATAAAAAGCTACGCTTCAAACATATACTTTAAAAAATCTCTTCCCAATCTTTAAATTAATTTTTGATGTAAACAAATTATATTTCTGAGTGAAGGTTCGTTTCGCCTGTGCTAGCATTTTAAATCGCTCCTGCTTCGTCCTTCTTTTGTAATTGTACCTCCCAAATAACAAAATTCTTCTACCTTCACCATCTTTTCTCTTGCTATTTTTACATTCACTGGTCCTTGTTATTTCTACTACATTTCAGTACTTTCGTTTTGTTGTTTATTTTCGTGGGGTAGTTCTTGCATTAGACTTCATCCATGCCTTTCATTGTTTCTTCTAAATCCTTTTTACTCTCAGCTAGAATAACTGTATCAGCAAATCGTAGAATCTTTATCTTTTCACCTTGTACTGTTACTCTGGATCGAAATTGTTCCTTAACATCATTAACTGCTAGTTCTATGTAAAGATTAAAAAGTAACGGGGATAGGGAACATCTTTGTTGGACTACCTTTTTTATTACGGCTTCTTTCTTATGTTTTTCAGTTATTACTGTTTTTTGGTTCCTGTAAATGTTGGAAAAAAAAAAAAATATATATATATATATATATATGTATAGTAGCTACAATTTGGTGTCTTTATAGTTACTATTTAAACTAATAATTTTTCAGACCCATTGAATTTATGAGTAGCGGCAAAATTATTACTCACTTTTTGTTAAAGACTTTTATAACTTTTCTATTAAAATCAACTTTATTCAATAATTTTGCTGTATTTTCCAGAAATTACATAAATGAAAATGAATCGTTGAAACTAAGTACTAGTAGTTAGGTCATGAATAGTAAATTTGTCTAGACCATAACTGGACTGTGATAATTGTTTCTTGCTATTTCATTTAGTGTAATGTATTTTGCTTATCAGTTATTCATATTTTTTATTTGAGTCATCATTTATGATAAGTTAAAGCATGTTTGTTGAATCGTTTTGTTTATAATCAGTAATATTGATTTTTTTTCTTTACCGATTTAAATATTACTATTTAATTTTTATTAAGAAAAAAACTGTTAATGGAAAAGTTATTTTTATATATATTTTTTTGTGTTTGCTTTTACTCTAGGATTACAAAAAGTATAATTATGTTTTTTAAGGTCCTTTTTGTCAAATTGCTCTATTCTGTCTGTTTTGTGGTAATCAGTTTTTACATCTCAACAATCTATTGTGTCCACTTATTTATATAATATATGTTCATTTTAAGCGTGCCAACATTGGAATCTCATAAACTAATAAAGTTATGAAGAACTTAAAATTCAAAACTTTTCCTTGATTTTTGCATACATCAAAATTAGCTTACTGCCTAAAATCTCTGAATATTTTTCAATGTGGTATGTAACTTTTTTTTATCATAAACTGCCAATTTTTTAAATCTCATTTGACGTAGTTGTATTTTATAGTTATAGTATGTTTTTATAGTATAAAGTAAGTAGTGTAGTAGTTTTTAGTATAGTTATTGTACAGTTGTATTTTATTCTAAATATGACTGTTCAGGTGCTGCAACTCTTCCATTTGTACCTACCAACAATATGTACTATATTATTTGAACCTAAGTCCCCAGCGTTGTGGTTTTACTATTTTATTGTTTCAATGGAGTTTATTTTCATAGTATATAATTATTTTTGTTCACTTTTAAATAAAACTACATTTTTCTGTTTTAACAGTTTTACTCAATATTAGCGGCCTCAGACCTAATCTTGCAAGTCTAGTAAATAAATGCAAAAAGTGACGAAATAGTTGTATTTCAATTTTGAAAATGAAATATTAATTTAATAAAATTTCCAAATTACTTTTATTACAGTTTATAAAACTAAAGATTTTTTACTAATATTAAAAAAAAAATAGGCAAACGTTTATTACAGTTTTGGAAAAATAAATAATATTATTTTTTAAAAAAGTGAATTTAATATTTATATAAAAAATTATAAAACTAAATTCACAACCATCCATGAAAATATAGGAAAGAATTATTTTACAAAAGTGTTGTACAGTGTTGCATATTGTCTGTACGTACTATTGAAAATTAGATATATCCTCTGAATGATAGCGTTTAAAAGAAAATTACTAAGAATAAAAATATCTGAAAATGTTACAAAAATTGCAGGTTTACATTTAATGAAGTTGATCGCCTTATTAGAAAAGCGGTAGAGATTTTAAATATGCCGATAGGGTATTTTTAATGATTCAAAAGTCAAGGGGAAGTTTCCCTCTTCAAGTTCTTTGTAACTTTTCTTGTTCATGAGATCCTAGTGGCATACTTAAAGTAAATCTGTAGATTCCAATGTTAGTCTTCCTCAAGAATTTTAGCTTTCTTTATATACTGTCTTACTGAATTATTTAATCCTGGGTGTCTTAATTTACTGTCCACACACTTAGTTCATCTCAGTACAAGATCCTGCCATAAGTTTCTCTTCAGTAATGTTATCTTTCAAAGCCCACTATTCATTTAACTAATGTTTTTATTGTTGTCCATGTTTCACTTTTAGAGAAAACTACATCCATGTCAATATTTCTTAAAATACCTTGCTAATGGTTCCATACAAGCGTAAAATTTATGCTTTTTAGCTCCCTTGCTTTTGCCTGTTTCGATTTCTACCTTTAATCATTCATTCTTAGTAATTTTACTGCTGAAATAATGAAATCCTGTTTTATCTGGCGTATTAAGATCTCCATTTTTAATACCTGATCTTACCTTACTGTTAAATTTTATTATTTTTATTTTATTTCTGTATCAGAGTGAATGTCTCTCTTAACAATAAATTCATGTCATTTAAAATATTTATTAAGTTATTTCTAATTCTACCAAAAGGAATGATTTCATCAGTAATCTTTTATGACTTCATGAATAATTACTTCATTCTAAAATTTTTATTTTTTATATTTTCTTTTATAATACTTCTATTTGCAAATTAGCAACGAGGTCAGATTACATTTTTGTTTCATTGCTTTTCAAATCGCAGTTTGTCTTCATTTTCCTTCTTTTTACTATTTATAAAACAACACAAAAAAAATTCACAGTAGTTCTATTCCAGTTATCAAAGTAGTGTTGGCATTGCTAATAAGTAGTGCTCTGTCACAGGATGTCATACCAAGTCCAGCAACCTATTCCTGTATCTAATATTTGATGAATAAAAATTGATTTATGCAGACTGTAAATAAATCCAATATTTTCTTGAAATTTTATTTCATTCTACATTATCATACTCTTTTTCTAGGTCTGTAAATATGAATATTTGAAGCGTATCTTGAGAAAGTATCCGTATCGACCAAAATGGCCTCTTTTGTTCTACTGTACATTCTAGTTGTGCGCAAACATTTTTTTGTGTTTATTCTACGTGTGAGTTAATTAATAAATTGATTGTTTGGACATGTTTCCTTTGATACGGTTACAATTAATTTTTTTGTGACTGAAACAATCGCACCCACAAGTACCTGGGAGGGAGGAAAACTCAAAAATGTTAAAAAGGAGTAGAGTTGTAACAAAAAGGCCATTGAAAAATAATTATCTTGATGTAATATTTGGGCTGTGACAACCTTAAGCAAAATTGTAGACGTGGAATATTTTTCGTGGAATATTTTTGTAAAAATAGCCTACATTATATATATTCCAAGTAGTGATATCATACTGAAAAATTAATCATTTTGAGCTAAGAACAACTGCTATTTTTCTTTTTCTTCTCTTCTAGTATTTCACTTTTAAACTGATAATTTAAAAGTTGCTGTAGAACACTTTTGAAAGTAACTAGTGTAAAATATTAAATGGCCACCATCTTGATAAGGATTGTCATAGCCCAAAGTTTCTTATATCACAATTTATTTTACAGTGCTTTTAAATATTGTATGACCTTATTCTTTCCACTTCAAATTTTTGACTTGCCACAAGATCCGCGGTAGGAATGTTGTGGTGGCATGAGATTGAAATAACAATTATGGAAATAGTGAAATATAGAAATTAGAATAAAAACATCTACTTCAGTTTTTCTATTAACTATTGAAAAGTTATTTAAGGTTACAATATTTTGATAGCACTCTGTGGTTATATAATAATAATAATAATAGCAAATAAAGACTTTTTTCTGATTGTGGAAGTATTCTGGTGTTATATTAATTGGTTTTGTTTATCGTAAAGACTTTCTAATTATGTAAATTTAATACATTTATATTTATTTTATTTTTTGTAAGTCATTACCAATAATATATAAGGTCTGGAGTTGCCCAAAGTTCCAAATCATGGCTGTTAAATCTTCCTTAAAGTCTTAGCTTTTGAGAAAATTAATATAAAAATTTTAGTTTGATTTTGAGAGACAAGTTTTAGTATAGTTTTACCGCATTAACTTATTGCATAACTCCTGTGAAAATTATAACTTACCGGTAAACTTGTTTGCTTAAAATTTGAAGTTTCTTTAAAATTGTCACTTTTAACACATCATTATACTAAATTTAGTAAAATTAAGAGATTATAAGGTAGAATTTGACCGGGAAATTTTTTTGATCGGTATGGAATGAGCTGCAGTAATAAATTGATCTTAATTTTGAAATTTTTTTTATCGCCGGTTTTTCAGGAATGTTATATAGGATTCCATGTAGTTAACACATCACAATTAAAGATACGGTAAGTGATATTTACCGCTTAGCATATGATAGCTTTTTTCATACGGATAAGTACACTTAAACAGGGTTTTATTATATTATTATGATATTTTCTTTAGAAATATCTTATTTACATTTCATTTTGGATTTTTTCTTTTATTGTATTGTAGCACATCCAAGCTGTATTGAAAGCAGAAGAGAAGGTTCATGTAGAAATAAACATGGTCTCTGGCAATGTCTCCACTGTAAACGATGTGCTGTTTGTAATGAAACTGGGAAAACCGTACGTTTGTATAATGTTATTTATTTATTCTAGTATATTATTTATTAATTATAATTGTAAAATTAAGTAGTTTAGGTAAATAAGCAGGAGAAAATTTTATTTAACCATAGTAGTAATATGTGCGGAAAGATTTTTTTTTATTTGGAGCTAATTATTAGATTTCAATCTAGTTTTTGCCGGTATATCACTTTTATGCAAAGAACGGTTTTAGAGAATCTTTTTCTGCAATTAAGTAGCCAGACCAAATTTTATAAATTTTTCTTAATTTTGTTAAGTTATTTACACGTTCATAAGAGCACATATGCGGCGGCCCATCTTCAAGAATAGTTAGTTGAATGAGCTGAACTTGACCGCTAACCTCTATATTGATTTTAAGCGCTTCTTACATCGGCTAGTGGTGTTACTTATCAGGAAAATATTTGTATAAGTAAGAGAATTTTCCTTTCTGTAAACATCATTTGATTTTAAAAATGTTTCTATGAAAATATAATTAAGCATTTCCACTCCATATTCCCGTGCACAAACTATGAGCTTATATAGTGAATTAATCATGTGTGGAAAGAAGAAAACAATTTTTTTTTAAAAAACCTTTATAGCAAGCGGTTGAAAAAAAATATTGAACTTGTAATATATTGCACTTATATTGTAATATATTAATAGTTGTGGAACCTTGACAACTTTTTCAGTTCAACTCTTTTATTTAATTGCGCATCCCTGAAACATCCTTCATTTTTTAAAAGTTCAAAACCAAAATTTTTGTGATATAAAAATGAGTGGAAGAAGATGCCTCTAATAACCTTTGTATACTTTAACAAATATACATAGCTTCCTAGAAGGTGTTGGCAAAACTTAGGTATCGATTCAGGATAACAAACTAAACAAAAATGATCACATACAAATCCCCTATCTAACTTCATTTTCCCTCTGTTTGGCGCTTTTTTCAATAGAAATTATATATGAATAATGGATTGAGATATTTTAATAAATTTAATGTATTAGTATTCAACAATATCTACAAAACAAATAAGTTTACAAAATTTCAAAATTCATAGCCATTAAAATTATATTATAATTAATAGCTCTGTAATTATTCATTTTATCAAATTTTTTTTTTATTGGATAAAATATTAAAACTTTTATCTTTAACAAAATGACATTTCATTTGTTCAAATCTGTTTAAAAACAGCTGAGTTTTGGTTCTAATAGTTAAAAGAGGATCATAAAAATTATGCAGTCTGACTGCTTTGTGCATGCTTTCACTTCCTTCATTAATTAAATTAAATATAATTAATAATAATGAAAAAAAAATTAATAATAATAATAAACATAGATAAATAACACGATAATATTAATAAATTATAGATTGCAAAACAGATGTTTTTACAAAACAATTATTACAGGTCTTAATTCTCATTAATATAATTTAGTATTGTAAAGCTGTTAAGTTATGTGTGTGAGTTGAGTGCAAGCAATTGTACAGAATAATTTGTATCACGTTATTATTTGGTCATAATTATGGAATTTGGGAAGGTAAAATCTTTAGATCTGTATTTTGTAGATGTTGGGTTTTACGTACACCAAATTTCATTAAAATATATTAATCCATTCTTGAAGATAAAGATTTTTATGAAAAAAAAACCACAAAGTGAGGACAGAAGTGAAACGCGTATGATAGAACATTTACCTGCAAACTTGTTCTGAATCGGTTTCTTAAGTTTGATTGATACCTCCTGGGGGACACTGTATGTTAAATAATATAGCCAAAACTGATTTGTTAATAAAACTCCTAAGATTTGTAGGTGTAAATACACAATAAATGTGTAGTAAGATGTGTAACGGTATTATATAGTGCATAAATTGCATAATATTTGCCTGTTAATTGTATAAGGATGAAAAAATAATCAACAAAGTAATTTTTTTATTACGCTTCATTTAATTTCGCTAACCGTCATAATATTTAAAAAAATAAAAAAACATTTTATTAAAATTTTCGATAGAATTACATCTGTTATATTTTGATTCAGAACTAAAACTTATAGAAGTTCATTTAAACAAAAAAAGCTTTATTAAAAATAAATTAATTAAAACAAAATGTTATAAGATGATTTTAAAGAAATCAGAAAAAAATTTAATCGTAAAAGAAAACTGGAAATCAAGAAAGAAAGACTAAGAAAATTTAATCTGGTATGAAGCTAGTTAGAAACAAGAAGAAATAGAGATTTTTAAAACAATAATAAGAAGAATCTAAAAGAAGAAAAAGCACAAAAACATAAAGCAACCTGACAAGACTATAATATAAAGAGGTCCTTAGAAATTAATAAAATTTAAATTAATTTAAAGAAAAGAAAAACAGAAATGGTCAAACCATAATGATAGCGGTGGGGTGGAATTAAGTGAGGTGGAGTGGTGGGGGCCCCCATCACAATTTAAAGTTTCATTTAATTATAATGTAAACTTAATTGTATTAAAAATAATTTTTTAATAAAATTTTCAAAATTATTATTTTTTCTTTCTATTATATCAATTAGTAATTCAGTATTTCAGTGAATAAGACGATCTTAAAAGCGATATAAATTCTTTCTTATATTTAATTTTAAAATGTAATAGCAAATTTTATTTATAAGTAGATTTAAATTTTATTAGTATCCTAAATAAAAATAACATCCTTTGGATGATCGCAATTTTTTTTTTTGCGGGTGCCCAGTACTTTGCAACAATTTCACAGAAATTTTATTAACCTTTAGCTGGATTCTATGTTTCATTTTTTAACAAACTTCAGAAAAGAAGGAGGTTATCAATTTGACTGTATATTTATTTTTTTTTAATGTTTGTTATGCAGTATCTCCAACGTTAGTAAACCAATTTTGATCATTTTTATTTCTAATCAAATGAGTGTAGTTTCGCAGCGGTCCTGTAAATAAATCTTAACTAAATCTGATGATAATCTTTGGAAAAATACAAAAATCCAAAATGCTTGACACCCTTAGTTGCTGACTGCTCGCACCAGTACAGTGTTGCTCTCTATTCCCTGTACGACTAGGATATTAATAACAGTCTATATTATTGTTGTTTAGTCTCTGTGGTATTTCTTTCTCTATTTTTCTTCCTTAAACAATCGATCGTTTTTTCCTTGACTACTTTCCTGCAAACTCCATATAAATGTTAACCTACCTTTAATATTTATATAAAACGGTGAAAAAGTGTATTACCTATAATTTCTGTTGGAGCTTTCTCATCGTTTGGACTATTTAGTAACTTATTTTGATCCTAACCAGGCAAGGCGATGCCTTCTAAAGTTTTAACTTGACTAAGAGCGACACAAATCTGCCCCTTGGCAAACTTTTTCTTGTTGAGGTTAATCACTGCCCTGTCAAGAGCTGTACCCTGCACTTTGTGAACGGTTACAACCCAGCTTAATATTAGACATAGCATTCTACTCTTGACATCTCCGTATCCCTTTGTCACTTGAAATGTTGTACAAACTGTTAAAATGCCTATGCAACCGTCAACATCTTTCATTCTAAGATAGATAGTCTCATCATCAGATTTTATGAGTAAAGCTTCTAGTAACTCTCCTTCCTCATATATCAAGCTGAGGCGGTGAGACCGTTGCTGGTGCATTTCCTTTGACAAACATTTGTGTATTAAATTGACATTATGAGCATGACTCTCTAGACCTTCATTCTGTAAGAATCGAATATTGTACGTTCTCATTTGTGTGAGTCCTACATTCTCATTGAGAAGTCTGTGGAAATATTCATGGCATTTCATTCTCTATTTTTCTGTAAACGATCATTACTTTCTTGTACATGTCACTATCTCATTTCAGCAGGGCATTTAGTAGGACTACCTGTATTATAATTTTATATATATATATATATATATATATATATATATATATATAAAATTATATATATATATATATATATATATATATATATATATATATTTTATTTTCTAAAGTCAGTTCTTTTAAGAATTATATTCCTCCGTACTAATATACAAAATTTTATTAACTTGATCAACGTAAATACAGAAATAAATAAATAAAGTAGAAATGTACTTAGCTTATTCCATTATACATCCAAAAACGCTTTCATGAATTTCTCGTATTATCAGTTGCATTACACGTTTTTTGTAAAATTGTTCACATCAAATTACTTATTGTACATAAATACTACAAAATAATTTAAAAAAAATTATTTTATTTCTTATCAAACAATAAAGCTTTCTTAAAATTTCATAATTAGATTTTTTAATATGAATTATAAAATTCAATGATTCAAAGTTAAGAATTAAAATTAAACATTAAAAGTTAAAAATTACATATAAAAATATGATGTCAATTAATAAAAATTAAATTAAAAATAAAAATACTTTAAATAGAATGAATATACGTGCGGTCCAGCTAGCTAATGTTACATCACTGAACCTCCTTTTATGAGAAATAAAAAAGAATTTATTATTTTGTAATATTTATGTATAATAGGTAATTTTATGTGAACAATTTGAAAAAAGAAAAAATATAATGCAACTGATGATACGAGAAATTTATGATAGCGTCATTAATAAAGTGTCATCCTACTTAATTTTTTATTTCTGTATATAGGTTTATCAAATTAATAAAATTTATATATATATAATAGATTCAGCTTGATCCATCCAAGTACAGAATTGAATAAAATAAAATTACACACCTTATTTTTCATACAATCGCTACAAAAGCAATTTCGTGGCAACCTGTATCTTCAGTTATAGATTTTTTCTTTTTTGTAAAATATTTAGTATTAAATTATATATTAAACTCAAAATTAGAAATTAAATTATATATAAAAAATTAAAATTTATAAATTTATTAAAGGAAGTATAAAAATCTTAAAATTTAGACATAAAATATGAATTATAAAATAAAATAAAATAGTATTATTATAATACTTGTAGTGTTGGTTGGCCAAACACATGTAATATATTATATTTTATTTAATTTTATAGTACTTGATGTTATATTTTTATATGTAATTTTTAATTTTAACATTTTTATATTTCCTTTAATAAATTTTTATTTTTTTTTATATTTTATTATACAGGGTCCGGCATATAAATCTGACGATTTTGTAGTAATTGTTATGTTGGCACCACTGTCAATGAGAAGGCGGGAGTGTTGTCCATCGACAGGTCTATTCATGCTATTTCAGTAGCCATTATGTTATGGTCGGGTGAACAACGAGTGTTTGTGATTAAAGCCTATTTTAAAAATAATGACTCCGTTATTGTAACACAGCGTTTATTTCGCAGACATTTCAATTTAAATCGACACGCATCTGTTCCTAGTAGGAATACGATATTGTTGCGGGTGAAGAATTTTAGGAACACATCGTCTGCTTCAAAAATGAAACTGATAGGACTAAAAGATACTGTGAGAACGCCTGAAAACATTAACGCTGTAAGGTTAGCCGTTACGCAGTCTTCATGACGTTCAGCAGCAAGACATGCTGCTGCGCTAGCCATTTCTGATCGAAGTGTACAACGAATTCTTCATGCCGACCTGAAATTCCATCCGTATAAGACGATGTTAGTGCAGCAACTTAATGCAAATGATTGGGCGTCTCGCAAAGCAGCTTGTGAGGTCATCCTCGAAAATGTCCACCAGGATGCCGTTATTCTTTTAAGGGACAAGGCCCATTTTCACTGTCAGGATTTGTGAATAAACAAAATTACCGTTATTGGGCTTCGCATAATCCACGGAAAATTCTTGAAAAACCACTTCACAGTCGATATGTTACAGTGCGGTGTGGGGTTTCAAAGTTCGGCATAATCGGCCCGTTTTTTTTTGAGGAGTTAAATCGCAGAGTAACAGTAACATCTCATCGATACGTCAACATGTCGAATGAATTTCTGCGACAGAAACCGAATGACTTTCAAGGACATAAAGTTTGGTTTCCACAGGATGGTGCCACCGCCCATATGGCTAGAATCACAATAGATCTGCGAAAAACATTTCCTTGTCGTTTGATTTCCTGATTTGGCGACATTCCTTGGCCAGCACGTTCACCTGATTTGGCTGTTTGTGATTTTTTTCTGCGGGGGTATCTCAAACATAAAAGTCTTCAGTAGTCGACCACAGTCAATTGCAGAACTCAAAGAGGCCATTCAACGAGAAATTGAAGCAGTTCCACAAGTGATGACCGAGCGAGCAATGTAAAATTTTAGAATGAGGTTAAGTGAGTGTGTGAGGAGTAATGGAAAACTTTTGGACGACATAATATTCAAACAAATAAATCTATATAAGTAATTCACTATAAATTGCAAAAATTGGTCTTTAATTTGATATATTAAATGTTTTAATAGTACAAAACACAGTTTAATTATTATCTCTCAAAAATCGTCAGGTTTATATGCCGGATCCTGTACTTTAATTTTTAACTTTGAGTTTAATATGTAATTTAATACTAAATATTTTACAAAAAAGATAAAATCTATAACTGAAGATTCAGGTTGCTGTGAAAGTGCTTTTGTAGAGATTGTATGAAAAAATAAGGTGCGTGTCATTTTATTTTATTCAATTCTGTAAGTGGGTGGATCAAGTTGAATCTACTTTATATATACAATAATTATTAGTTCAGAGGTGATATGGGTCTTGAAAAGATCGACTTTAGAAAAATACATATACGAGGGGTCTGTAAATAAAGTAATGAGACCGGTTCAGAAAAACCTTTTATTTACAATCTAATTAACATATGGACTCTATCACCTTCAAAATAGTTCCCTTGGGAAGCCAAGCAATGCTTAAAATGGTTTTCCGCTCTTAATAGTAGTGTTGGAACTCTGAAACTGGAATATCCTTTAGATGGTCGGTTACGGTTTTTTTTAATGTTTTCTGCTGTTCCGAAATGGTGTCCTGGTATTTTTTTAAAGTCGGGAACAGGAAAAATTCACAGGGACTCAAGTCAGGTGAATAAGGTGGTTGAGGAGCTACAGGAATGTTTTTCTTTGCCAAAAACATTAATTGAGAGTGCAGTGTGACAAGGTGCATCGTCATGATGCAGCATCCAATTGTCTTTGATCGCTGGTCTCACGTGGGCAACTCTTTTCCGCAGTCTTTCAAGAATTTCTCAGTAAACATATTGATTTAGAGTTTGTCCTGTAGGCAGAAACCACTCCTTTTAGGCAATGCCATTACTATCGAAGAAACAAATTAGCATATTTTTGATTTGCTCATTTTTGGTTTTGGTTTTGATTTTGCTTTTTTGAGATGTGGTGAGTTTGAAGTATGCCATTCCTTGCCCTGGTGTTTTGTTTCTGGGTCGTACTCAAATATCCAAGATTTATCACCAGTAATAACATTTTCTAGAAAATCAGGATCAGTTTCCATTCGTCCTAATGATTGCGGCACACTTTCACCCTGTTTTTTGTTCAATAGTGAGGTTTTTTGAGACCAATTGTGCTCAAACGTTTTTCATGTCCAATTCGTTATTTTATCAAAATTTGATGGACTGTCTTATGTTTCAAATTCAGTTGTTCTGCAATCATTCTAACAGTTAATTGCCAGTTGCATCATATCAAATTTCTGATTCGCTCAACATTGTAGTCATTTTTTCACTTCAATGGTCTTATAGAGTGTGGATTGTCCACAACTGATTCCCGGCCATCTAAAAATGCTATAAACCACCTAAACACTTGGGCTCGTGACAGAACGTCATCTCCATTTGCCCTTTTCAAATTTCCTTTGAAAAGTTTCAGTAGCATTCTCACCAAGTTAAACACAAAACTTGATTACACAACATTGCTCA
This sequence comes from Lycorma delicatula, assembly GCF_047948215.1. Taxonomy (NCBI): domain Eukaryota; kingdom Metazoa; phylum Arthropoda; class Insecta; order Hemiptera; family Fulgoridae; genus Lycorma; species Lycorma delicatula. The sequence goes on along the minus strand of NC_134466.1, from coordinate 8,848,475 downwards.
TAATTAGTATCATTCATTTTTGTAACATGACAGAAACTCATTTCATGAAAAGTTTGTTTACATCTCACATGGCAACAGTAGACTAAAAATATTATTACCTAATATAAATCAGCTGTTCATATTACTAGTAACTTTACAGTGTTGCTACTTTGGCTGTCAAAAAAAAACTAGTCTCATTACTTTATTTGCAGACCTCATGTTTATATATGTGTATGTAAGTACTAGATACCACTAAAAATTTTGTAATAAAATAAAAATAAAAACCGACTTAAAACTTAATAGTACTAAAAAGCTACAAATAATTATATTTTTATTTATTAACTGAAGTAAAAGTATTTTCAGCAAAACTATTTTTGAAGTCTGTGCCAGCCAATACAAATTTAAAAAAAAAAAAATTATCTATATAATACAAATCCTGTTTCAAACAATGCAAAATTGGTAATAGAATTTTACTACAGTAAAATAATATCTACAAAAATATAACAATAAAATGCGACATCAAAAAATATGATATAAGAATACTTTATAGATTCTTGGTATGTCTATTATCACCAAGTATATATAGCTTACAGTACTGAAGATAGGTATGATTGTGAAATGCTCTCTCTTATATGCTCTTGAGATCCCATTTTACATGTGGGAATCCTGTTTAACTGCATAGCAGTCAGTTGAGGTAGTAACATTTTGTAACTTTATGTTTAACTTGTGTTAGCAAAAACTTCAAAAATAGTTATTTGTTTTAAATACTTTAATAAATAAAAATATGGTTATACATTTTTGTACTGTTAATTTTTTGAAGTCTGTTTTTATTTTTTAAATTATTTAATTTAATTGTGTGTTGGTGATTTTGCCTGTGTAACTGAATTTTCAAGTATTCACCAAAGGAAGAAAAATGCTGGAAGGGGCTGGTATTAACATAAAAAAAGTAGATTAAATTGCTATGAAAAGTTTCAAGAAGCTAAAGACAAGGGCAATAGGGGTTGTATTTACATAATCCAAAATCACTTAATAAATGCAGAAGGGGATTATATGGATTTTCTTATAATGTATGACAGTAGAAAATGTTTTACAAGAAACAGTGTCGTGCTTAGTCCATGACTATTGAATTTGAAAGAAATCTAACAATTACATTTAATAATGAGGGAAAATATTAGTAATCCATTCTTTTAAGCGATAATAGATTTTATCTTATTTCTTGATGGATGAAATCGTTCAAGAAATCCAAATCTAAATAAATAACTAAATCTTTTATTCAGATCAGCGAATAAAAGATTTAGTTATTTATTTTATAGATTATACAGATGTATATTTATCTACACAACAACCAGGATGTAGAAAATATAGGTTTTTAAATTTGTACTAATATTATTTAAAAGTTCATTGACAAAATAATATTGTTTTTGTAAAAGAGATCATTTAAGATGTGACTATGCCTACCCGATCATGGGCTGGCTCTACAATATCTCCAGTATTTTCATGTTTAATGTACATCTTATGCAAATTTTGACAGATCAGTGATAGAGTAATAGAAAATCTTAAAAGGAATTGTTCTTGGCTGAAAAATCCGTATTAATTTTTCTACAGAGCGTAAAAACTTGTTTTTTCATTTTAATCACTGTTATTAATGTGGATAAAAGGATTATTCTAATAACAATTAAATAATCAACTGACTACAAAATCAAAAATTCCCCATCATTTATTCAACACACAGATTTTAAATTTGTATGTAAAGAAAGTTGACATTTTATAGACTACATTTAGGATATTTTACTTATTTCACAATTTATGCCACTTTAAAGCATCTTATTTAGTGATTACTTTATTGTAGTGATGTGTTAAAGTTTTTATCTTAAAGGCTGTTAATTGTTGCTTAGTGTTCATCAGGTATTTACTGTATGTTATGCATTGATATTTAAATGTTATTTTATTAATTGCTATTGTAATCATAAAAATTGTCAAAATAATTCCATATAGGCAATTTAAATTGAATAAATATTAATTATAAGCAGATAAACACTCGCTTTCACTCTCAGTACTGTTTCTGGATGGTGTCAACATCAACATTATCCTGTATTAAGGTTGTCTTGTGTTACATCAATGGCATTTGTGATGCTGCGCATTTTTTAAAGGAGTGACATATTTCATTCTGGATGTTATTCCAGGTGATAACCCATTCCGCTACTGTTAACTTTTTGACGCCAGAGGAATTAAATGCCCTATCCACAGTTCACAGACGGAAGAGATTTAAATAATTTCAGTAGAAAATGCACATCTTTGTTAAAACTTCTATAATACAGCCAAAAAGGTGAAAATACATAATTTTCACCTTTATTCACAGGAGAAGTTCATAGATTGTTAATGTCAACATTAAATAGCTATTATTCTGTTCGTATTATTTGTTTTATGCTATTATCCTATGAAAACTATTCAAAATCGTCATATAAATGATTAATTTTACTCCTGATACTAATTATATAATGCAAGAACAATTCTACATATGATCTATTATTATTCTATTCGGTTTTACAATACGAAAGAATTATTGCAGCATTACACTGTCATTAGTGTCATATAGAAAAGAAAATATAGTACGTGCCTTTCACTATGTTGTAAATAAGCATACTCATCTAATTGAAGATGAAAACCTTCAAATAAATTTATTTCAGGCAAGCTTTTTTAATGTCATGCAGATTTTCCAAAAAAATTTGTGTTTTCTCCCTCTGTGAATCATGAGACCTTGTCGATGATCAGGGGGCTTGAGTGCTCAGTGATACAGAGTAGCTGAACTGAAGGTGTAACCATATCTGAGAGGTATCTGTTGAGAGCCAGACTAGGAATGATTCCTGAAAGAGGGGCGGCAGCTCTTTCAGTAGCTCTTAAGGGTGTAGGTCAGGAGGACTTAAATGGACATATCAACATCACTCAATCTTTTGAGTACTGCGCAGCTGAAAGCAATGAAAAACTACAGCTGTTTTTTTCCAAGAAAATGTAGCTCTGCATTTTCATATAACAAAGATGGAGACGCCTTCCGTGATAAAATATTCCAGAGGTAAACTAGTCCTCCGTTCAGATCTTTGGGTGGGGACTACTAAGGAAGGACTCTCACCAGAAAATTAAAAAATAACATTGTATGAGTCTGAGCGTGGAATGTTAGAAGTCTAAAAAAGGTTGGTAGGTTACAAAATTTAAAGAGGGAAATGGATAGGATTAATGTAGATGTAGTAGGAATTAGTGAAGTTCGGTGGGAAGAGGAAAACGACTTTTGGTCAGGTGATTTTAGAATAATTAACTCAGCTTCAAATAATGGTCAGGTAGGAGTAGGTTTCTTTAAAACCTCCCTGAGAGTTTCTCTCTCAGGGAGAGAGTAGGGTCTTTTAAAATGCATTGCAATAGAATCATTGTAATAAGGGTAAAATCAAAACCTAAATCGACAACAATTCTATATGCCTATAAGCGCCCATGATGATGATGATGATGAGCTAGAGTGTGCATACGAAGAAATTAACGAAGCAATTAAATACATAAAAGGGGATGAAAATTTAGTAATAGTTGGAGATTGGAAAAGGCAAGGAAGGATATATATAATGGGTGAATACGGGCTGGGAAAAGGAATGAAAGAGGGGACCGACTTACAGAGTTTTACACAAAGTAAAATTTAGTTACTGCTAACACCCAGTTTAAGAATCACATTAGGAAAAAGCCAGGTGATACTGCAAGGTATCAGATAGATTACATCATCATGGTTAAGCAAAGATTTAGAAATAAACTTGTTGACTACTAAGCTTGGTCTGTAGCAGACATTGATAGTGACCATAATTTAGTGATAATGAAATGTAGATTGGGGTTTAAAAACCTGAAGAAAAGGTGTAAGATGAATCGGTGGAATTTAGAGAAGCTTGAGGAAGAGGAGGTAAAGTAGATTTTTGAGGAAAACATCGCAAGAGGTCTGAGTAAAAAAGATAAGGTAGAAAAAGAACGGGAGAATGTTAAAAAGGAAATTCCTAAATCAGCAGAAGCGAACTTAGATGGAACAAAGAGAACTGGTAGATAACCTTGGATTTTAGACAATATATTGCAGCTAATGGATGAATGTAGAAAATATAAGAATGCTAGTGATGAAGAAAGTAAAAGGAACTATCGACAATTAAGAAATACTGCAAACAGGAAGTGCAAACTAGTAAAAGAAGAGTGGATTAAAAAAAAGTGTTCAGAAGTGGAAAGAGAAATGATCATTGGTTAAATAAATGGAGCACACAGGAATGTTAAAGAAAATTTTGGGGTACATAAATTAAAATTTAATATTGTGTTGAACAAAGATGGTACACTGATTTATAATACGAAAGGCAAAGTCGATAAGGGGTGGAATATATTGAAGAGTTATATGGAGGAAATGGATTAGAAAATGGTGTTGTAAAGGAAGAAGTCGAAGAGGATGAAAGGGGAGAAACAATACTGAGATCTGAATTTAAGAGAGGATTAAATGATTTGAATGGCAGATCGGCTACTGGAATAGATGGAATACCTGGTGGATTACTGCACAGTGCAGGTGAGGAAGCGATTGATAGATTATGTAACCTGGTGTGTAATATTTACGAAAAAGGGGAAGTTCCATCAGACTTCAAAAAGAGTGTTATATTTATGATACCAAAGAAAGCAGGAGCAGATTAATGTGAAGAATACAGAACAATTAGCTTAACTAGCCATGCGTCAAAAATCTTAACCAGAATTCTTTACAGTAGAATTGAGAGGAAAATGGAAGAAGTGTTAGGAGAAGACCAATTTGTTTTCAGGAAAGTATAGGGACAAGGGAAGCAAGCAATTTTAGAGCTCAAATTAATAGTAGAAGAGAGATTAAAGAAAAACAAACCAACATTCTTGGCATATAGACCTAATTAGGCATTCAATAACATAGAGTGGAATAAAATGTACAGCATTTTTAAAAAAAATTAGGGTTCAAATAAAAAGATAGAAGAACGATTGCTAACATTTACAGGAACCAGACAGCAACAGTAATAATTGAAGAACATAAGAAAGAAGCTGTAATAAATAAGGGAGTCCGGCAAGGATGTTTCCTATCCCTGTTACTTTTTAATCTTTACATAGAACTAGCAGTCAATGGTTAAAGACCAATTTAGATTTGGAGTAACAGTACAAGGTGAAAAGATTACGATTTGTTGATATAGTAATTCTAACCGAGAGTAAAAAAGTTTAGAAGAAACAACGAACAGCATGGATAAAGTTCAATGTATGAACTACCGCATGAAAATAAACAAGAACAAAATGAAAGTAACGAGATGTAGTAGAAATAAAACCACTGCATATAAAACTAGGAAGAGAAAAGATTACAAAGGTAGAAGAATTTTGTTAGTTGGGAAGTAGAATTACTAAAGATGGATGAAACAGGAACAATATAAAATGCTAAATAGCACAGGCAAAATGAGCCTTCAGTCAGAAATATAATTTGTTTACATCAAAAATTAATTTAAACGTCAGGAAAACACTTTTGAAAGTATATGTTTGTAGTGTAGCTTTATATGGAAATGAAACTTGTACAATCGGAGTACCTGAGAAGAAAAGATTAGAAGCTTTTGAAATGCGGTGCTGTAGGAGAATATTAAAAATCAGATGGCTGGGTAAGTGACAAATGAAGAGGTGTTGCAGCAAATAGATGAAGAAAGAAGCATTTGGAAAAATATAGTTAAAAGAAGAGACAGACTTATAGTCCACATATTAATGCATCCTGGAATAGACGCTTTAATATTGAAGGGACAGGTAGAAGGAAAAAATTGTGCAGGCAGGCAACATTTGGAATATGTAAAACAAATAGGGATGTAGGGTGTGTACTGAAATGAAATGTCTAGCACTTATATAGGGAATGTTGGAGCGTTGTATCTAACCAGTCAAATGATTTAAGACAAAAAAAATGTATTTTCTTTACGTTAGAAATTAAGTTTGATGTGATAGACCTCAAAATATCCTTCCAGCACAAACCAGCGTCGCATTGTGGACAACAATATCTTGTGTCTTTCTTGTTTTTGTGCTTAGTGCAAGCAACACACTTTTGTGTGTTAGCTTTTTTCCCGATTTAGTGATTTTTCTAATAAAGTGTCATTCTCTGAAACGAGGAATTGTGTTATCCATCACATGACGTCCAGCTACTTATCTATCATTATCATCTTATTTGAGAAAAAGGACCTCCCCTAGAATTACATGAAAAGCAAGTTGGTCAATTTTTCACCTGTGTTTTCTCTGTAAATTACTGTGCTATTTAAAATTGTAGCGTTTAGTAATTTTCTAAATAGTTTCGTGTTCCATTTGTGCATGCCTCTTCTTTCAACTAGATATGCCTGTAATGATTGATCTTTGAGATCAATTCCCCCATTTGTTTATTGTATTCCATCGCATAGACCGGTTTTTGACCGGCTCTACAGCAGATCAAAAGAATCTCTGTATATCCTATAAAGTACTGTGTAATTTATAAACATGCTGCTATGTTTGTTGATCATAAATTTTCTACAGTTATTTGAAACTCGGAAGACTAATAATAATAGAATAACATATAAATGATATGCGGTTTATAATGATAAATGGTCTCTGGGATTTTATATCTCAGTTTTTGCTAACAATAATGATGTAACACTATAAATAAAAATTATGTTAATGGGGTCATTGACAAATGAAACCAAAGTTCAATATGTCAGCTGTAAAGCTACACAGTCAGATTCTCTCTAACTTCGACCCTGAGGACACGGTAGTGCGAAGTACATCATGCACACTGGACCGTATTTCTTTTACGGAGGTCGGCAGCGTAACACGAGAGTTGAGTCCATACAAAATACTGAGGTCAGCATCCACAGGTTAAAGCTCTTAATATTTTATTTTTATTTTTTTGGAAGCAGTTCAAGGATGGTTTGCCGAATTTAACCAGTTTTTGCATTGTTTTCTTCCATAGTCTTTGACACCAGGCGGCTGGAGTTGGCCGGTCATACCACCCAGTATTATCATCCAAGTCACTTTCTTTCTTTAATCTTTCTTTTCTTTCTTTAATCTATTTTTCACTGAATCCTCTAAATGTCCTTTAAATACATCCATTAAAAGCATGTTTTTAGGTTTTTAGAGAGTTCCAAAGACCGTGTGTCTTCTGTGCCACACAGCATTTATCCAGTCTCTTATAATTTTAGAATTCACCTGACTGTTCTTGTGTGATCATGCTATCATATCATTGGGGAATTTCTGGCTGTCTACCATAATACATAGCATTACAGTGAATGAAACATTATTTTTTGTATTTTGTGCCGACTATTTTAACTTCTTTTTCACCCTTTAAAGTTACTGTATAATTATGCAGCATATTAAAGTAAAGGAGGGTTCATTCACATTTCTAGTATTCTTAAAGGATGAAGGCTAATTATATGTCACTGAAATTGTATAAGCTTATCTTCAAAATCTACAGGAGTTTCTGGCAGATTGAAGTTTTCCATCTATGAGAAAATTTCTTCCTTTTCATACATTTTCTGCTCTGGCCTGTTGTAGCAATAAAATCTTAAATCATCAACTGCTTCAATTGTAGCATTTTTTGTTACTGGGAATGCTTTAGATCAAGCTTTTATTATAAATTAAGTAACATAACCATTGCTTCAAGAAATTTCCTGTTTTTGATCCTGTGACTCCCCTTTGTCATAGATTTGCAAGTAAAAATCAAATCATATTTTTTACGCCATTGACAAACATTTGTTTCTTTGATGTTGAACTTTATGGCAATAGATCTAATCCTGTTTTCTTCTACGTATAAAATCAGCTTCTTTTTTGTACCAGCTTCGTAGTGAACTTCTTGATGCTATTGCTAATACTCTGATGATAAATGGACAAAAATATAGAGATAAAAAAATTCAGTATGTAAAAATATCAAATAGCAAAAAAAAAAAAATAGAAATAGGTAATTACACACAATCAAGATAGAAGATAGACCGAATACCTACTGAAGTTTGCCATAGGCAATTGTATTTTCCAAGTCATTGTTAAAAGCGTTCTTAAGCTCTAATCAAAATAAAAGGATTCATTGTTGTCTCTTACTTGCACTAATGATCCCAACCATAAAAAACTACCTAAGAAAATTAAGTTAAAATCATCAATTTTCAATGAAAAAAGATTTATTAACTCTGGAGAGAGAATGTTTTTATTTTCAATTGTTAATTTTTTAACCGTTAATGTTAAATCTTAACAATGTACATACAAAAAAAAAACTGTAATAAATCTTTTTTCAAATTAAAAAGGAAATTTAAGCTCTCATTTTGGTACTTGTGTATTAACGCCGCCACAGCTACAGCTTTATTTAAAAACAAAGTAGTCAATCTGATTTCAGTGGAATGTGGGTTGATAGAGTTTATCATAGATTTAAAACAGTCTCTTTATTAATTTTAATAAATGGTTATTTTTATTTATTTCATAAATATAATTTAACCAAACTTAACCTATGCTCGCTTCGCTCGCTAACCTTGACTAATTAACACCGTAATTGCAATTATTTATTATTTAAATAACAATAATTACTGAATTTATTAAATAAATACTCAAAAAATTACGGTGTTAATTAGTCAAGGTTAGCGAGCGTAGGTTAAGTTTGGTTAAATTATATTTATAAAATAAATAAATATAAATAACCATTTCTTAAAATTAATAAAGAGATTCAATTAAATAAATACTCAATTTTAAATAAAGCTGTAGCTGCGTTGGCGTTAATACGTAAGTACCCTCTTTTTAATTCGTTTTCATTGTAATTTTTTATTTTTTTGATATTAAAGAGGAAACAGGTGTTGCTTAAAGTTGAGCAATTGATTGTTATAGTTTTATCAATAACCACAAAGTTTATCACTGTTATTTACTATTTCCAGAGTGTATTTATTAAGTGAATTTATTTAAACAATTAAAATGTTTTATTTGTGTTTTTAAATTCAAAAGATATTGTTTTATGTTTTTAATTTTTTTTTTGTTCAGTACTTAATATCTGTAATTTATTGTTAACCTGAACTGTATTGTTATTATTAGTGAGAGTTACATGGTTTTCTAAAATGTTAATATAAAGATTTAGTCATTTTAAACATGGGTGCTTTAGTATATTTAAATAGAGGTCATATAGAGATTATTTTTTTGTGTAAATTAGTTGAAATCAACTTTTTTAGCATTATTGTTTATTAGCCAGTCAGGGGATCCTGCCCCATGGACCTCCATTGTGTTCATTATCCTCATGCTTGTGAGAATAATACTGGTAAATAATAGTTAGAGCCTGTTCAATTTATAAAAGAATCAATATATTGTTCAAGTTGTGATTAAAAAAAGACAAGTTGCACCACTGCTTAAGGGTTAGGTTTGCCATGATTGTGGAAGGGGAAGCTTGTTTTGTTCTTGAAACATTCTGAAAATATCACTGTGATATCTTTGTTCAGTAGAAAGTGATCCTGATGAGTTAAGATGTGTTTTTGGTTCCTCGGTGAATTATTGATTTCACAAAATGGATAAAAAAACGGAATGAGTTTTATCCAATTTTATTTGAACACTGGGAAATCAGCTTCAGAGACTTATGAACTCTTAAAGACAGCTTTCATAGATAAATGTGAATTTGTAAAATGTTTTTATCTGGTTCAACAGATTCAAAGATAGCCACGATTCAATCAGATACCCCTGATCCAGCCAGCCTTCCGCTTCAAAAATCCAACTATAATATTGTGAAAGTTTATGATTTAGTGTGCTCTGATCATAGACTTACTGAATTTAAGTTTTATGCCTATTAATTTAGTAAAATTAATTCCTCTTTTATTGTATTTGTCCATATCTTCCTCTTTACTAATTATATCAAAGACAAAAGTAAAACTTAGCTTACCACCAGCAGTTCAGAATCTAACAATATTTCTTATCTTATCTTACTGTTTCTCCAATTTTTACAATAAAAGCACTTTTGAGGGTTTCACTCATCATCAGTTAATCAAAAATTATATATATATATGTTTTTTATTTATTTATAAATATAAATTATTAATAATATTTATTTAAAAAGTCTATATATAGTAGAAGCGAATAATGAGCTCGCTTATAACTATAACTTGGTTGTAACGAGCAAAATTCTGGGATTTGTTTGCTTTTCTATCTCATTAATGATAAATCAACTTGCTTTTAGCGAGGTATTGATGCATCATGGACTTGGTTATTACGAGCATTTTCATTTTTTTAAATACAGTAATTCAAAAAAGTTAAATAAACAAATAGCCTCAATTCAAGGGAAATTCCATTTCTTCATTTATGATTTATATGTAAAGATTGTAACATTTTATCCTTTGGCTTGTTCAGGTCAGATCTGAAGGGTGAACTAAAGGTTTGTAACAGGATGTTGTACAGTACAGTACGTACAATTCAAGTATGTACTGTACAAGTTCAATTGCAGTATTACTAAGTCTGGTAGTTATTTTAATTACTCGGGTTTTTCTGTTTGCAAAATTCCAGGAAAGACTGGGGCCAAACAATGATCCATTTAAACCACCCAAACATGTTCATCAAACTCTATAGCACATTTTTAAACAATTTAAATGAAAGTCTTAAGAGGGATGTGGTTAAAGTTAAATTTTACCTGTTGTACCCCCACTGGTAAATTCAGTAGTCATAATTTTCAGTTTAAAAGTACAGTACTGTACCGTAGAATCAGTTAAACAAACAGTATTGTATTAAAGTGATTGATCAGATACTCAGTAGTCAAATACAGTACAGTAATACTATAGTTGCATCAGTGAATGCGTTTGCATTTTAGTGTTTCTTGCTAAAAAAAATTGTACAGTGTATTTTTAAAAAAAGTGTACTCTATTCCAGTTCGTTTGTAATGAACGATGTTGGGCATCAAAAGGTAACAACTGTCTTTGAGTGATAAAATTCAAAATATCCAAGAAATGGAATAAGGCCTATGGAATTCAGATGTTTGCAAAAAACATGGACCATCTACAGTTTCAACAGTTTGGAAGAGTTATGAGAAACTTACGAGTGCTTTTGAAAAAAATCGCACAAGCAAAAAACTCAAATGACAAAGACGACTTAGATAGCGCCCTCTTATCATGGTTTAAAGTGAAAAGATGTAAAAATGTACCTATCAGTGGTGCAGTTTCAAAAATGCAGACTGAAAAATTAACTATAAATCTATTGACTGAAAATTTACTATAAATCTCAGCTATTCAAATTTCATTTGTAGCAAAAGTTGTTTAAAAACAGACATCAAATTGTTTTGACATCAAAAAATGAAGATGAATCTACTACTCTCCCAGTTGTGTCAATGACTGATGCCAAAGAATGTTTTAAAAAATTAACAGAGTTGAGGGAGACTAATAATGTAAGTGATGAATTTGTGGAATACTTTAATAAACTACAGAACTGTTTTGATGATTACAGGTATAAGATTATTAAACAAACAAAAATAAACAATTATTTTAAGGCTAGTTAGTTTGCATGCGCAATTAAGTTTTGACGTATTGTGTTAGAATGAAGAAAAAATAGGGTAGAATGATTTTTTAGATTTAATAAATATAGTTTGTACTTAAAAACATTACATAAGAAATTTTTTTGTGGTGTTCATTTGTTACTTTGCTCGATGATTTTGGTAAGTTTACTGCAGACTTATTACCATTTGTTTTGCTAATTCATTGAACACTAACAGTTTTGGTTAAAAGCAAAATGTATTACCGTCTAAAGATTGTATTACATCTAAATTTTATTTGTTAGTGTATAAAATAAAACACATCGATATTTTATTTTTTTAAACAGCTTCTTAGGTATACAGTTTATTTTTTGTAATATAATAGATAATGACGGCGTTAAAGTTTATGGTTTCAATGTGGCAATTCAGAAGTACCGAGCACTCAGCTGTAATGAGCATATTTGATTGGTCCTTTGAATCTCTTGAATTATAACCAAGTTTTATATATATATATATATATATATATATATAGATGAAGTTTGTTCAGAAAATAACCAAACTTTATTTTTTTACTCTTTATTATTAATTTTACAGATTATTGGTCCTTTTCCCCACAAAGTACTCTCCTTCCCTGTTCACACACTTTTCGCAGTGGTTTTTCCACCTCATGAAGCAGTTCTAGGTAGCTTCATTTGAAGTGGCCTTTAAGGCCCGTGAAAAATGTTGCTTTAATGTCATCAATATTCTCAAAATGACATCCGTTCATCACTGACTTCAATTTTGGAAAAAATCACAAGGAGTCAGATCTTGCAAGTAGGAAGACTGAGGGAGGACAGTCATCTGATTTTTGTCAAAAAACTGACAAATTGACAAAGCCAAGTGTGCGGGTGGGCGCATTGTTGTAGTGAAGGAACAATGAGTTGTGTCACCACAATTCATCTATTTTTGCGAATGTTTTCATGTAACCATTGTAAAATGCCTTGATATATAGTATGCATGGTTCACTGTTTCGCCTGGAAGGCAAGAATTCAAAATCCACAATTCCATTAAATCTAAAAAAAAAGCATCCTTTGACATTGGATCAAGACTGACGTGCTTCTTGGAGCATGGAGATCCTTTGTCGATCCATTATGATGATTGAATTTTTGTCCTGATGTTTTAGTCGTACACCCAGATTTTGTTTCCCGTTAATGATCCTTTGCGTGAATGTCTCATCGGCTTGTTCAAGATGTAGCCAACAAACATCCACTTGATATTCTTTATGCTGTTCGGTCATCAAACGAGGAACAAACTTTGCTGCAACTCTCAATGGATGTCAATTTTTAGCATCCTGATTGGATCATTGCATGATCCAATCAGGATGCTAACTTCTGCAAATTCTGATACTCAATCTGCGGTTTGCACACTCCAGATCATTGATTTTCTGAACGCAAGTGTCATCAATTTAAGTTGAAAGCCCATCATTGAGGGTCGAGGGTCATTTTCAATTCACTAATGATCACTTTTAAATTGTGAAAACCATTCGTAACATTGTGTATGACCTGGAGCATCATCTGTAAGCTTGTTTCAAAGGTTGAAATGTTTCTGTGAAAGTTTCCCCCGGTTTAACGCAAACTTAACGTTGTATTGTTCTTCCTGAAAATTGCAAGTTACAGATAGCCACTAACATTTAAACATGTTGTACTCAAACAACAATAACATCAAAACCAAATGAGATATAAATAATCCAAGAACATGTGGTTACAGAGGAGGTTATACAGAACATGATGCTGCCAACCGCATGTCACTAAATATCTCTTTGTTAGTGCGTAATTAAAAATATTTGGTTATTTTCTGAACAGATCTTGTTATATATGTGCATGAGTGTTTTATATAAATTTTATTTAATATGCATTAAATTAATGTAATGAAACATCATTTTCTTTTACAGGGTAAAATAGCTGTTTGTAGTTCATGCTATGAAGCGTACCATTTTATTTGTCATAATCCACATATTCCATTAAATGTGACAGAAATTGATAGATGGAAATGTTCTAATTGTTCGAATAACAGCTCTTCTTCAAATTCTTCCGCTTCCAATTTAACTATTGCTAGTAGTAATAACAATAATAATACTAGCGACTGTAAAATTGATGAAGATGTTAAACCACCGTTGTGTTCTCCAATTAACGTTTCACCGTCATTATCGGTAACATCATCATCCTCCGGTATTGTTGTTACGAGTACCAGTAATATTACTATTATCAATAATCCTAATAATAATTATTGTTCGACTGTAAGTTCTACGACAGGTACGATTAATGTTATTTCTTCAACAATTTCGTCTTGTAATACTACAGGCAGCCCTTCGTCGACTTGTGTTATTTCAACAATGTCATCTGCTACTACAACTACAAGTACGATTTCGTCCACTGTAACTTGTAATAATTCTATTGCTACTTCAGAATTTGGTAAGTTATTATTTTAATATTTTGATGTATGTTATGTAAGAATGTTATTAAATACTTTTGATTAAACATCCTCTGATTAATCTCCATTTTGACTGTAAGTTGTATTATATCTCAGATTTCATTTGATTGTATTCTGTTAACTGGTCGTTACTCCATCTGTCACATAATTCTGCGGCAGTTTTTTAGTGTTATCTTATTTTCCTCCAATCTTAATTAAATCGGTCATTTAATATTTTCATATTAACCGGTGTCATCTTTCATCTAAATTTTTAAGCATCTGCCCTTCTGTGTTTATCCTTTGCAGAATTCTTTCCATTTTTTATTTATCCTCTCTTCTTACATCTTCCATTTTTCTTCGTATTCACATGAATGATTATGATCTATTAATGATTATTATATAGTTGTTGTTTGAACCGGTTCAGTTTAATTTTAAGTTGCAGTATGTTTCAAAATGAAAATTGGGGTTTTAAGGGTATAAAATATTTCTCAAGTTTCATGTATATTGATAAATTATACATGAAATGTGAAATGAAAGAACAACTAAAACAGATTTAGCTGTGCGCAAGCTTATTAACTGTACTTTCTGCTTCAAAGTGGTAGTAGCAAAGATGGTGACTAACCCCCCAACAGAAAGCATTCTGTGTTCTGCAGTTTGCAAAGAGCACATCTGTAATTACCATTCAACATATGTTCCATTCCGATCCCAGAGTGACAATAAGATTCATAGATGGTATAAACAACTTCAAACCGCCGGCTGTATTTGTAAAGGGAAGAGTACACAATATAGTGTGTTAGAAGACATTGTTGAACATGTAAGAGAGTCTTTTATGCTTAATAATAGGAAATCTTTTCTTGACTGCATACAAACCACAGAAGTTTATTTGGCAACAAGATGGTGCGCGTCCTCACTAGCATAATGTTGTAAGTGATCAGTTGAATGAAATTCTCCCCGACTGCCAGAATGGTTGCCAGCGACCAGATGACAAGGGTTGTTTGCCATAGTCTCCATGTTGCCCGATCTGACTCCTTGCAGTTTTTTCTTTGGGGGTTATATAAAGGATCAAGTTTATGTGCCGGCATTACCGACTGACCTACCCAACTTGACACGCAGGATTGAAGCGGCTGTTGCAGCAGTTACTCCACACTTGTTGATTAAATTATGGGATGACCTCTCCTATCAGCTGGAGATGTGCCGTGTTTAACAAATAGTGCTCACATTGACACTTATAGGAAAAACTGTTTGAGTTGCTTTTTCATTTCAAGTATAATTTATCAATGAAAGTAAGATGTAATAAATATTATGTAACTTTAAAACCCCCATATTCATTTTGAAACGCATAGTATGCGAATAGTTTTTAAACAACTTTAAACTACTAAATAAATCTACAATCAAAAAAATATTTAGAGATTTTATTTTATTATTTATGAAATTTATAAAAGTTATTGTAGAAATAATACCTTTATAGAGTAGAAAATTATTTACAATGTAAGCAATATTATTAACATCATAATGCCATTTTAAGTGTTTATTGTAAGCAACATGAAGATACCATTACTATTTGGTTCAGGTAACCAAATTATTTTTTTTTGTATCAACATGTAATATCTAAAAATAAAATTTAATTATTTTGTATTTTATAAAGAAAAACAACTCCAACAGTTGTAAGCTGACTAGGATGTATTGTTTTGTTTAAAAAAATGTTTTTTTGTTATAAAGTCCATTATTTCTATTATTAATTAAAGAAGAATCTTGCAAATCAACCAAATTATGTATTATACAATTTTTTACCTAAAAAGTTTTATTTCTAATATTACCTAAAATTGTGAATATTTCTTTACTTTTCAGAACTTCTGGTTTTTCAAAACTTGTTTTTGTCTTTATAGATACATTTATATTTGTAAACACATAATATTTATATAAGTATATATATTATATATTTTTATTGATATAAATATATTTAAATATTTATTAAGCACAATATATGAGTGATGTTAGATTATCCTGTAAAGACAAAAGATTCCGCTCATAGATTATCGAGATCATTTTTAATTAACCAGTGAGTGTTCAGTTGTTTAAAACCGATGAAGAATTGTGATTTGTGAAAAAGGGATGAAACAGAATTTTGTGTGCTAATCAAATATTATTGTTTGGAAGGCAAAATCACACAGGAAAGTAAAGCCCAGTCTAATAAATATTATAGTGAGCCAGCTCCATTGATCAAAAGCTTATAATCGTTTGTTTATTTTCAGAGCTATCAAATTTGCACAAATGAACTGAATATTTAATGATTTGAATGAACGGTGATGATGGATAGAAGATTGAAAGTGCTGCATGCATTCACAATTTATAAAAAACGTGAACGAGTAAAAATTTCTAAGTCCCATTAGGGGCTGTTTCGATGTAATTTAGAGTAATGTTTGTGTTGCTTCATAACAGTTAGTGAAGCTCGGATAATTACTAATAACCTGAAACCAGTATGTTGTACTTCAGGGAATTTGCTATAAAGAAGAACAAAACCGTTCCATCAGTAGGAAAGATGATCTTTTGGAATTTTTGTGGCGTAATTTTCATCGACTTTCTGAAGAATAGTAAAGCAATAACTAGGTAATAAATAATAAGCATCTTTGCTGGATTGTCTAGATTAAGAAATTAATAAGAATTATTAAGGGATTAAGAAAAATCGACTGCATTTGACAAAAAAGAAGGTTTTTTACACAAAGACATTGCACAGACTGCTCTTCTTCTGCGATTGTGGCAGCAAATTTGTTTAAATTATACTACTAAATTCTTCACCAGACTTTATACCATTGAACTGTCATCTGTTTTCATATAAAAAAAATGGTCTTGCAGGAACAGATTTATTTGAAAAGATGAAGCTGTTGCCAAAAAATGCTTATTTTATAATCTGAATAAATCACATTCTATAAGGACAGGATAGGAAGCTAGCATTGTTGGGCTAAGCGGTATAGATTTGAAAGGAAATTATGATAGAAATAAAAAAGATTTTTCTCCCAAAAATTGTGCTGTGTATATTTTTGCAGTCATTTAACAAGCCTAGGAACCGCAGCTGTTAATCCTAGGAACTATACCTAGAATTACAGGTAATTATTGCCAAAAACCAATGAGTCGATAGTGTATTTATTTTCAAGAAACTTGTATTTTAAATTTAACATGTTATATTTTTTAAATTATTTTTATTTATGTTTTTTTTTTTGTTAGACAATTCAGAAGATGTGAAAGATATAAAACCGGTTATAACAAATGATGTTAAAGAAAACATACAAAAGAATTTCACTTTACCATTATCTAATCATAATAGCAATCGACCATCCACGTATGAAAAGGGTCATCTTCCTCCTATGTATTTACAAGATCCTTATGATGGTTATCCTATTGACGAAACTATTCCGGATGCTTCTCCTTGGTCACCTCAAGAAGTATTTCAGTATTTTGTTAAATATTTTGATCCAGAAACGGCAAAAATTTTCAAGGATCAGGTAATAAATATTTTTTTTATTTGAAGTAGTACTAGATTAAAATGCATTGTATGCAGACCGGTTAATGTCAATTTTTCCTCTTCAGCGTTGCTGAGAGTAAATTGTTTTCAGGTAACTCAACATAATATTTCAACTTAATAGAAAGCATTCTATAATGTTTTAATAAATTACTGAGCATTTAAAAAATCTTCTAATCAATTGGTTCAAAATTGAATTTTGTTTACTGAATAATATTATAGTAAACATAATTTTAAAAAACCCTGAAATCTGCATCTTCATTGAATGTAAATATGTACATTACTTATTTTGCGATTAATTTTGTATTCTGTGATATTGTGATTTTTATTTTTATTTTTCCATTTAGATAGTGCTATAGGTCTAGAAGGGAAAGTATTGTAATCTGCCCAATTTGAGTATATGCGGTTTTCACTAGATATTGACGTTTTGATACTCAAGGAACCCAAAAAACCGGATGGAAATTTTCCAGATGTTAATGTTTATATGTACGTGTGTTTGGTGTTGTGTTGGCCTCTAAATCATCTTGTCACCAAATGGCTTTGTCGGCACGTTGCACTTAATAACCTCATTAGTCCAGAGAAGGACTGTTGTCATTGATCGGTTTCGACGGCTTGTTGTAATTAATAACCTTATGGTAGCCCTGAGAAGGGCTGTTGTTGAATGGCTGTGATGGCTGATAATTTATAACCTTGTGAGGGCTTTGCAGTGTCAGGTTGGCGTCGGTCATCTTTTGTCGGCGTGGCTGAGGTGATTCTCCCTGAGTGATGCCACGCTGGGCCAGCTCCTACTGCTGAGCCTGCTGGCCAGGGCAATTGAAGCTGGCGAGCTGGAGCAAGAAGATAGCATCCATGTCCAGCGGCTCCCTCGGCGGGCCAGCCGGGCCTGCTTCTTTGGTGGGGATGTTGGCATTCGTCGGGAAGTCCCATGTTGAAGCAGCCAGGGAACGTCTTGTCTTCTTCAGGTGGTGGTCAGTGATGAATTGAAAATTCACTCTCGTGCATGCTCTTTTATGAGAGCCTGAGAGTGGTGGCAGAACTGCGCAGCAGGAGTGACACTTGTACTAGCGCATGCGTATACTGTGCTCCAGCCGATTCTGAGCTGCTAGTGCTGTTTGCCAATATTAAATTAGGCATGTATGTAGTAACAATCTCTAGAATTACCGGACAAAATTTGACTACTTCTATATATATATATATATGAAAGATTACATGTATGATTATATTATATATATGAAAGATAATGGCATTGATGCCATTAATTTTTCAGATTAAAAGGTCAAGGAAGTGAGGCTGTATGGTAAGGTCACCTTCAGTATCTTGAGATCTCGCCTAATGAAGGTTATATTTGTTAGGTATGTTTGTTAATGATTATAAAATAACAATATTTTTTAAACAAATTTGCAAAATCGCACTGCCACCCCAAATGTTATTGTCATCTACTATGTTGAGATGTCACGGTGAGCGCTAGAATTAAATAACTTAATAATATTTAAACTCCAAAAAAGTAACTCTATCTGGCTGAGTCTCGAACTCAGTCGCCCAATTGACTGTATCTATGCATTAAGCCTTGCAGCTATACCAGTCTGCCGACCTTATAAGCGAAATTTGTTCTATGTAAGTTGTGAATTACATTATTTAGTGCTGACTATCACACTAGGACCACCAGACCTTTGCGAATTAAATAGTATACGCAAGTGCGTAGTTAGAATCATTGAATTAAACAAGAAAATATTATATTTAAATAAAATTATAATAATTTTAAATTACGTTTTGTGGGTAGGTGTGTGTTAATCTGTGCATCAGAAATAACCACCTGTGTTGTCAGTTTTTTTAACCCATGCATTTCCATGCAACAGCATAGTTTTAATTAGCATTGAACAAAACCTGTTTAATTAGCATTGAACAAGTTTCGTACAACCTACGATTTGCAAACATTATTGATTTTCTGTTGCCATTTTAAGAAAACTGCTGCAGAATCGCATTGAATACTTGTTGAAGCTTATGGTGACCATGCTCTTGGCAAATCACAGTACTTTGAGCGGTTTAAAAAATTCAAAAGTGGCGATTTTGACGTGAGAAATGAAGAACGTGGAAGACCACCGAAAAACTTTGAAGACAGCTAATTGCAAGCATTGTAGGATGAGGATGACACTTAGACACAACAACAACTTGCGGATTAGTTAAATGTAACATGAGAAGCCATCTCCATACGTTTGAAAGCCACGGGAAAGATCCAGAAGATAGGTTCCACATGAGCTGAATGAAAGACGGCAAGAAAATAGAAAAACCGCTTGCAAAAAGCTGCTCGACAGGTACAAAAGAAAGTCATTTCTCCATCGAATTGTGGTAGGTGATGAAAAGCAGATATATTTTGAGAATCCTAAGCGCAAGATCACGGGTAACTCCAGGCAAACCATTGACATCGATTTCAAGGCCAAATCATTATGGAATGAAGACAGTGCTCTGTGTTTGTTAGGATCAGAAGGGTGTGTTCTATTATGAGTTGCTAAAACCTGGCAAAACCCTTAACACTGAATGCTACTGACAACAAATGATCGATTTGAATCAAGCATTACATGAAAAATGACCAGAACATCAAAAAAGGCAACACAAAGTGATTTTGCTTCATGATAATCCACTATCATACACAGCAAAACCGGTCAAGGAAACGATTGAGGCGTTCAGCTGGGAAATACTTTCGCATACCGCTTACTCACCAGACTTGGCCCTGTCCGACTACTGTTTATTTGCATCGATGGGACATGTACTTCCTGAACAGCGCTTCATTTCTTATGAAAATGTACAAAACTGGCTTGATGTCTTGTTTGTCTCAAAAGAGCAACAGTTTTATGGCTTGGTATTCATAAATTGTCATAAAGATGAGGAAAATATATGGCTAGCGATGGACAATATTTCAAATAAAATATTTTTTATCACTTTCATACAATAAACGTGTATTTTCTATATAAAAATTTCAGTTTCATATTTACACACCTGGTGTATATGTGTATTTATACACACACACACTTGCATACAAGCTTCATCTTGATCATCTTTTTTAGGCTGATTTACTGATGTAAACAATTACTTGATAAATCAATTTTTAAACCTTCAAAAAACGGGGGCTGAATAAACTCAAACTTAAAATATCCATTTATTAAAGTTTTAATTTTCAAGATTATAAACCTAAACGTACCCAGTATTGGGACGTTATGTATGTGATCTAATTAAATTTTTACTACAAATTTTGGTTTTTTTCTTAGTTATATTTCTAATACTGCATAATTCTTAAGGCAAAACATGAATCTATAAAGAGTGACAAATTAGATCAAAGTTTTTTTTTATTGAACATTTTACAGTTGTACTTAATATTACATATTTAAATCGTTAATATTTAAAAAAGAACTGTAAGCATATTTGAAATAAAAATTTACTAAAGGTAAAGCTGGAAAAGTTTATGTACCCCTTTGCCGGCTGTTTTTTCTATTTTCATATTCAGTCAGAATTTATTAAAATATCCTTTGTTATAAATAGTGATTTCAATTTTAAATATTTTCTTAGACAAAAAATGTAAATGCTGTAATGAATATAGTGTTTTATCATAATGTAATAATATTTTCTTTACAAAAAGTTTTTGATATTGTTATTGCCGTTTTGTATGTGTATCTTCATGTATGTTAATACTGGATACATATTCATTATATCACAGGATGTTAACAAAAGTATTGCTCTGGGTGTCTGTTATTTACTTCAGATCTTTTTTTGTTGTAATTTGCTGCTATTTATAACTTCTTTTGGAGTATAACAGGAAGTAAATGATTATATATATATATATATATAAATACACACACACATGTGTATATATATATATACACACACATCACACACATGAGGGCTATCCAGAAACTAACTTATGTTTTGAAATAAAAAACCAACCAAATAAAAAAAAAGAAATTTTATTATGTACATTTGAAACTTAAACTATTTTTCTACATAGTCGCCATTTAAATTGAGGCACTTATAACGATGCACAAGCTTCTCAATTCCTTTTCTGAAGAAATCTGCTGCCTTAGATTTTTGGCACCCATCTTGCGATAACCAAGCTTCCCTGATACGATTTCATGCAGTAAACTTTATGAAATTTGGGGGAATGAAGCAAGTTCTGTAATTGTAATGCAACGACTTTCACAAATTTTATTGTTGATTTTCTTCATCAGTCATAAGGCTAGGCCGACCACTGCGGTCCTCATCATGAATATTGGTGCAGTCATTTTTAAACTGAATGCACCACTGCCTCGCTCCACCTTCACTCATTATTCCATCTCCGTGCTCCTCACAAAGTTGCCGATGAATTTCAGTTGGTTTGAGGGTTTTTGCCAGTAAAAACCTAATCGCTGAATGCACCTCACAACTTGCGGGATTTTCTATTGAAGTGTACTTTTCAATAATTAGTCCACTCAGCTTCTGCTCCTGAATAAGTAAAAAGCTTGCTTAGTTACCTGAGTAAGCTTGTTGTGTTGATTAACATAGTCTCAGGTAAATGTAAGCTGAACACAATTTCATTTTGGGTAGGTACCACGGTTGTCCTCCCCATCCCTGCAGTGAAATACCTCAGGGTGTGGATAGACAAGAACGTAGAAGTGTCTGTCAAATCCTAAGAAAAAAAAGGCTGTCATGATCAGTTGGATAATAGCCAACATGGGGGTTCCCACACATTGAAGCGGAGGGTCTTAATTGAGGTGGTATTCTCAAAAGTACTGTACGGAGCCTCAGTCTGGTCTGTCGCGCTGCAGAGGGGGAGAATCCATGTAATTCTTAGCAGGTGCACAGGCCTATCCCCTTCAGGTATGCTGCAGATACAGAACCGTCTCGGGCAGTGCTGCCCGAGACCTAGTGACTGTTAGAGACGAGACGAGTAGTGGCTGGACTTGTGTCCCTGGATTTTCTCATTCGGAAGAGGGAGGAAATGTATATTGGAGTGGGTAAGGCGGATGCAGAGGCATTGCTTGTTCGCAGGTGGTAGGAGAGATGGGATCAGTCAACAAATGGCCCTACAAACTGAAAAAACTGATCTCAGACCTCCAGAGATGGCTGTGTGAAAACACTGGGAACTAGGGTATGAGTTCAACCAGTTCCTTACCGGTCATTGATGTTTCACACCGTGCTTGTGCATGTGGATGCTGAGACCCTCCGCAGATTGCAATTACTGTTGGTTGGAAGACACTCCAGATCACATGGTGTTTATGTGCAATCATTTCCTACAGCAATGGGAAGCATGCAGAAGAGAATTAGGCAGGCTTACCCCAAAGAACATCTTGGGACTATGGTACAGACTGAACATTCATGGCACTTGGTGTCCATGGTGCCGGTTAAGATCATCCAAACCAAGTTGACAGAGGATGTCTTGAGATTAATAACTACCTCTGAGTCTCTCTTGGGGCAGGTCTCTGGTCCCAATAGGCCGGAAAAAATGCAGGATCCCAACAGGTTTGAGGTGAGTGGCCAGCAATGGAGACAAGATGTAGGTGCTGTGATAATAATACTGTAAGATGGTCCGGCATCCCATGTTAAGAGGGGAGGGGTTTTAGTAGGTAGGCCCACAAAGGAGAGTTCCATACTACTACTATCGGGTATGAGGCCACATAAGCCTATAAATGGTTTCCCCTTCTCCAACAGAAAGAAAAAAGTGTCTTCTGGAACAAGCATGGGATCATTCCCATAGGATTTTTTGCCACATGATGTCACTATCATGGTGAACATTACTGCCGTGTTCTGCACGATGTGCATAATACGGTAGAATTACACACGAATTACGGTAGAATTACTATGGAAGAAATGGCTTGATTTGATCACAAAGAGTGTTCTGTTTCTGCAAGATCTCATACTGCTCAATGCACAGTGCAAACATTAAAGGAAATAGTGGGGAATTTTTTTACGCCCCCCTATAGTTTGGACCTAGTGCCAAGTAATTTCTACCTGTTTGGGCCCCTAGAGAATTACTCAGAGGTCAGCATTTCCACAGTGATGACAATTGAAGCAGGCTACCCTAGTAGTAGGGCTATGTGGAAAAATAAATGCAGTTTCCACTCCTTGATGTTTTTTTTTTTTTTTTTTACAAAAAGGTCCTGAATTAACTTAAATGCCCCTTGCACGTTTTTTCCAGAATTTTTTAATGCTAAATTGTGTTTTTTGGTTGAAACGCCAAGATGTGGCAAAACCCCAAAGTGGAAAATTTTACCTGTTTTTCATACTTTCCTAGTTATATATTATTCTGTGGAATTTTCCAGTATAACTTCATAGTCGGGAAAGTAAAATAGTAAAAAGTAATTAATAAAAATGCCAGCCAAAATGTGGAATGTTACATTTTTTCATCCTTCCGCTTTCTAAATCCTTGATTCTTTCTTCATGGATAGGACTACAGGGATTTTATTAGCTACCTCATTGATTGCTATTTTCAGTTATGGGTGGCATAACTGCTGCTGCAGTGGGATGTTCACTCTTGGCTATTATATGAGGATTCTGATTTACATCTTAGGGTTGCATGAAAATCTCAGTTTGTAGCCGTGGTATCTATCGGGTTAAATTAAAACCTATACACCTATAATTTAAATCTTAATATATTTATTTTTTTTTACTTTTGTTACAAATTTGTGTTGTAACTTTGTTTCTCATATTTAATTTTTTTTCTGTTTAGGAAATTGATGGACAGTCATTACTTTTAATGAAAAGAAGCGATGTATTAACCGGTCTTTGTTTGAAACTTGGACCCGCATTAAAAGTATATAGTCATGTTAAAAAATTACAGATACGTCGAAGTCATCCGAAATTATTGTGGTCATAATTATTATTTACATATGTGTAAATATCTGTGTAAATATTTTTTACCGTATAAGTACACTTGTTCAGTGTAACTGACTGCCTTGCTTTTATTAATAAAAAAAAAGAAGGAAAAAATATATATAGAATTATTTATTTATAAGTAATAATAATGATGTAACTTTAGTATTGTATTCTAATAATACATCCGTATTTATTTTCTTAAATGTACCTACTCGTATACATCTATTCATTAGTAAAATGTTATTTATCCGATAATAAATTAAAAAATTATTATTTTTTGTTTTATTAAAGTATATTAATAGTGAAAATTATTTTTTTGTAGCAATTTATAGCATGAATGTTTAAAAGTTTGTTTATGTTAGGTTATAAATTTGATAAAGTGCGTTTTTTTGTGTTTGCATAGAAATAGTGAGAATTATTTTTTTACAATAAATTACCGATTGAAGTCATTAAAGATCACAGTATATAGAATAATATAAAAATTATTTGATTCTAGCAAATGTATATCAAAATGGCTAAATGAAATTTATTTCATTTTGTGACCAAATTAACATTATCTGAACTTGATCAGCGCAGCAGCAACTCAAACAACTTAAAAAATGAAATAACTGATTGCGATTGAAATAGGATAAAGTAATCTACCTGATTTTACTTTCTTGGCATCATAGCTCTAGAGCATTCGTTCTCAAAATGGGCAGTGTAGGCCTTCAGGGGGCGGTAGAAGACCTACAGAAATTGGATCTGTTCAGGCATTCTAGAAAGGCTATGGCTGATTAAAAAAAAAAGGTAAAAATGATGTATTCCTGACATTTCAAACTAAAATTAAATGGCTACTTCAATAGTACAAAAATTAAAGGGATACTATATTTTGTGATAAAAAATGATCATCGTATTCAAACTACTTTAACCACAAACCAGAGGCTTAGAGAAAGGAATAAAAAAATATAATTAAAGTTTTAATACTCTACTTTTTGACAGTATATTAAAGATTTCAAAAATCATCAAACTAAAAAAAAATCTGAGAAGTTTTAAAAATTTGAAAGTTCTTCGTGTTTGATCAAGCGCATAGAGGGAAACAAATTTTTTCAGTAAACTGCATTAAAATCTTTTAAAAGCTTCAGACTATAGCTTTAATTTCTTCATTTTTTTTTTGTACGTCTATGATTTTTCTGAACTGAAGTATTCCACTTTAAAGAGAAAAGACCACTTTTGCCTTTAATGCTGCATATCTCCCGATCTAAGCGATGTATTGATACAAATAAGTATGGAAATTAAAGGGTTTTCATCTAGCCAATCTTGCTATAATGACAAAATTGTGAGGTCTTTAATGTGGCATTGTAGTTTTGGCTTTTGTTCATTTTGCGCCTAGGTATTGAAATCTTTTAAGATCGAGACTGCAACACGTATCACCTGCTCTCAGGATCATGTTACCTTGAACCCTCACAGTTCATTACCATCATGGTTGTCAGAATAATACTGATAACGATTAAAGTATTCAGGCTTTATAGAGACTTTGTAAAATAAACTAAATCGCAAGACAGAGTAGTAGTAACTACGGTAATTAAAGTACATACACCTTTGACAACAAAAAATTCCTATCTTATTTCTGATGCTAAGGCGACAGAAATATAGAAGTAAAAGAATTAATCTTGTTTTCATCAATGAAATATTTTATTCACAACTTCACCCCCAAGGCGGGGTAGGGCCTTGGTTTACGGCTTAAAATCTTTCCTGGGTTAACATGAATGTATCCTGCAAAATTTGAAAGCAAGTGGTCGGTTGGTTCTTGTACGATGCAAGAACAAACAGACAAAATTTTGACTTTATTTATAAGATTATTACTAAATTACATTATAAATAACTTAATTTATCGCATTATTGTTAAATTATTTTTGCACACCTTTATTATGGAGGAGAGTAGGTGGACTGTCTCTCAGAACCTACTTAAACAAGTCATGATTTTTGCACTCACTGGCCTTATATGAACTCCAGCAATCCTTTCAATCGATTGCAGGTGAGCTTCTGTCTGGGGTTCCGTGAAATTTTGCACGTTGTTGTGACTGTAGCGAGTGTATTGTCTGGGCAATTTTGAATACCTCTGCAGACTCGCCATTCATTACAAATTATTGATGAACCTAGTCTTATTCTTCCTCGATAATAAATATCGATGTTTTTGCACTTCTACAAGGAAGCATTCTTTTTTTCCTTATAACCAAAAACAACACATTGCTGTGGTAATACCCAGACAACCTGATGTTTCTGATGAGAAGACATTCCCTTGCATATAATTGGACAACTACCATAGCACGATGGTCTATTTCCAATTCTTGTTCGTAAATTTGATAAATAGCAACAAGCCCTTCATCCAACGGTAAATAAAAAATACAATTCTACAAAAGGGTAAACGCATAAGGAATGTATCCCGATGAACGTGTTTTAAGTTCCCAAAATAACCTCAGGTACACGTCTGACTGTTCTATGTACCTTAATGCTAAACCGTATTATCCTCTTGTGTTTGTATTCATGATTTACATTCTATTCAATATTCTTGCAGAAACATGACTTGTTGTTTTACTATCGACCAATCACGCGTCTAAGTAAACAAGAAATAACATTATATAATCGATAAGTTTGTGCGCGTACTGATAATTTTTGCAAGCGACAATATTATTAATGTTTTCCCCATAAAAAAAATCATTAAGGAGGTTTTGGATTTTTTGGAGGCCACGGTATATGGCCTTGGCTTTTACCCATCTGTCTCGTTCATTCTGGCTAATGAACACGATAAAATCTAAGGGAAATAAATTTAATTTAGATTTTTGAGTTCGTGGCGGTCGAAGAAAGCGATAATCATTTAACGTATCTAGATAATATTTTCAATAATAGTTTTTTGCAGTATAAAAAAAGAACGTCTACTCAAATTTTGATGAAACCATACGTAACATTAAACTTAAAGAATGCCATCTACTTTCTTCAAATTGGGACGTTGATTATCATGTCTGTAATGCATCCATAATATTGAAAAATAGCTTCATCCATAAAAATTACATCGTTTAAAATTAATTCGCTTTTGATAATTTTATCTAAAATTTCAATCGTGAACTTGATACATCCTTCTGTATCAGATGCGATAAGGGTATGTATATTGAAATGTATTGATATTTGAAAAATTAAACAATATAGCTACATGTAATTATTGTTTTTATTTAAAATTTGTACGCTTAAAACCGAACAAAAGAAAAATGAAGTAAAATAATTTTATAGAGTCGTATTTATCGACGAATCTTTTGAAAAATACAGTATGATGAATAACGATTCTGAATTCAGGTTGTAAAAATGTTAAGACAAAAACTCTTCCCGACATCGATTGTCAGATCAAATTTTACTCTAATAAACAATTTTTTTATATAGAAAAAATATTTGCTATTTAAAATGACTTAGTGTAGCGAACAGGATTTTATTATGTTATTATAGATATGAAAAAATCTGCATTTAGATTTTACCTATCGTTTTAGTTTATATATAACATTTATTAAACTTGTTAAAAAGATTAATAAAACCTAAATAAATTTAGTTTGGTTGTACTATTTTGTTTTAAACTGGTAATTTCAGATTTATCTTATCATTAAAGAGTCGAGTTGCTTTGTATATCCATATCCCTTCTCACTCAAGAGACTTATATATTAATTATTCGTTTTTTAGTATGAGAGCCGATATCAAAAATTTCTGTGAAGGAGATTGTTAACAGTTTATTTGTATCAAATTATGTTTTTTTTTTTCAGTCATTTGACTGGTTTGATGCAGCTTTCCAAGATTTCCTATCTAGTGCTAGTCGTTTCATTTCAGTATACCCCCTACATCCTACATCCCTAACAATTTGTTTTACATATTCCAAACGTGGCCTGCCTACACAATTTTTTCCTTCTGCCTGTCCTTCCAATATTAAAGCGACTATTCCAGGATGCCTTAGTATGTGGCCTATAAGTCTGTCTCTTCTTTTAACTATATTTTTCCAAATGCTTCTTTCTTCACCTATTTGCCGCAATACCTCTTCATTTGTCACTTTATCCACCCATCTGATTTTTAACATTCTCCTATAACACCACATTTCAAAAGCTTCTAATCTTTTCTTCTCAGATACTTCGATTGTCCAAGCTTCACTTCCATATAAAGCGACACTCCAAACATATACTTTCAAAAATCTTTTCCTCACATTTAAATTAATTTTTGATGTAAACAAATTATATTTCTTACTGAAGGCTCGTTTCGCTTGTGCTATTCGGCATTTTATATCGCTCCTGCTTCGTCCATCTTTAGTAATTCTACTTCCCAAATAACAAAATTCTTCTACCTCCATAATGTTTTCTCCTCCTATTTTCACATTCAGTGGTCCATATTTGTTATTTTTAATACATTTCATTACTTTTGTTTTGTATTTGTTTATTTTCATGCGATAGTTTTTGCGTAGGACTTCATCTATGCCATTCATTGTTTCTTCTAAATCCTTTTTTCTCTCGGCTAGAATTACTATATCATCAGAGCAAATCGTAGCATCTTTACATCATTTTTAACATCATTAACTGCTAGTTCCATGTAAAGATTAAAAAGTAACGGGGATAGGGAACATCCTTGTCGGACTCCCTTTCTTATTACGGCTTCTTTCTTATGTTCTTCGATTATTATTGTTGCTGTTTGGTTCCTGTTCATGTTAGCAATTGTTCTTCTATCTCTGTATTTGAACCCTAAATGCTTTTTTTAAATGCCCTTTTTTTAAATGCTGAACATTTTATTCCAGTCTACGTTATCGAATGCCTTTTCTAGGTCTATAAACGCCAAGTATGTTGGTTTGTTCTTCTTTAATCTTCCTTCTACTATTAATCTGAGGCCTAAAATTGCTTCCCTTGTCCCTATACTTTTCCAGAAACCAAATTGGTCTTCTCCTAACACTTCTTCCACTCTCCTCTCAATTCTTCTGTATAGAATTCTAGTTAAGATTTTTGATGCATGACTAGTTAAACTAATTGTTCTGTATTCTTCACATTTATCTGCCCCAGCTTTCTTTGGTACCATGACTATAACACTTTTTTTGAAGTCTGGCGGAAATTCCCCTTTTTCATAAATATTACACATCTATCAATCGCTTCCTCCCCTGCACTGCGCAGTAATTCTACAGGTATTCCGTCTATTCCAGGAGCCTTTCTGCCATTTAAATCTTTTAATGCTCTCTTAAATTCAGATCTCAGTATTGTTTCTCCCATTTCATCCTCCTCAACTTCCTCTATAACACCATTTTCTAATTCATTTCCTCCGTATAACTCTTCAATATATTCCACCCATCTATCAACTTTACCTTTCGTATTATATGTTGGTGTACCATCTTTGTTTAACACATTATTAGATTTTAATTTATGTACCCTAAAATTTTCCTTAACTTCCCTGTATGCTCCGTCTATTTTACCAATGTTCATTTCTCTTTCACTTCTGAACACTTTTCTTTAATCCACTCTTCTTTCGCCAGTTTGCACTTCCTGTTTATAGAATTTCTTAAGTGCCAATAGTTCCTTTTACTTTCTTCATCACTAGCATTCTTATATTTTCTACGTTCATCCATCAGCTGCAATATATCGTTTGAAACCCAAGGTTTTCTACCAGTTCTCTTTATTCTGCTTAAGTTTGCTTCTGCTGATTTAAGAATTTCCTTTTTAACATTCTCCCATTCTTCTTCTACATTTTCTACCGTATCTTTTTTACTCAGACCTCTTGCGATGTCCTCCTCAAAAAACTTCTTTACCTCCTCTTCCTCAAGCTTCTCTAAATTCCACTGATTCATCTGACACCTTTTCTTCAGGTTTTTAAACCCCAATCTACATTTCATTATTAATATCAACTTATGGTCGTTATCAATGTCTGCTCCAGGGTAAGTTTTGCAGTCAACGAGTTGATTCCTAAATCTTTGCTTAACCATGATATAATCTATCTGATACCTTGCAGTATCGCCTAGCCTTTTCCAAGTGTTTATTCTTCTATTATGATTTTTAAATCGGGTGTTGGCAATTACTAAATTATACTTCGTGCAAAACTCTATAAGTCAGTCCCCTCTTTCATTCCTTTTGCCCAGCCTGTATTCACCCACTATATTTCCTTCCTTGCCTTTTCCAATGCTTGCATTCCAATCTCCAACTATTATTAAATTTTCATCTCCTTTTACGTGTTTAATTGCTTCATCAATCTCTTCGTATACACACTCTACCTCATCATCATCATGGGCGCTTGTAGGCATATAGACGTTAACAATCGTTGTCTGTTTAGGTTTTGATTTTATCCTTATTACAATGATTCGATCGCTATGCGTCTTGAAATACTCCACTCTCCTTCCTATCTTCTTGTTCATCACGAAACCTACTCCTGCCTGCCCATTATTTGACGCTGAATTAATTACTCTAAAATCACCTGACCAAATTATGTAAATATTCTAAATCTGTTTATATTTTGAAAGTGGGTTATTTTATGATCCTTTAATTTTGTCGGCCGGTCATCATCCTTGATAGCATCTAACGTATATTATCTTACCTTTATACACAACCGACCGTAATCCTACTCTGCAAGATCTTCATTCAGAAGTACTTCGGTGGTTTTCCTACTGTAATTTCTCGATGTAAGTAAAATATTTTTTTTCTATTTCTATATGTACATTTGCAATCTGTTCAAATTGTAAACTATAAGCAACCCCATGACCCTATGAGATATATATATATATCCTATCACATGTCATATAAATGAGATTTAGTCCTGTACAGATGTAGACCAACTATTTCTGAGATGCGTGCTTGATTGACCCTCAAGCCGGTATTATAAAAAATATTTATTTACATAAAATATAGAAAATTTAAACGTAACATTAATCATCACATTCTGTCATAGTAATTATTCGTTTGGATACAAGTGTTTGAAACCCTATTGTGTTTAATCGTCTTGAAAAAACAACATTAATGGTTTTGTTGTAGCTTGCACCAATCGACTGTTCATTGTAAAATTGAATGTTTCAAAAAGAAGCTATTTAAGCGCTTCTGATTTTTCATCGGCAATATTGACACTGAAGTCAGCAGACGAAATAAGTGATAATTCATGATGTTTGTGCTCCATCCGTCGAGCGATTTGTTCATTATTATTCTGCTAGTACTCTCTTAAGGAATATTTTTATTTCATCGATTATTTTCCCGACGATTGGAAATTACTTTAAGCGCCTGTTATAACATGAACGCTACAGTCGAATGGTTCAGACAGGTCTATTTCAACTATAGTAATAAGTAGCGCTGAGAAGAAGAAACCCCCTTGGAGCATTTATTTAGCGAGTCAAAATGGTGTAGCTTTTAACAGGTTTTTCATGATTTATGAGAGGTTAGCTTTTTTATTAGTACGATACGCAAGAAACCTTTTTATTTGCCGTAAACGTCTACAAAAACAATGTAAGTTGTGCAAATTTGAGATTTTTATCACCGGCCCCATCAGAGTTATTTGAAGCCAAAATTTGAATATTTTTTAAAAACATTAGTTTTCATAAGTTCATATAAGTTTAAGGTTAAGTATATCACCGTTAATATTATTCACGGTAAGACTACTAACATAAGCCTACATATAAAAAAAAGTAATTCAAACTATGTACGCCATCCCTGGCTCTTGAAAAAAAATTACCAATATTGAAATTTCATTCTTTTTCATATTCAACTTTGTCGGTAATTTTCTCATAGAAAGAAATAAGTAAGTAAACCGCTAGACCGATATTTTACCTTGAGAAAATGCGTATAAATTTTTTTGGTTCCTCCTTCCAGGACCGATAGTTTTTTAGCTATGATTTTTTCCGTACACCCTTACAATCACAAAAATAGATGTGCGCACAGTAACAGAAATGACCGTCATAGGTAAACCGCTTAATTAAAAAATTTAAAAAAAATAGTTTTAAGGTCCTGAAACGTGCAGGAAAGAAGCGGGTAAGTTACAGTTTTTTTGAATCGGTCAAGCAACCGACTATGTTTTTTTGGGATGCTTCAAATGGATCGACTCTTGCAGTACAATAAGTTTTGACAACGAACCACTTCTGAAACGTGTTAAGATATAAAACAATGAAGATAAGAAAGTTACATGTTTCTACGTTCATTATCCTCATTCGTCCTCTGAAGTAATAACTTTTGGCGGTTCTAGAGGCTAAATCAGAAATTCCGTTGTCGATTATAATTCAAGCAAAATATTCATCAACCTTTCTGACCGATTTGCTGCATATAGCTCGCCACACTGTAGGTGTATAAAATGGAAAAGCGGATTTGAATTAACGTTAAATGCGTGCGGGGAAGGCTCATATCTTTTGTAAATAAAAACGGGAAAGAAAATTAGTATTACAGGTTTTGGAGAGAAACTTGCCGTTGCGTTGTAACCTAACAAACAAATTCCAGAAAGAATTGTAAGTAAAAAGACTGTTGTGAAAGGTAAACGTGGTTGATGCGCAATATGTTACCAGAAATTTACCGCTAAACACGGTAGAGACTATGATGTTAAAAATTCAAAAAGCGTTACCGTCTGTTGCTCTGAAAAAAGGTACGTGTGTTCAAATTGTTTTTTTTACCCGTTAAGTTACGTTAAAAAAAATAAACTTTCATATATAATAACTTGTGAACAATTTTTTTTTGTGTTAAAAAATTGACATTTGTCTTCTGCGGCTATTATAAATGTGAACTAGAATATAGGCCTACGCACAGTTTATTTGTGTTTCTAATTTAGTCTATTTACAATTTGCCATAGTAAAAAAATACGATTAATTTATGAAATCAAGTATTTTATAGCGTAATTTCATCTCGATATTATTTGCATTAAATTTTCAGATTACTGTATTAGGCTATTTTACATAATTATAGATTTTTCAACGCAGTTTCATATTTTCATAGGTATATCGTGTCACATTTTGTACGCATGACTCCTATTCAAACGTGAAAATGTGATTTTCCGTTTGTGTAGCCCACGCGTACAAAAGATGGACACAATAGATGTTCAATTTTTTGTTAAATTGTTGCCAAAATCTTAAAAGTCATTTATAAAAAAAAAAAACATTGGGTTGGAGAGAAATAAATTACCCGATAACCGAAGTGTCAGTACTAATTATTTCTCTACATTTGAACAATTATAAAACCTTGTACATATAAACCAATAACACATATTATTTTGTAGGCAGAGGTGTGTAAATATATAATAATCTTTGCCGATTGACTTTTGTCGATCACAATTTTTAATCTCTGGAATAAATCACTTTGGAAATAAATACAGTGCATTTTCTCCTGCTTCATTTGCCTTTCGTAACCTTGCTTAGATACAAATAGCGATTTTCTTGTTTTCTAAATGTCATCTTCATTTTTACAATCTTACCGCATTTGTTTCCTATATAGCACTGGTGAAAACCCAGTGCTATAAAGGACTGGGTTTTGCAAATCACTTAATTTTCCCCCTTTGCATATTTTACCTTTTAGTCTTCACATTGTCAATAGTGCCCTTATTTCTTCTACTGTTCTAGCGCACACGACAATGTTTTCTTTGGCTATAATACATCTTTACCTCATTATTTCGTAGTAGCAGCGACTAAATAATATCTTTTAGTAATTTGCCAGTTTTTTTTTTTTTTTAGTTAAGCTACTACATTTTACCCTGCCCTTTACCGTAACTTCATTGATTCCTAGTTCGTAATTAATTGCAGAGATAAAAATAAAATCAGAAAGAAGACGTATTTATTATGTATAAATTTATACAAAATTTTTAGTAATTTATCGTTAAATAAAACATTTATTTCACAGAAAACTAAAATTTACTGAAAATTATTATATCGTTAACGTTCATTATTATTTTCAAGAATTATGCGAACTCATTTCTTGTTTGAATGAACACTAGTAAATTCACTTCATATAATACGTAGATACAAAAAATACTTTTTTGTATATAAATATAAATTATATTAATTGCAGCCCTCATAACACTCTTGCATTATATAAGCTGTAGTCATTCGCAGACAGAAATGAATAAATAACGCTACAAATCATTTATCTTGTGCTTTGCAGAATTAGATTTGACCGGTTTGTTTCTTCTCTACAGATCAAAATGATATTTATGTTTTTCAGTCGGGCGATGCGTTAACGCTGTGTTAAAGCAGTTGACTTTAACGGAAACAGAATTGTAGTAAAGGTCCAAAGATCGTTATCTCGATAGAGAAGCAGATCAGAACTGCCGGCTACCCGCTAGAAGCCAGAAGGGATACTTTTATCGTTTTCATGACGACCATCAAAGGAAGATGATGGAAGTAGCGAGGAAACTTTTATCTTCAAAAAAAAAAAAGAAGAAAGTTTTACTGTTTTTAACTATTTATTAATAATATTAAATATTTTACGGTATCGCAACATTTTTATAATTATAATTATTATTTTTAATAAACGATAAACCTCTCTATTTTAAAAATCCCGGTACTCAAAATAAATTGGTTTTTAATATAACGAAGTCAAAAAACATTTATTTAAATGACGTTATTAATATAGTACTTTTGATAATCGATTCGCTAATTAGAAAGGCGATGTGTTTTCAGCCTCTTCCTCATCAGTATCATCGAGTGTTATCTGAAATATTGCAGACGTATCATAAAACAAAGAATATAATTATACATTTTTGAACACGGATTAAAATATAACGGTATACGGCAGAATAACAATTTTTTTTAATGATTATTCGCTCGAGTATAAAGTATTCTTTAACTTATCTTCTCCCATCGTAATTTTTAATCGCATACATTATGCGTTCTAAGAAACCTAGTTCTGATACTAATAAGAATTTGCCACAACTCATTTGTTCCGGTTTGTCTTAAAAACTTCTTTCAAACTTTTAGCCCAAATATCTTATATTTTTCTATAACATTACGTTTCAGAATACTAAAAGTTAAGCGACTATCGCAGAAGATTCCCAGAATTTATCGCTGTTATATCTTAGGCCCAAAAGTTTTGCTCTCGGTTTTCATTTAATTACCTCGTTATGAAAAACACAGTTAAGCTATCGGTCACGCTATTGTGAATATTCAATCGTTTGAAAAAAAAATATTATAAGAGCACCCCATTGCACCTCTCAAAACAGTCCCCGTTGGAAGCCCGCTATTGTTAAACAGAAATTTTTAAAATTTATTTAATATTAATTTTATTTAATGTAAATTTTTTTTTGTCTCCAGTCATTTGACTGGTTTGATGCAGCTCTCCAAGATTCCCTACCTAGTGGTAGTCGTTTCATTTCGGTATACCCCCTGCATCCTACATCCCTAACAATTTGTTTTACATATTCCAAACGTGGCCTGCCTACACAATTTTTTCCTTCTACCTGTCCTTCCAATATTAAAGCAACTATTCCAGGTTGCCTTAATATGTGGCCTATAAGTCTGTCTCTTCTTTTAACTATATTTTTCCAAATGCTTCTTTCTTCCTCTATTTGCCGCAATACCTCTTCATTTGTCACTTTATCCACCCATCTGATTTTTAATATTCTCCTATAGCACCACATTAATTCTATTATTTTTGTAATATTCGTTCGATTGATTTTAATTATTCAGTTCAAACGCAGCTCACACAATGATAGAGATATTTCTTTATTTTTATTTTTTTTGAGATGAATTTTATCAAAAACCTCAGGTATGCGAAGAAACACGGGTAAAAATTTGTTTGTGACTGATCTGAGTAGTATTTTGTTTATCCAGAACAAAAAAATACCCTCGTCCTACGTATATCCATCTCTCTGTCTATATGTTATAGACTACGCTATCTCAAAACATTGTTAATCTTAAAGGTTTCTTCAATAATTTTCTGTGCAAATGCACAGAAATTATTGAAGCAAGGTGATTTGCAGCTGAGATCACAACCTCAGCTGCAAATCACCTTGCTACAATTTTTATCATTTTGTAAGCGTCAGTCAGGTACGTGTAAAATTTAAAACCGTTATCCACTTTCTCTTGTAGGTAGAATTCTGCGTACCCGTAAACTTGTTTGCTTTTATATTAAAACTTAATCTGTTAATTATCAAATTAATACGCCGATAAATGTCGATAATTTGCCTTACTTAATAATGTTATTTTTGATGTAAACCAAAAAAAATTGAGTATCCTTTTAAAAAAAATTGTTTAATTATAAAATTTTCCTCTAATTTTAAGCGAAGCCAAGCAGTATTTAGATTTGTAATAAATGAAAGATTTTCTATAATGAGTGTTTATGTAGTCGAACAGGAAGGTAGATTGTACTTTATGCTGTAAACAATGTTCTAACTTGTATAAATAAGATTAATTTGAATAGAAATTATGAAAAATAAGGGGAATATAAACGAACAAGAATATATAAGTGTAATTATAGTATTAGTATTTCAACAACGTGAAAAAGAAACAAATAAATACTTGCGAGTATGTATCGCATGACATTTACTGTCTAGGGCATAAGATCTATACTCTAAGGAACTGGGGAGTTCAAAACTCCTTAGAAATCATACCTCCATGGGTGAAGTCGCTGTTCGCTAAATTGTCTACTTATAGTCTTCCAGAATCCTAAAATTACTGAATAACTATGATAACACGAGAGAAGGGTTCTACGGCAAAAGTTTATGCGTGATGTTTTTGGATCCTGTAAGTTAAGAAAGTAGAATAAAGCCGGATAAGTAAAGGTTAAACTTATCGGTATGTAGCGAGAAAACTTTCCCGTAATATGTACTAAAATGTCGCCGATTATTCACAAACTCATCGGAAACAATTAAGTTCATTACGGTATTCTTTTTTCTCCTGTGCAAATCGGCTGAAAGATTTAACCTAACGTGAAAGTAGTATTTTTTGTGTTCAAAAATTCGATCGCTTTTTTTTCTTGTAACTAAGCGGTATTGACCGCTAAGATTATAAATTGCTATTAAATGCCGACAGCACACGATGAAACTACCGGCATTATTGGACCTTAACAATTTACAAGGACCGGTTTATTAAATGCGGTTTCGTTAGTATTTATTTTTATTTCGTACCTTTTGCTCTGCAACATAGCATTTTATCTTTACTTGTATCTTTCATTATCTAAAAGTTACTTCTCGAGTCGTTTTAGGTGTTACGGAAATATTAGGTTTGTAAGGAGAGTAGAGTATTCTTTTACGTTCAAATACTCGAGTGCAGATTAATTTTTTTTTTTTTTTTACCTTGTTAAACATCCCCGGCCTCGCCGTTAGGCTATGCTCAGGAATCTCGGAGTGTCGTGGCAGTCGACTCCCCCTGTCATGCCTTCTTCACGGCATCCCATCGGAGTCCTCTCAGTTTCATCGAAATGCAGTAGCCCTCCCTTCTGGACGACCACTACATCCCTCCGCTGAGAGGCTAACCTTCCCGTCCCTGCAGATTAATTTAAAAACGGTTATTTACACGTTAATAAAATTTACGTTACGAATTATTTTATTATTAATTAATATGGCTCGAGAGTAAATACAATTAGTAAATGAAAACGTTCGACGATCACCGTGTAGAGATGAATTCCTGTTTCCTCCCGTTTAAAAGATTATGGAAATTTTTTTTTTTTTGCTTGGTTTTTCTGGGTTTCAGTTTATAATCGCCCGAACAGGATGCGTATGTTAAAAAACTAAACGTTAAAATTCACAATCGGAAACTAATTAAAAACAAAATCATCTTTTAAAACAAAATACATCTTAAAATGAAAAAAAAACCTGTCGTGCAAAGATTCGCGCTACATATACGATTAAGATAATAAAATGACTATCTACGGCGTGCGGGGTGAATAGTTGAAACACAATGATTCAAATATATGAATGTAAACGGGTTGCCCCGAGGAATTATAACGCATAAGATAACTTCGTTTCATTATCCCCTAGAATAGTTCAAAGTTAGCCGTCGGTATAAATTTGTGACGCGATGTCGCATAACAGATACAATCAACAAACCCACCGGGTTGGTCTAGTGGTTAACGCGTCTTCCCAAATCAGCAGATTTGGAAGCCGGGAGTTACAGCGTTCAAGTCCTAGTAAAGCCAGTTATTTTTACACGGAATTGAATACTAGATTGTTGATACCGGTGTTCTTTGGTGGTTGGGTTTCAATTAACCACACATCTCAGGAACGGTCGAACTGAGAATGTTCAAGACTACACTTCATTTACACTTATACATATCATCCTCATTCATCCTCTGAAGAATTATCTGAAAGGTAGTTACCGGAGGCTAAACAGGAAAAAGAAAGAAAGATACAATCCACACGAACGCGGCGCACTGCTAGTTTGGAGTCACAACTAGCACAAACTGTTGCATCTGTTTGAGTCATCGGATATCCACGAGTGCTCCCCGTCTCCGAACGGGAGATCCTCCTAATCTCCTCTTGATGGTTATTTCTGCACGAGGAGCTCTACATCCCAACCCCGTAGTTTTTCAACTATTTTTTCATCTGATTTTACATAATTAGACGTAAGAATATACGATAAGGAAAGAATCGTATAAGTTTCGCGATCGTAAAGAAAAAGGAAACGTAGAAAATTCAACAGATGATTTCAAATTTAGAAGAAATTATGGCATAATGAATAATAAAAATCACAGTCAAGTAAACGGGAGTAATGAGAATACAACGCAAAAAAATTGAACAGAGAAATATTTTAGATACGATGTAAACAAAGGTTAAAAAAAGAGAAAATGAAATAAAAACCAAAATAGCGAAGGTTTTAAGGAAGCGTTTTTTTTGCTTTGTTTTTTTTTTACAAATATACAACTATTATATAGTAAAATGAAATTAGATTTCATTAGAAGCGCTACGTTTGGAATATACTTCTGTATAATGTGAAGTGTATGTATTTCGGAGGAAATGATACGGATAAACCGAGTGAAAATAAACAAGTAATAAAGAAAGAATCAGAACAGAAGCTTTACCGGAAAACAATTTAGAATAAGAGAGTATAAGGATCGATTAAAACAGGGCTAAAAGGAACTAAGAATAGAGGCCGAAAAAGATTAAAAGTTATTTACGATCTAAAAGGAAACGAATGTAAAAAATTTAAGCGGAAATAGAAGCGAATGAAGACGCACACGATATTTGCCTGAGTACAATGATGATATTTGCGCTAAGTGCTGCGAATTAGTGTGTGCGGCGATTTCTTAAACCCGTTAGAATTATCTTAGTTATTTAAAAACCATTTTTTGAGGTAAAAGGGACCGCGTCTCAGCCACGGATTGTCGAGCCCATTTTTTATTTAGATAAATATTTATTGTAGCAGGTTATTCCCGATTAATTGTTACGTGTATTTTACCGATTATCTTCGTCAAGTAACATTCGTAATAATAAATTATTTTATATTAATTTTATATAGTAGCCATATCGGTTAGCGATCAAAGGAGTACGATTTCTTCGTAGTACCCGATGCTGTGT
Source organism: Lycorma delicatula (assembly GCF_047948215.1). Lineage (NCBI taxonomy): Eukaryota > Metazoa > Arthropoda > Insecta > Hemiptera > Fulgoridae > Lycorma > Lycorma delicatula. The sequence continues at coordinate 8,808,777 of NC_134466.1, read as the reverse complement.
GTTTTTACGGTTAGCGGGCTGTCTCCGCCTACTCGGCTACTATTTATTGGCTTAGAATAAGCTGGCGCGGTACGGTGCTGGCTTGCGCACCTGTCTAGCCTCTTGATATCTACTTCTTTCCGCTCTCACTCGCACCTTTCGTAATTCGCCTGATTATATTGTACGTAATTTTTGAAGGCGGTCCGTAGCATCCTATAGCATCCCCTCCACTGCTCTTAACATCACTCGGCGACTTTACGCACCGGCAACCAGAGTAGCGTTTCCAAAAATCTCGTCGATTAATTTGCGATGACTTGCATCGTATATCATTATGACGTCACTATTGTAGTAACCAAATACGTTCTGGTAATTTATTACAAATAAAATTATTTACGCGTATTATTTTGTTCAAGATGTATATGAAGTAATTTATTTGCTTATTTCTTAAAAATGTTTTTTTTTCAAGGTTAAACTAAGGTTTGCTGTAAATAAACAGTAACGATGACGTAATACAAAAGTTCATCGATCTGGTTGTTTATTTATTATAGTGTTTATATTATTTATTATAATGTTATGATTTTCTTTGACGTCGCGTAGTTATTATTTACGAAAATTATTTTTTAATACCGCGTACGCACCGATAAATAATATTCTTTTGAGGTTTTATAGGCCTACAAAACTGCAAAATAAATATATTAAATTGTACAAAAAATGCATAAGTAAATAAATTGTAAAAGATAATTTTATTTATATTATAAAAAAAATTATGAATACTACAGAGGTATTAAGTTCGTACTTTAATAAGAGTAAAATTAATTTAATTAATTATTATTTATAGTACAAATTTAGTAAATTTGTCCCATCAATTTCGTTCTTCTTCTTCGTATAACATTTAGAAAAGACCTCCTCTCACTCACTTCTACTAACACTCGATCATTTATTTTCCTATCCGCTTAGGTTGTTCTTCTTATTCTCCTCCATATCCACATTTCTATTGCTTCCAGTCTTCTTCTTTCTGCTTTCCCAAGCGTCCATGTTTCATACCCGTAAGTTGAAACACTCATGAGTTTTAGCGAACCGTTTCCTTATTTTCGAGTATTCATACTCGTTTGATTATCAGTAAGTATATTATTTTTATCCTGGAAAGCTCGTTTTGCCAGCGCTATTCTTCTTTTATTTCTGTGGCGCATTTATTGTCGCTAGTGACGGTGCTTCCCAAATAACAGAAACCGTCTAATTTAATATCAACCTTTGTGCCTTCCTTTGTTTTTCCTACAATCATAGTCTTTGTCTTCTCCTTGTAATTTTTCAGTTTGTTTTGTTATTACTTTAGATAGCGTTTCTCCATTCCTCTTGCTGATTCCGCCAGTAACACAATATCATCTGCAAAGCGGATACAATGTATGGATTTTCCATTAATTCTGATTCCTTTTGTTTTTTCTTTCGTTTCTACAATAGCTTTTTCAATAAACAAATTAAACAGAAACGGTGACAGCGGGCAACCTTGCCTGACTTCCCTTTTTATTTTGGATTCTTTCTTTAAGCCGTCGATTTCAATCTCCGTTTTCTGCATTTTATACAGATTCAGAATTAATCTTCAATCCCTCCAGTCGAGCTGTATTTCCCTCATCGCTTGAAATAGCGATTCCCAATCCACCTGGTCAAAGGCTTTTTCTAAGTCTAAAAGGTCTTCCTATTAACCCCAATTCTTCTCTCCAATTACACTCTCAGCGCTAGCATCGCCTCTCCAGTTCACTTCCCAGATCTGAAAGCTAACCGGTCTTCTTCCAAATTTGCCTCGATTTTCCCTTTTATTTGGCTTTTAACAATGGCGATTATCTTTGAAGTGCGGGATAACAAAGAGATTTTTCTGTAATTGGTACTATCCATTGCATCTTCCTTCCTAGAAATTATTACGGTTTGGCTATTTATAAGATCTAGCGGCGGTATCGTCCCTCTTCATAGCAGCATTTCATAAGCCTATACAAACACTCATTTGTTGACTCTCCTAATTCTTTTAATACTTCTACCGGGATATTATCTGTGCCTGTCGCTTTGCCATTATTCAGGTTATTCAAGGCGTTGACAAATTCTTCCTTAGATACAGGCGATCCCATCGCGTCTTTATCCACCCTATTTTCATCTTCCAGATATTCCTTACCGTTAACAATATCCTTTCCTTCATACAGCTCCTAAATATATTCTTTCCATCTGTCACCTACATCATCTAAATCGAAGAGAAGATCCATGTTTTTATTCCTTACCGTATTTTTTTTCGTTCTCGATTTTATCGTTATCGACTTCATACTCGAGTAAGCTCTGTCAGTTTTCCTCTTTCTAGGTTTTTCTGAATCTCCTCATTTCTGTCTTGCATCCGCCTTTCTTTTTCCAGTTTGCATTTTTGAGTAATCGTATTCTTTATCCTTTTGTACTTATCCAGGTCTTTTCCTCATAACTTGTTTCGCTCTTCAATGTGGACCAGTATTTCTTCGGTCATCCTTGGTTTCCTTGGTTCTAACATGTTTAGCCCTATTGTTTTCTTAGCCGTTACTCTTATGGTTTCTTTCATTCCTTCCCGTCCATCTTCTCTGCCGATCGACTCATCTGTCATTATTTTCAGCTCCTTAACTGTTTGCTCTTCCTTGAGTTTTCCTACGTACCGTTTATGCCGGCTAGCTTTTTTGTATTTCCGAAATCTAATATCGCACTTGCTATCGCAAAGACATGATCGCTATCTATGTCGTATCCAGGGTATGAATGACTAGACTTTATTTGGTTTTTATACTTATCCTTAACCAGAATATAGTCTTACAAGCATTGGAAAAGGCAAGGAAGGAAATATAGTGGGTGAATACAGGCTGGGCAAAAGGAATGAAAGAGGGGACCGACTTATAGAGTTTTGCACGAAGTATAATTTAGTAATTGCCAACACCCGATTTAAAAATCATAATAGAAGAATAAACACTTGGAAAAGGCCAGGCGATACTGCAAGGTATCAAATAGATTATATCATGGTTAAGCAAAGATTTAGGAATCAACTCGTTGACTGCAAAACTTACCCGGGAGCAGACATTGATAGCGACCATAATTTGGTGATAATGAAATGTAGATTGGGATTTAAAAACCTGAAGAAAAGGTGTCAGATGAATCGGTGGAATTTAGAGAAGCTTGAGAAAGAGGAGGTAAAGAAGATTTTTGAGGAGGAAATCGCAAGAGGTCTGAGTAAAAAAGATAAGGTAGAAAATGTAGAAGAAGAATGGGAGAATGTTAAAAAGGAAATTCTTAAATCAGCAGAAGCGAATTTAGGCGGAACAAAGAGAACCGGTAGAAAACCTTGGGTTTCAGACGATATATTGCAGCTGATGAATGAACGTAGAAAATATACGAATGCTAATGATGAAGAAAGTAAAAGGAACTATCGGCAATTAAGAAATGCTATAAACAGGAAGTGCAAACTGGCGAAAGAAGAGTGGATTAAAGAAAAGTGTTCAGAAGTGGAAAGAGAAATGAACATTGGTAAAATAGACGGAGCATACAGGAAAGTTAAGGAAAATTTTGGGGTACATAAATTAAAATCTAATAATGTGTTAAGCAAAGATGGTACACAAATATGTAATACGAAATGTAAAGTCGATAGATGGGTGGAATATATTGAAGAGTTATACGGAGGAAATGAATTAGAAAATGGTGTTATAGAGGAAGTTGAGGAGGATGAAATGGGAGAAACAATACTGAGATCTGAATTTAAGAGAGCATTAAAAGATTTAAATGGCAGAAAGGCTCCTGGAATAGACGGAATACCTGTAGAATTACTGCGCAGTGCAGGGGAGGAAGCGATTGATAGATTATACAAACTGGTGTGTAATATTTATGAAAAAGGGGAATTTCCGCCAGACTTCAAAAAAAGTGTTATAGTCATGGTACCAAAGAAAGCTGGGGCAGATAAATGTGAAGAATACAGAACAATTAGTTTAACTAGTCATGCATCAAAAATCTTAACTAGAATTCTATACAGAAGAATTGAGAGGAGAGTGGAAGAAGTGTTAGGAGAAGACCAATTTGGTTTCTGGAAAAGTATAGGGACAAGGGAAGCAATTTTAGGCCTCAGATTAATAGTAGAAGGAAGATTAAAGAAGAACAAACCAACATACTTGGCGTTTATAGACCTAGAAAAGGCATTCGATAACGTAGACTGGAATAAAATGTTCAGCATTTAAAAAAAGGGCATTTAAAAAAAGCATTTAGGGTTCAAATACAGAGATAGAAGAACAATTGCTAACATGAACAGGAACCAAACAGCAACAATAATAATCGAAGAACATAAGAAAGAAGCCGTAATAAGAAAGGGAGTCCGACAAGGATGTTCCCTATCCCCGTTACTTTTTAATCTTTACATGGAACTAGCAGTTAATGATGTTAAAAATGATGTAAAGATGCTACGATTTGCTCTGATGATATAGTAATTCTAGCCGAGAGAAAAAAGGATTTAGAAGAAACAATGAATGGCATAGATGAAGTCCTACGCAAAAACTATCGCATGAAAATAAACAAATACAAAACAAAAGTAATGAAATGTATTAAAAATAACAAATATGGACCACTGAATGTGAAAATAGGAGGAGAAAACATTATGGAGGTAGAAGAATTTTGTTATTTGGGAAGTAGAATTACTAAAGATGGACGAAGCAGGAGCGATATAAAATGCCGAATAGCACAAGCGAAACGAGCCTTCAGTCAGAAATATAATTTAACATCAAAAATTAATTTAAATGTCAGGAAAAAATTTTTGAAAGTATATGTTTGGAGTGTCGCTTTATATGGAAGTGAAGCTTGGACAATCTGAGTATCTGAGAAGAAAAGATTAGAAGCTTTTGAAATGTGGTGTTATAGGAGAATGTTAAAAATCAGATGGGTGGATAAAGTGACAAATGAAGAGGTATTGCGGCAAATAGAGGAAGAAAGAAGCATTTGGAAAAATATAGTTAAAAGAAGAGACAGACTTATAGGCCACATACTAAGGCATCCTGGAATAGTCGCTTTAATATTGGAAGGACAGGCAGAAGGAAAAGATTGTGTAGGCAGGCCACGTTTGGAATATGTAAAACAAATTGTTAGGGATGTAGGATGTAGGGGGTATACTGAAATGAAACGACTAGCACTAGATAGGGAATCTTGGAGAGCTGCATCAAACCAGTCAAATGACTGAAGACAAAAAATATATATATACAGACACACACACATAAACGGGAAATTAAAAAGCATTAGTGCAAAATTTTTAAGTCATTTAATAATATAAGGGAATTGTATGAATTTTGTTTTCGAGTTAAAAACATATGTCTGCCGCGTCACAATAAGCAGGAATGAACGTGTCCGTACCGTTGTCTTCTTCTTTTTTTTTATCCTTTTTTAAATACACCCAACATCCCCGGCTACTGCCGTTTGGCTATGGGCAGGTGTTGTGGCAGTCGACTGCCACCCTGTCTCGCCAGCTTTGGCTTCCCATCGGGGTCCTCACAGTTTCATCGAGATGCAGTAGCCCCCCCTTCTGGGCGACCGCTACATCCCTCAACTGAGAGGCTACCCTTCCCGGCCCTACGCGTACCGTTGTCTTGCGTCGTAGCAGTCAAACGCAGGTACGGACCAGACAACTGTGCTGCATTCTGTAGGACAGCTGCGTAGACTGCATTAGTTATAAGTAGCTAGCTAACCGGCTCGATATCAGTATAAAGATAATTTCGATATTAATAATAACATATATTGTACGTTTATTCTATTTATAGTATTAATATGCGCTTATATTATTAAGAAGATTATATAATATTTAATAAAAAAAATAAAAAATAAAATAAATTAAACTAACAACTTAATATACTCCGATTTAATTTTATTCGACTCGTTAATAATTATCGAAAATCAATTATAGTTGCAATAAACCGGTGGAAAAAAATTCAGTCGGTGATCGCGAGTGTTCGATGGAAAATGTAACCATGCGTGTCCTTTAAAAAATATTATTAATGTACAATTTTAAGGTAAATATATTATTTTTAAGCGTTTTATTGTTTAATAAAATTTAAATAATATTACTTTTATGTATTTTCCAGGTAACTAACTACTAAAATTTAAAAAGAGAAAAATTACAAATAAATTTCAAAAATGTTATTTAGCGTTACGGTATTATGATTTTACATTTTTTGTTCTTGTCGGTTATTCGGACGCCACGCTGTCCGTCGTGTATTGCGTTTACAAAATCGACTTGAAAACTTAAATGAAATAAGATAACGATAGAGTATAAGATTTTAGGTTAAAGTTAACGTTTAGGTAACTAACGACTTCGTGTACTGAACTTCGTACGATATCAACATTACCTAACGTAACTGGCTGCCTCTTTTTCTGTTTAACCCCCGGAATCAACGTAAGGTATTACTTCAGAGAATGAAATGTACGAGCGTAAGTGAAGTGTAGTCTGTACAGTCTCAGGTCGACCGTTAATCGAAACCCGAACGCTAAAAAACACCGGTATCCACAATGTAGTAGTCATAATCCGTATAAAAGTATCTGCTTTTACCAGGATTTGAACCTTAGTACTCTTAACTTCGAAATCGGTCGATTTACGATGATGAGTTAAGCGCTATACCAGCCCGGCGGGCTAATCTTACCGGCTAAGCTCGTTTAATTAGCCTTAAAAGTTAAATACTTTATTTAAAATTAATTAACCCGAGCGAATTAATTTAAGAATTAAACAAAAAAAAAATACTTATACGATAAAAATACCGTATATGACAAACAGCATGGTGTTCGGATAACCGACAAGTAACAATTTTATTTAAACCGCAATTTTTCTTAATTTTATTTAGGAGATTTTAAAAGGCGCAGTCAATTATTTGAGACGAAAGATCTCGTAGAAAATTTATTTTCTACGAGGCGCTTATCTCGTATCTTTCAGCGAGCTTTTTTATTCCAGTAATAAAGAATCGTTTACTTTGGTATCTGAACCTGTCTTTTATCACATCTGACCCTTTATTGTTGCCGAAGTCAATATTACGTAAAATTCGACGTAGAGATTGTAAGGTTTTACATACCCGCGCGCGAGCGAACACACACACATATTAATATTTGAACAAAGTGAAGAATAGTAATATATGAACAAAGTACAGTATTCATCCGGCTACGGCTATTCACTCCGTTTTGACTTATTAAAGATTTTTCTTTTCCGACTACTAAACGGTGCAATAAAGGAAATGATTCGTCGATGCAGCCTATATATGTTTTTCGCCTATTAAACGTAGAGCCATCAAAAAATCGCAAACAAAAATGTGTGCGCTTTTTTCTTATATTTTAATGTGTAAGATGGCGGGTTGACGTTGAAATTGGAAAATTTATTAAACTTCTTCTAAATAACGGAGACTGTTTAATTAAATTAAAAAAAGAAAATTCGTTGTTCGGTGGGGTGATGCGGAAAAAGAAGTTGCCATATCTTGATAAATATGTCCCGAGGATAAATCTTATAGTTTTGATAGGTCAAGAATGGTTTTTTCTCCAAGAAACCAAATCTTCCGTTTTTTGTGATTTAATAATCAACCTAAACGAAATATGTTGCAGAAATTTAAAAAAAAAATCTATTTTGTTGAATTTTTTAAAACGATCGGTAATGTAATAAAATTCTGTAAAATGTTATATCTCCGAATTTCGTTAACGTTAAACATTTAAATTTAGTTAGATGACATCCATATATATATATATACTAGCCGGCCCATCTAGCCAGAACCTGGACCCTCGGGGCTCAGGTCAGCCCAGACGAATCCCGGAGCCAACTCAGAGCCCTCGTTTCGGTCGCCATTCCCATCTACTCGGAGGGGGCTCCAACCACTTCGCCCCCCGCACTGTACGTAATCCTCACGGTAGTAAGAATAATACTGATTACAGAAAACTTGAAAATTACAAGAGATAGAATAATACTCACCTCACACACCTTTTGACGGTGGTTCCGGAGGCTAACCAGAAAAAGAGAGAGAGCAGTATTGTCGGCACGCAACTTAAAATTGAATCCCTTCCCGATTGACCGATGCGTAAAAATAATTATTAAATAACTACTCGACAATGAAACACTAAAAATATAAAATTTGAGTTTTTCTACCTCAAATCGTTCGATTTTTACACACACCGCGTAGTAACTGGAAAATTTTAAACGGCAGTTAAGCTTGTGACATTTAATTTTAAACAGCATTAAAAAAACCGACAATTTTGACGTAAAAAACTTCGTGATACGATAAATATAAAATTAGTATTCGTTTATCATTGGAGTTGTCCTCCCAAAGGGGTGTTTTGGTCTCACCGAAAACGGTTTATAGTGGGAGTATTTAATAAATTTGATTTTTTTACGATCTACTGTTGAAACGTTATTTAAGAGTTTGTATATTTTTTAAAAACGTAGAAGTCATCGAGCTACATTTAAACGCTTTTATTTGTCTAATAACTAACCGATCCTGAATTATTAATCTAATTCGAAGCTAACGTACGTAGACGCTTATGAACAAACAAAATTTTTCCCCGTTTTTCGTTTCTCGACGTTTAATGTATACGAATCGGAAAATTATTTTTTTATACTATTATCCTATTAATTATAGTCATAACTATCGGGTGGGGGGGGGGGGGGGGTGAACTTGCGAAACATAGAATTATTATTTTCTACGAATTATTACTATATACTTACGAATTATTTTCTAGAATTATTAATTTCTATTTTCTAAGCGTTGCAAGTTATCGAGTTAGTGTTTTAAAAATATATCTTCATACGGTAACTTCCATTATAAGAAAATTTCACGATTTAATTTTTAAAAAATCAGTTAAAAAAGACGGCAAAGTATTGTGCGATATTCTTGACTACGGCGGTCATAAACAGTTCAGTAAAATCGTAAAAAAAAAAATATAAAAAAATTATAACAATTTTGTAAAACGATAAAGCTAAGTTATAAAAAATAAAATCGTTAAAAATTGTAAAACATTATAAAATAAAATACTCCTGAAAAATAATATGTTCTTGCAGCATTTCTCTTCGTTAAAAAAACTCTTATGGTAAATCTAATATTCCCCAAAATTAGTCGATTTTTAAAATTGAGATCAAATAAAGATTCTCCAAACACGTTTTAAATATGAAAACCCAAATTTCAAGGGGACCTTTTTATCGATTATGATGATAATCATAACAAATGATTATGTTGATAATCATAACAAAAGAAGATTTAGGCATCAAAATTTCAGTAAAAACATTTTAGGAAATTTCTTAGTTTGTGGCGGAGAAAATTTAGAGTAAATTTATTTATAAAGAAATGATCTCTAACGAAAAAAAATAATTGGAAATAGAATGTTTAAAATTTGTGAAAATATAAAGTGTAACTTAAGAAAATAATGAAAAAAAGTCTTCTCATATCGGGTCCGTAATATAATACAGGTACCAAAGCTGTTTCATTTTTATTAGCCCTTTAAAGCGATGAAGAAAAATATAAAAAATTTTAATAAAAATTAAGAGTTACAACAAAAAAAAAGAATATGTTATTTTAGAGGTGGGAAATAAATTTTTAGAAACATTTTTGTAGAAATATTCACGAGTAGGTTAAGATTAATAAATTCGCTTAACTAAAGTTTTCTCTAAATCTGACATCCACTTCAATCTAACAATAAAGGCTAAAATAAGACAAAGAAAATTTTCAAAAACGTTTTCTGCATTTTAGGTCCGGGGTCTATAATTTAACGAAATTGTTGACGTTTCTTGATAGCTCTACGTATGAAGTATAAACTGCCAAAATATTTTTGAAAAATATATATACAGAAGGGAAATGGAATGAAAGAACTAAAAACATACGTTTCAATTATAAGAGGTGGGAGTTGATTTTAAAAAAAAATTGTTGAAATTATTTATACGTGCGTTGTAAGTAACAAATTCGCTTCGATAAAGTTTTCGCTGAAACGTATCCGAAGAAAATCGAAATCGAATTTTTCGCGCTATCCCCCACTCCTTAACGAATTTTTAAAAATTAATTTGATCAACGGCTCATATTTTGAAATATTTGAGCCAAATTTGAACAGAATCGATTCGGTCAGTAGTGAGATATAAAACCAAAATCAGTGCTACGTACGTACATAAGCATATACGTATTTAAGTTTTGTTCTAGAGAACTAGCTGGAGCCCAAAACAGAAAGATTTTCAAAAAAACCCTGATACCCCATTTTTGAGACGATCACCTCTTTAATATAGCTATTGTTGCTATATTCACCGGGAAAGTAAAAAGCTTTATTATTTTTATTCGAACGATTATTTAAATTTTAAACGGTTAGTCTTTAAAAATTAAAGGTCTAGTATTATTATTAAAGTATAGTTCGCCCGTTTATTATCAGCAACTATACACAGCTGTGTAAATCTTAAAATTACCCCCTCCAAAACGAGGAGTACGCATCCGTTTTCACCGAGGACAAAAACTCAGTCGGCTACAGAGACGATACAGTCGTAGTCAAAATTATCGATAAAGCTTTTCCAGCAGCACGAGTTTTTAGGAGACGCATTTGTTACAATTTGATATAAATAGAATACATTTACGTTGTAAAATACACGACATAAATACTCTAAACATCATTACACGTTAATTCGCGGCACTTCTTACAGTCCGACTATGCAAGCGCTGACGTCGATAGTACGAACCCGGTTAGGGAATTAAATGCGCACCCGCTGTTATCGCTAACCTCGAACGAATGCCTTAAAGTAAACTGACTGTAGCCACGCGCCGGGAGTCTGTCTAAAACCGAGTTGCCAAAAACGAACAGCCGAACTTTTTCTAATATTATTTTTTGTAAACTAAAAAATAGTATTTTTAAAATCTAAACGGGTACCTTTTTAAAAATTAAAAGCATCGGTTTAATGTAGTAATAATAGTAATCGATTTTTAATTAATAGAAGTTAATACGGTTTGTTTATTTTTATTTACTTTACAGTTTGTAAATACTGCCACTCGTAGTATACTAAATAAATTAAGAACCGAGTACTTAAAATTTATTGATTTTGTTAAAAACAGTTAAACCGGAATAAAAATAGAAAAAAAAATTATATTATTTTTTTAAAAGGTATTAGTAATACCCGAACTATTGAAATATACCTCTTTAAATACGAATTCGTAGCGTTAAACTTTATTTTGTAATATATAATTGAAAATAATTTTTTTCATCCAGCTGCTCCGTATTTTTGATGCCGCTGGAATCTGATAATCAGATAATTATCGTGTACCGGGTTATCGTATTCTTTCTTTACGATATTGCCGCGGAAATTTAGTGTAGAATTCGAATATTAGCGAAGTTAATACGGTATAATTATGCGGTTGAAATTGAAAAGTGTCAGAACTGTATTACAGTGTAAATTATGTTTCTGCGCGTATTTTTTTATTTGTATACTCGTATATTCCTACCGCGATATTGCTTACAGTACTACGCATATCAGGGTATCTTAGAGGTAACGGAAAGAATATCGAGGATTGTTATACGAATGAAAATAAAGAAAAAAATTAATATAAATATTTGCGCCTAAACGCTTCGTTTGTAAATAATGAATTTTGTTTTTTAATATTTTTAATAACGTAACGCTATGAAATTTAAATAACGCGAGTAAACTATAATCGGGCTTAATTTTAATTTTATTTATTTTTAATAAAACTGATTTTTTTTCTACGTTCAAACCTTGTTCGCTTTAAAATTATAATACGGTATTTTCCGCTATTGTTCGATAACATTTTTTAAATATTTATTTCGGTCTGCATTTCTTAGATACGTTTTCTCAGAATTAAATTCTCTATAAATTTTATAGTTAAATTTTATTTGTTTACTGAAAATTTAACAAATTGCGTTTTACGAACGCGAATCGTTTTGTTGACTAATTACAAAATTTTTAGTAAAGATAGCTCTGGGACACGTTTTATTCAATTTTTCAGATTAAAATTCATATGAAGGCACGACATTTATTCCTTAATTTAAATTCCAGCTCGCCGGGTAGGTCTGACGGTTAACTCGTCGCTGCAAATCGGTTGTCTAACATTACATTTTCGAAGTCGAAGTTTTGAGGTTCAAATCCTAGTTAAGATCGGTTGATTTTACGTACATTTAAATCCTAGATAGTGTATAGTGTTGTATTTTGACGGTCGGAGTTCGATTAACCGCAAGTCTCAGCAACGGTCGGCCTGAGTCCGTACAAGAATACACCTCATTTACACGTCGTACATATCATTCTCATTTCATCGGGCATGTGGGGGATTACTTATATAGTTTACTAGTTGAACAGATTGCAACGTGTACGTTAGGAAAATAAAACTAATTTAAATTCCACCGGATTCATTTTACTCAAAGTAGAAGTAGGAGCAAAAGTTTTTTCAATTTATAATTTAAAAACGAAATATTTCCTCGATCGTGCTTTTATACGAATCTATTTTTCTTTATTTTTACTTATAGAAAATTTTCCGAAATTTTTTACGTTCCGTGATGAGATAATCTATAATTTAAAAATAAATTTGTGTTCTTAGTTAAGGCAATTTTTTTACGTTAACGCTATTCTGTCAGATTATAAAAATTGTATTAGCGGCGTTATTGTAAAAGATTACTAGAGCACACAGTTTGAGGAGGGATACTAGCGGAAGTATTTTGATCGCGAAAAATTTCGTTTTTCAGATTTCAACGGAAATATCCATTTCGATCAAACCTGCATCCGTTTTGACTAGTTTCGGCAAGACGTCTGTATCTCGCATCTCGTATCTCGCATCTCGCATAACTCAAAAAAGGTTACCCGTAGAATGTTGAAATCTTGAATTTAGGATTGTTTTAACATCTAGTTCAGCACCTCCCCTTTTGATTCCAATCGACTGGACCAAAACCGTCCAAAGAAGCCTAAAATAAAAAAAATTGAATTTTGCACTTTTTCTTAACTGCAGTAATAAGCCCTCATCGAGAGCTTTTCAACGATTATCATAAGCGGTACATATTCCGGTTCCAGAGTTACAGCCAAATAAAATTTTAATTAATGAAATATTTGGATCTTACAAGGGGGAAGAGACATCGGTTCTAATCCGACTTTATTTCTTTTTTAACTTATTTTTTTATTTAATTATATCGATTTATTAATAATTATTAACCTCTGTAAAAATTTTGAATTAAAATGAAATGTACATAAAATGTATTTCACTAATAACTTCTGATTTTTTTAAATTATTATTTATCGTAAATTTTTTACAGAGGTTAATAATTATTAATATCGATACATTTAAATTAAAAAAAAAGGAGATGAAGTCTGATACGAGCCGATGTGCTTTCCCCTTTGTAAGATCCAAATATTTCATTAATTAAAATTTTATTTGGCTGTAACTCTGGAACCGATGAATATGTACCGCTTATGATAATCGTTGAAAAGCTCTCGACGAGGGCTTATTACTGCAGTTAAGAAAAAGCCCAAAATTCACATCTTTTTGGATTTTGGGCTTTTTTGGACGCTTTTGGTCTTCTCGATCGCAATCAAAATGGAAGGTGCACAACTAGATATTACCAGTCCTAAATCCAAAATTTCAAAATTTTACAGCCGATCGTTTTTAAGTTACGAGAGATATATACGTATTTATTCGTTTGTCAGGTAACAAAGAAAAATCGTAAAGAATTTAATTTTAAGAAATTCAGTGTAGCATCAAAGAAACACGAAGAAGAGAAGAAATTTTACGGGATAAACGTGACAGAAAAATATTGTATTATCATTTTAAAACGACAAAAAGTAATTTCAACATTGACGTGTGTGTGTGTGTGTGTGTGTGTGTGTGTGTGTGTGTGTGTGTGTGTGTGTGTGTGTGCGTGTGTGTGCGAGCGCGTAATGTTCAGAGTTTAAGAAATTTTATGTTACTAAAAAATTATTATTATTTATAAAATTAATATTTACATTTATTTCTTTCGTTTATCCTCAAAATTTGGCAATTTCGCAGAAGTATCTGCTTTACCAGAACGTTTTTTACCATAAAATTTAATTAAAACTAGGATTCAGAATATCATATTTAAAGAGAATTATGATTTCCATCTTAGTCACCCTTATAAGATAGCTTATTTTGCCGCTATTACACTCTATTGATAAATAATAAAACTAATACAGCGTTCAGATAGAGACGCAACCTTACAGAAGAATGTTTCCTTCTTTTGTTACCGATTTAATTGAGAAAAAGTAAGGAAAAACGGGTTACAGTGCAGCAGAAAATATTCGTTTTCTCTCGATACATTAGATATGCCGGTTATGCTCAGACCCATAATGCCTTCACAGAAAATTACGGTGAGGATGCACCAAAGAAGTCCTCCATCAAGCGGCTGTACGACAAGTTCCAAAAGACAGGGAATGCGGCAGATGCAGCCAAAAGTGGTCGACCGAAAGTGCTAACACCAAAAAAGTTGATCGACGTGCAAGTTGCATATTCTGTTAGTCCCAAGAAGTATGCGCGACGCCTATCTAGTCGGTCTGGTCTCTCCGTTGATGATGCTAACACGGCATTGCACAAACTTTTAAAGATGTATCTGCACAAAATTCTTGTTGTTCGCAAGTTTTTACCTGCAGACACCGATGAACGTGTAGCTTTCTGTCAGCGGTTTATGTCATCTGTAACGCCGGACGGGGTAGAATTCGGCGATTAGTTTTGGTCTGACGAGGCACGGTTCCACCTTGATGGATACGTGAATGCACAAAATTCACGCATTTGATGTACGAAATTCACATCGCTGCTCGAGTCTTCTCTGCGCGGACAAAAAGCGTGTGTTTTGTGTGCAATGTCACACTAATCTTGTGTGTAGGCACGTAATGCCTACATGCATGTAGTGTCTGTAGGCCTTCGATGTTGTCAATGTCCGTAGGCGAATCTTCATGACATTCTTTCACGGCACAGCGAAAGGTGAGCGCTACATACAGACGGTGAAACAGTTTTGTAAACACATACCTGTACTAGACCGGCTACAATACGTGTGATTTCAGTAGGACAACGCTACGGCTCGTGCTTCCAACAACACTACGACTTTGTTGGATCAGTGTTTTCGTGGACAAGCGATTTCAACGGGGTTGTAGCCCCCTCGGTCTCCTGATTTATCCCCTCCTGACTTTTCTTGTGGGGATACATTAAGAATGCCGCTTATAAAACTTGTCCTTACATCGTTCCCGAATCGCAAGGCGAAATCGAAGTTGTGTCGCTGCAATTCCTCGACAGACGTTACGACATATTTAAGAGCGTGCAGCATCGTTTTCGATTATGCGAATCGCGTAATGGAGGCCGGTCTAAAGAACTATTTTAACTTATTCGTATTCCCGCAAGGTTACTTTTCGATCGCTACAACAAATTACATCCAAACCGCTTGTATTTTAAATCATCCGTACCGAGTTCGTTCGTCAGTTTCTTAGCTTCTCTTTGAAATTTGTCGGACATCGCATCTTCTTTTCAACTTTAGCGTTATTTGTTCCCATTTCTCTGCCGATTTCGCTCCGTGCGTTTTGTTTTTTATTCCTGACTATATTCCGAACAGATACGGGTTTTCTCTAAACGATTCTTTTAATTATTTTACCGCGTCACCTTCGTTACATTTCTTTTCATTAGATTCACGCGTTTAACGTTCTCAGATTCCATTGCGGTTTAACTAAAAAACGTATCTGTATAAACAATACGGATAAATATTTGTCACGTAAACGACGGCAGAAGATGAATAAATGCAACGAGCGATAAAGTTAAGAAAAATTTTTTGAGATATCCACTACTCTAATATCGCTATTAAAAAATATCGCAGACATTTTTTAACTTTACAGACGACTTGCGGATCAAAGATTTTCGCTATAAATAAGACTAATACGTTAACATTTTGTAATTTCGGTTATTATAGCGCGCATTGTTAATCGTAGCGTAACGCGTAGAACGCAACGAGGGTCGTTCTATATAATTAAAGCGACAAATTATAACGGTGGAAAAAACTATATAATAGAATAAATTGTACCGATGTTCAAGTTTGCACATCTGGAAGTATCAGCTATTAAAAAATAATTTTTGTCGTTTTAACCTCCGCTTTTTCAAAATGTCGGCTCCGTTTGAGGCATCTATCGCGGGAGAGCGGCATGCTACGATAAGATTTGTGTTTTCAGAGGATGTGAAACCGGCTGAAATTATTCAAAAGTCTGGTCGGAAGCTATTTCCCTATTCATTCTACAGAACGATCTCGCAATATCGTTTCTTTTTTTTTTTTTTCTTTTTACGTGAAATCAATGAGCGAATCAAGGATGTCTCGAACACCAAGGTGAATAATCCATTATTCCTGGAATAAGAACGCTCACAGAAAGACCGGACAAGTACCTAAATGATACCTGGGCTTATGTTGAACAGTAGAGTTAATCGCCTTGTCGTAGAATAAATAATATTTTTTATACAGTAACTCGCCTCTAATTTTTGAACACAATGATAAGGGTCATTCGGTTTTAAGATAGCCGTCTACCATCCCCGGTAGATCTCAGGTCCTTTTCAATTTGGAACCGTATCGCGTAACAACTTAAAAGAAAAACAAACCGAATCGTCTTAATTATTAGGTCTGGCTTCTGAAAAATATTATCGACGGGCAGAAAGAAATCTACTTTGTATTTCACTTCAGACAAGGCACGGTTCCATTTATCCGGGCGAGTCAATTTGCACATCGCTAGGTATCGAACGACCGAAAACCCAACCGGATATTTGAGCGTCTACATCGTCATGAAAAAAACAATTTACGGTATGCTGTTTGCCGATAATCGTATAACAGGGCCGATATACAGAACTAACGTTTTTAAATTTCCAAGAATTTTACGCTCGGCTAACAGTCTGTAAAAAAGAGTACGTCTTCGAATAGTTCAAAGTAACGTATTGCAGATCAAACGATCGTCGACCAGGCGTTTGTTCGGCTTAAACAGAAGAACTATCGGCGGAGAACTGGCTTCAGCATTCCGTAGATTTATCTATCTGTAATTTTTTCCTCGGGGCTATTCGAAAGGTAGTATAAGAATGAAATCTACGCGCTACCGATGAACTGAAGTCGAGCATTCGATAAGAAATCGACAACGTTTTCCTTCAGATTACTTTCAATTTCATCATTCGAGCGCAAAAATGGATCGCCGAGTAGGCGGCTCTCTTGCAACATTTTTTACATTAAAATGGCAAACACGTAAACTTTTGCTAATTTAATTTACGTCTTCATTTTTTCATTTCATTCGTAAAATGTTACATCTCGCAACAATTTAATCTGTAACCGTCTAATTTTTATTTGCATATCCTTTATATAAATACGCAAAAGAGTCGGATCGGTGGGTGTATTAAATAAATACTACGTATACGATTAAATTAATTTATGTATTTGTTAAAAAATTCAGTTATTTATTTACATCTTTAACGG
Organism: Lycorma delicatula; assembly: GCF_047948215.1. Classification (NCBI taxonomy): domain Eukaryota; kingdom Metazoa; phylum Arthropoda; class Insecta; order Hemiptera; family Fulgoridae; genus Lycorma; species Lycorma delicatula. Next base: position 8,791,356 of record NC_134466.1, on the reverse strand, counting down.
TTCTTAATACATTAAAGTACGAATAGCCGGCATTTAAAACCTGAAACAGAGAAAATCTTTTAATTTTTAAATAAAAAAAGTTTGAACGCATTTAAATGTTTTAGTTTTAATATCCCTTCTTCGTGCGCATAAATAACACACTTTAACCTTGCGTTTTTGTATTTCTCTCCCCTTTAAAGATTAAAGTTTAACTTTACGTATTACTCGTAACCGTGTAAATTTATAGATGCATAATAGGTATTCGAAGCGTTAATATTCTAACGGCTAATAACACAGCGGAGGGGACAGCGTATCAAGAAAGGTCCTTTAAATCCATCCCACCCTGCGCGTCGATAATGCCTTTTAAAATTTAAAGAGTAATCCGTATAAATTAACGATTCGAATACCTTATATTTAATTTTAAATTCGATTTGTAAAACGAATCCTAACGGATGTCTGATGTCAAGGTTTTATTCTTCATCTAATCCTTTTCGTTAACGTATCCTGAACGTTCAAGGTACACCGTGATTAACAGCGGGAGAGGGAATGACGGCGATAAACTAAGATAAAAATTATTTTATTTAAAAACACGTACGGTACTTACGCTTGAAAAACATTTAAATCCTACGACGAATAAGCCCATCGGTTTTATTTGTAACGGAACGCTAGCCGCAGTCAACATAAGTAAAAATTTACGTTTTGTGGAATTCGAACTTTCATGCCATTTGCAGTCGTATATCTTATTTCGTAAAATTTCACCCTAAACAAAGAGAAAAAAAGAAACATCGTATAATAAACGCGCCTGCAATTTTAAATTAAATTATTTAAATTAATAACAAAACATTAATCGAGTACGGGAACCTTTAAATAACTTTTCAACAACGAGGGAGTAAAAAAATAGAATCGAAATACAATATCATTTTAAAGGGAATCGAATAAAAAGTTTTTTGACCGAACAATTTTGAAGTCCGATAAACCCGAACGCAAGATATAAACATTAAAAATTGAAAAGCACGACTACGAAAAAAAAACATTGCAGACAAATATTACTCTTTAATGTAGAATAATTAAAGAGCGTGCGGGTGACGGTTTTGTATACGGTATAATTTTTTTAAATTATCTTTATAATTTTTGCAGGTAGACGCCAATTTCGTTGACATATCCAAGGCGATATTAAAGTTATAATTTTTTATTTTGTTGCTACCCGAAGAGCAGTAAGCGATAATCTTTTTCAGATCAAGCCGTTACCGGGTGTGTTTTAAACACCACCTCATTAAATAAAATTACTCGGTCCGAAGCTGACGGTGTCCACAATACATAAATACAGAGTGTCCCATATAAAACGCAACCCAACCTTATATTGGTAGGTATTGAAATAATAAAAAGGCATGTGTAAATGTAAATGTAATTTTTATTATTACCATCCATTACCTTACATTTAGAGTAAATGTTGGAAGTGGCCGCCATCTTCTTGAATACAAGCTTCAATTCTTTTTACAGCGTTTCTTGCAAATTTTCAAAGTTTGTAGCTGGATATTTAATACAGCTTGTTCAATATTAATGGTGTAAAAAATTAGGACCGATTATTTTCTTCCGCGATATCGCGCACCACACGCCCGACTTCTGCGAGTGTAATTGTTTTTCGTGATAAACGTGGGGATTTTCAGCGCTTCAAGTTCTACTGTTTTGGCTGTTTACGTAGCCGTCCAAATGAAACCGTGCTTCATCTGTGAAAAATAACGAATCCATAACATTAATTCCCTCACGCAGAAATCGACGGAACCGTTGACAATATTGTAGCCGTTTTTCTTTGTCGGGCTCAAGAAGTCGATGAACCGTTTGAATGCGATAAGACCGTAATTGTAATCGTTTGGTCGCCCGATGAACAGTCGTTTTAGACAAATTTATTTCAGCAGACAAACGTCTGATCGATTTATTTGGCGAGGCGAGTAATCGGTCTTTGATTTCAGTGACTGTATCTGTATTCAACACTGACGCAGATCTTTTATGTTCCTTGTTATTAACAAAACCGCTCTCTCTAAATTTTGCAACTAACCTTAACACTGATGTTTTGTTGGGAGCCGGTTTATCCGGGTACTTATGTCGAAACAAATCTTGCACTGCAACCGCTGATTTCGTACTGAAGTACGACTCAACAATGAAAACACGTTTATCTAGCGAAAACACCATCTTGTCTCTAGCAATACACTGAACGTTATGATTGCATTGTTGTTACTATCGGTAGTGTTCTACTGCATCGCCGCGATGTTCAGATGTTGGACGAGTCCATTTCAGTAACGAGTCGGGAAGTAAGCTTGACTTTTGAAATTTCATGGAAGAGTGATTGATGGGTTGCGTTTTATATGGGACATTCTGTATATAGGCTGATTGATATTAATGTTTGGAAACCGCTTCGTATTTCTAAATCGAGTGATGCTAGTAGATACAAACAAGTGCGGAAGTACATCGTGTATTTGAAATTTTTTTCCGGTATCTTGGATTCGTCATTAAAATTACTTCCGGTAACAAAGTTTGAATAGTTAATATCGGAATTAACGGTCTAAACGTTAACGATAATTAGATTTTAAAAAATTAATTAAATATTTTAGGTCCTAAATCGAGGGGCGTCCCTAGCGTCCCCTCCGGCAAGTATGACAACTTGACAGAGAGACGGCGACGCAACCTCTAATCTTTAAAATAGGGGTTTTCGACACCTTTCGTACCTTCAAATTCATTTTATTTGAATATACGAATAAAAATGTAATTTTAGGCGCAAAATAGTTTTTCGATTATTATTCTTTTTTTTTTATTGGAACGCACCAAAGTCCCATCGTATGTGTATATATATATTTCAACTAGTTTTTCCAGCTTGCTGCCAGTTCTGGGTGTGTGCGTTTAGGCAAATGTAGTTATTGCTTCCGGCTTGCCAGGCCTGCAGCTACAATCTACCGGTAAACATTAGTCCTGAGCAGACTCAGGTCGACCGCTTCTAAGGCGTGTGGTTCATTGAAACCTGACCGCCAAATAACACCGACATTCAAACCGTATTCGACTAGTATTCAAATCCGTATAAAAGTGACCGGCTTTACGAGGACTCAAACCTTACGACTTTCGACTTCGAAAATCAACTGATTTTGCGGCGACGAGTTTAATTAATAGACTAGTAACGCCTCAAACATATTCAGCGGTCCGGCCGAGATCAGATGATCCTAATCGGTCAGGAACGGCTCGACCGATTTACATCAAATTTTTACGCGCTATCTAAATTTCAATGAAACTGATGCGCTAGTTCGCAGATTTTTTAACGTCAAAATTTTATACCTAGGCGTATAAATACATACGAATAAAAAACATCCCGTCAAGTATTTTCGTGATTTATTTAATATTTTTATCGAACGCTGTTCACGCTTACAACCACGCTTTTTAAACAGAGGAATTTTTCTCCGAATTCGTTTTCAAAATTAGCGATCCTTTTTTTACAAAAAGATTATTTTAGCGAGTATTACTTCATCTACGTGAAATTTTACGGACGATTCCTTCTTCGACTCTATGCAAAAAACGAAATTAAAATGTTCTGTCAAAATTAAACTTTCATTCGATCGTTTTCCTACTGCGTAAAATTTATTTTATATTCCTATATAAGACGTTTTTTCAACATAAACCTCTACGCCTAAAACATATTTACGTCGAACTTATGTTTTTTGCAAACCGTTTATAGATTAGATCTCGATGAGACAGATGCGTTGAATGAAATCTATCGCAGGTTATTTTTAAACGGTATCCTTAATAGTGTTTCGCATCTTCATCCTGTAGCGTAACATTAATATGTCTCGTATTAAAATGGGATCCCTGTAGAAAAAATGGAATCGACCGAGCAACCTGCATCGTTACTCTATTTATTTTCAATCGAAAACACACAGGACTTTGGCCGTACTTGACCGATCCGCTGAAAGAAATTTCAGAGTTGTTATTTGGAAATAATCGGCTGCTTGGACGAATTTCTTTAGAATTCTCGTATGTATTTTATATTTTGGCAGTACGCCGACCTTAAGTAATTACCGTTTGTATACCAAGCTTGGCGGTATACGTTTAGATTCGTCAATTATACGCCTTTTCAACTCATCGGTTTTTACTAGTTTTTTTCGTGTAAGTTATGTTTTAAAATATTAATATAGAGTAGACAGATCTGGAAACTTGGTGGTAGCCTATTCTACGGCTCCTGTACGACGATTTAAAAATGTTTCGTTTAAAATTTGCCGTGCCCTTAGATAACAGTAAAGCGGTGCCCCGTAACTTATCCAGTCGCTGTCAAAAAGTTTCTCGGTAAAATTAAAAAAAAATGTTTTACGTTACGGTTTACCAGTACGTTACATAATAGTAGTAAATCGGCTGTTACTTTAAAATTCGTTAAACACTGGCGATTTGAAAAGTCACGTAATCGATGTATCTGCATTTATACCGCCAAAAGGTTCCGCGTTTTTTCGTTTTTGCAAATTTGATCGCTTAAAACTCGAAAATAAAGCCGTTTATCGAAAAAAGATTTTTCAACGTCCTTTTTCTCTCAAAACTATATTAAAATCACGCCTCACTTGGTCGCACTAATATTTAAAAAATGATTTGACTCAAAATGCGGGACAAAAATTTCAAACTTACCGTAAAGCAGTAATTTTGTAATTACGTCGATCCGCTCTTGTTTCTAACTTCTCGTATCCTCGATTGTGAAATACGAAGCCGTTTTTTTAAACTTTAAGAAAACTTAATCGAGTTAAGCCAATTTAATTTTTCGAACAAAAATAGGGCGTACGTTTTAGAAAGCTATAACTAGTAAAATAAATGTTTCCAAACTCGTAATTATATAATTTCTTTCCGTTTTATTTTCACTTCGGTTTACCGGTTGAAAATTCTTCGCGTAACTGTGAAACGCTTTGTATATACTACCTCTATTAACGAGTTGTAAATCGATTATTCTAAACTTAAAAACCGTTTAAAGTTTTTGTTTTCATATGTCGGTTATCGTATTAAATTATAATAACCGGATAGAGTTAATTATGAAAACAACTACTTTGTTTTTTTACGTATTTTTATATTAAAAAAATTATTAATTCTGTCTGCGGGAGTCGTTTTACAGGTAATCGAGCCGAGCAGCGTCCATGCTTTGAGATAAATCATGGGATTTTGAGCGTATGCTATTAAATATTAATGAAATAATTCTGTTATTACCTCGGTAATGAAGTCTTCGCCGATTTTACAATAAAAATAATAATATATTACAACACTCGATATTAAGAAAAAACTTTTTACTTTTACTATGTTTTCAACGTTATCCTGTAAAATAAATAAATAATAATTTTCGGTTTTATTTATATTTTATTTAAGAATTTTAATTTTATAATAATAATTACATGTAATTTTTTTTTAAACATTAAAATTTAAACTTCGGTGTTTTAGAAAATTATTTTTTAAAAAGATTAACGGCTATTAATTTATTTAAAAACAGCTATATAATCTGTATAAAAGCAATAATAATTAAGAGGTAAATTTTGTTGAAAGTTGTTAAAACTTATATGTCGATGTTTTAGAGGAATATCTTTTTTTAAAATTACAGCGGTTAATTTATTAAAAATTAAATTTATCTCTCTTGAGTGGCAACTAGCTTCACCATCTCGCTATATATATATATATATACTAGCTGTACCCGCCACGCTTCGCTGTGGCACATTGTGGTTGCACGGATGAGAAATGAGAAACAAAACAAAGCATACATTTCATAGTAGTTTAATTTTGTAATACTTGTGGATATACAATATTTTTTGTTTTTCCACTGTCTGCGTAGATATAAAAGCTATCTGGTTTGCCGACTCCCGAACACGCACATACAGTTGTCCATGTGAGAAGCAATCCCATCTAAATCTAAACCACACAATTCTAAAGATTGACCTTGAGCTTTATCGATTGTGATTGCAAATGCCGATCGAATTGGGAATTGCAATCTTTTAAATTGAAATGGTGTATCGGTCGGGATCATGGGTATTCGAGGAATGAGGACATCTTCACCTTTGAAAGGCCCCGTTAAAATCGTTGCTTCCACTACGTTATTCATCAATTTCTTAACTGCAAGTCGCGTGCCGTTGCAGAGTTTTGGCCGATTAATATTCCGCAACAGGATAATTGGCACACCTATTTTCAATTTTAATACGTGTGGTGGCATCCCTGGCACATCAAGTGAGTTTAAAAATTCCGTTGGATAATTAACTACTTCATCTGCTTCCACAACGGTGTCTATCGACTTATATGTAATTTCCTCACTTTGAATGCTGGATTGAATAACATTATTAAGTCGATAGACATCTTTATTCTTTGCGGCAAGGATAGCTCGTTCACTGAGCCGATCGTGATTTCTATGATTAATTTGAATATCAGGAAATAATTTTTCGATCGGTTCTTCTTTCGATGTTACTAAATTACAAAAATTATCAAGAAATGATATTCGTCTAGACGTCTCATCGACTGGCAGCTGTCCGTTTCCAATGTCCAGTAACTGTCGTGAGAATACCTCAGCTGATGGATCATTCTGCAACTAGACACGCATATTCGTAGTCGACTGCAATGTACGTACGAGTCGCCACAGTGTTGAATATTTCAAGCAAACATTTATTTCGTCTGCTGGAGTCGATCGAGAAATTACAGGCAATGTTTGCTTAAAATCTCCTGCGAGCAATATCAAAGCATTCCCGAATGGTTGAACGTTTCCACGCAAATCTCGTAACGATCGATCAAGAGCTTTAAGCGATTTTTTATGTGCCATCGTGCATTCATCCCAAACAATGAGTTTACATTTTTGAAATACTTTTCCCATACAGGATGCTTTGGAAATATTGCACGTGGGAGTCTCGATGATTTTATGTTTAACGGCAACTTCAGAGCTGAATGCGCAGTCCTTCCACCTGGTAACAATGTCGCAGCTATTCCAGACGAAGCAAGAGCTAAGGCTATGTCATTTTTTGATCGAACCGTTGCTAGCATCAATCTAATGGGGAATGTTTTCCCAGTTCCTCCTGGCGCATCCAAGAAGAAGGTTCCCCCAACTCCGTCATTTATCATTTGCATTATGCGATCATAAATGCCTTTCTGTTCACGCGTTAATTTGGGAATGTTTGATCGGACATATGACTGAAGATCACCAATGTTGTAACTCTGTTCACGGCGTAAATGCACATCAAATGAAGCAATCGCAGCTCGGGTTGGTGCTGGCGTTCCCAATTGACTAAGAACTTTATTTGCATTAGCTAAGCACTTGTCTTCAATATTTATCAATAATTCGTTGTAAATGCCTTCTGTAAATTCAGACAAAAGTGAATATTTAACCTAACAAAGGATTTTTTGGTCATTATGTAGGGATATTATTTTCTGTGTATTTGGTTATTTCGACTTTTTTTGTTTGCATAGTCTTAAGTCTATCTGAGCTATAAGAAAGTTTGGTGTTTTAATTTATTTACTGTAAGTCATCCTTCTTGGTGGCTTTTCTTTTTGTTTTGGTGTTTTTTTTGTTTTTTTTTAATAAAATGCAGGTGTTTTAGCTGTTAATATAATTCAAAGAAATTTTTTACTTAATCAGTTGTGATTTTGTTTACATTGGCAACGGCCATACGGGCTCTTTGTGATTGGTCGTTGTGTTTGATAGCGGCCATCTTGCATTGATCTGATTGGATTTCCTTTGTTTAGATTTCCGTCTGATTTATTAGCCTCTTATTTATTAAAAAACTGTACAAATTAAAAATAGATAGATTTATTAGAAATAGATGAAACAATCTTTGATGTGGGTTATATATCGTGCTAAAAATTTTTTTTATCGTGTTTTTAAAAAAAATAAAATACAGTTAGCTGCTAAATATAATTCAAAGAAATTTGGTCGTTGTGTTTGACAGCGGCCATCTTGCATTGATCTGATTGGTTTTCCTTTGTCTACATTTCCAAATTAAAAAAGTACAAATTAAAAATAGATGAAAACAATCTTTGATGCGGGTTATATATCGTGCTAAAATTTGAGCTCAATCGGTGCAGAAAATTTTGAGTTTTTGAAGCGTACACAAACGAACTTAACATTTATATATATATATAGCTTTATATATATAGCTTTATATATATATATATATATAAACAGCTACACGTCGACATTATCGATATAACCTCAAATTGAAGTTATAAAGAAATTTATTTTTACCCGCAATCTTCATGCGACATAAAAAAATCTCAAATTTAGGTTATGTTGTCTGTTGTCGACTTTAAATTGATCGTAACTCGGGAACGACTCCACCAATCTTCATCGAATTTTCACAATTACAGCTTACACTAATCCTAATACGGCTAATCTAAATTTCAGTTAAATTTATGTAGTACTTGTGGAGATTTTCCAGCCACAAATTTTATATACAGGCCTATATATATGTGTTAGTAGAATTATTTAAATCTTGTTGTTATTAAAAATATCAGGAAATAAAAATTAATTTTATAGTTAGATTACTTAAGTTTCAAGATTTTGAAGACGGCTTTATTTTATCTTACGGACGAAATATTTCGCACATTATAAAGCGTTTTCATACGTATGTTTATATGAATTCGTCTTTATTTTCAATTTGTAAAACGTTTCAAAATTCTTTCCCTTTCCTGTTAGAAACGCTCGGAATTAAAGTTTATCTGTTAGAGCATTACGTCTGAATTCCCATAAATGAATTTAATAAACTTTCTAAGATATTTCAATCCAGGTGAGGTTTTAAGCCGTTCAAACTTTTAAAAAAAATGCAACCAGAGGTTCCAGAAATGAAAGAAGAATTAACAAATTTGAAAACTATTCGACCGAACGATCGTATTTTTAAAAATCGGTATATATTAAATACGACCTAAATTTGTCGATTCCGTATGACATCTCTAACCCATCAAATTCTCTGGTCCGTAAAACGGGAGGGGGTGGTTCAAACTTCAAAAACCTAAATTGGACCGGTCGATCCAGTATCTCGAATAAAATATGTTAAAATAAAATATCGCTAATTTAGTTTATCGGCGTCGATTTTCAGCCCGGTTTTTAAGAAAAATAAAATTTTTACGAATTCTTAACAATATTTAGAATAGAACTAAGGAACAAACCGGGCGAAGCCTTATAAAAAAATTTACAACTGCTCCTACCTCAAAACGATCTGTTTCAGTACGATACTATCATACCGCCTAATTTCTCATCGGCGAGGGGGCGATTAAAAAATATTAAAATGGAAAGAGTGGATTGCGACATATTATTTTAAAACAAAGATTTTGACGTAAAAAATCCTCAACTACGACAACCTTAACCGAAATGGAAGATCATAAGAGATAGAATTGTTTTTTATAATAGAAAAATCTTTTAATTTTATTTGAAATAAATTCATCCGACGATCGTTTTATAATAAAGCTCCGTTCTCGTAAATCAAATTATCGTGTTTAAGTTGTTAACACCGAAACGCAATTTTGTTATCGGTGGTTTGATAAAGTTGGATATTGTTATTTTCTAAATTTTCAAGTAAGAGTGACTGCTTTTTTAAATATCTGGACATCCATAAACACAAACTTTTTTAATTTAATAAATATCGATGTAATTAATTCACGTTTACGGGTGCCAAAAACCCGATGTTTGTATGTCGAAAACTTCTTCCGACGTTTTTTAGGGAGACCCCTACGTATATTTCCATTCGAATTGGAAAATAGATAAGTATAATAAATTTATAAACGATTACAAGCTTAGCGTTTTAATAAGGAGCTTGAAAATAAAAGCAAAGAAAAAAACAACAGAAATTTCGTTATATAGAATACAGAAATACTACGGTCATTACAAACGGAAGAGTTTTGTCTACAACTTCCTGATAACCGTAACGGTTTTTTTATCCGTATTTAAAAGTGTACACTGTTCTATTCTATTGTTCATCTATTCACTGTTCATATACACTGTTCATCTATTCGGTGGAATTTTCAAATCCTTTTAAATAATTATCTTTCGATATAGATATTCTTGTATCGTCTGGGAACAGGATAACAACCCACGGTTTAATATTTTAAAGTAGATAAGAATAAGAAAAGGGATCCAGCGATGTAAAATGAAAACTTAATGGATTAAACAAAAGATGAATCTGCGATGCGTTTAGACGATTAAAGGAAATAATTACGATTTTAAATTAGATTCGTTAAAATTTAGTTATATTCAAATTTGAAATTTACCTCTGTCATCGAACACAGACATAGACAAAATTGTATGCAGACTCCTTGAACTATTACGAATCCTTTAAACGTTGCTAACTTATTCATAAATTTTGTTTGCCTGAAAGAAAATATTACCGTGTTAAATAAATAATATTAATTAAATAAAAAATTAAAACATTTGTTTGTAGATTTTATTTTAAAATTATTTAAAGCCCTCGCCGTCACGTGGCGGTAATGTTTTTTTTTTTTTTGAAAAGAATGTTTATTAGATACGTAAAGAATAATTCGATTTTCTGTATATTTTTCGTCTGTTTCAATACACAGTTTAAATTGTTCTCATTACTATATACAGTATCTTTCATAGTTTAAGGACACCTTAGAAAAACTGTTTATGTCAGTTTGTCTTTAAACTTATGAACTACATACAAATCTTATATGTCTGTGAGAAACAGCTTTAAAAAATACATCTTTCGGTGAAAACCGCAAGCTTCTAAGTTAGATGATTCAAATTTTATGGAGTGATATCATTTTAAAGCTGTGTTTTAGAGTTTTTCAATAGAGTAATAAGAAAAATTCTAAAAAATATATTTTTTGAGTTAGGGCTTAAGTGATTTTAAAATCTACATGAAAAATTTTTTTAAAAAGAATAATGTTTAGAAATGTACAAATCACTTTAAAGTGTCAGGCATACCAACAGTAATTAAAAATGTCAAGTTGACACTATTATCAGCTGTTTCCCACCAAAACAGTGATGAATTAGCATTTAGTGAGATTAGGTTTAGGTTGGTGAAAAGTTTTTTTATTATCAACGGGTAAGAAAAGCGTTAGTAAAGAAGTAAAACGGCAACTAATCGGTCTCTGGAAAGCAAATAAAACATACTGAGACACTGCTGAACGATTAAAAATATCACAAACATGTGTACAGCAAGTCGTTAAAAAATATCGTGATCAAGAAACTGTCGTTGATCTTCCACGATCCGGTCGACCACGAAAAACGTCAATGAGGCAAGACAGAGCGATTATAAAGGTATCAAAACTTAATCGGTCTGCTAGTTCGCCTGATATAGCGACAGAAGTAGCACAAAATCATGGAATTCAGGTTAGTACTGCCGCTCTTTCTAGATGTTTAAAGCCTCTTTTAAGCGCTGTCCACAAGTCAAAACGTCGTCAGTTTTGCAAGAAAACGAAGAACCGGTTGAAAGAAGCTTGGCGGAAGGTTGTCTTTTCTGATGAAAGCGGATTCCGGTTGTATTCAAACAGAAAAATTAGGGTCAGGCGAACAAAAACTAAAAAATTTCTACCGGCCTGCATCATTCCTGCTGTGCAAGGTGGAAATGCTGTCTTGGTGTGGGGTTGCATAACTTCAGACGGCGCTCGACACCTTAGAATAATGGATGGGACAATGAACAGCATGCAGTACATAAAAACAATGGAAAAATGCATGCTTCCTAGTGTCCATAACCTTTTGGCTCAGAATTTCATCTTCCAGCAAGACAACACACCTTGTCATAAATCACGAGTTACCAAGGCAAATGATGTGGAACTTTTGGACTGGCCTGCTCGTAGTCCTGACCTAAATCCGATTGAGAATTTATGGAATCGGATGGCACTGCAACTTGGTAAAAGAAAACCAAAAAATAAGGCTGAGTTACGACTTCAAATCGCAAGTCTGTGGCAACAGATGACGAAAGAAAAATGTCTGGAATCGATTGAATCAATGCCTGGTAGCATGCCTAAAATCGTATGGAGTTCATACAAAATACTAAACATTTAAAAAATGATGTAGCATTATCTCTGTTATTTTTATTTTTAATGTTTACTTGTATAAAGATTTTATACAAAGATTTTATTCATGAAATATTGATTTTTCGGTTATTTTTAATTTGTCCTTAAACTTATGAAAGATACTGTAAATCATAGTAAAAAAAAAAAGATTTATAAATCGATAACCTAGAACCTCTTACTAAATTTAATGACGTTGTCTGTATATATATATATATATATATATATATATATAGATCATTGTTTAGTCAATATCGACTTCTTCAGAATTTTGTTTTCAAAGCTTATTTACAGTCGGTGACATTTACATAAACCTTAGTAAATTAAATCGCATGTTAAAGGAGTCTTCGGCGAAATTCCTCAAACATACTCGACCTCTTTTTGATTAATTCGAACTCAAATTGTAGGCCATTTGGGCTGGCATCGACGGCGAGAACTGTCATCCGCGAAGTAAGCGACAATAACCTCACCTGTATTCAGAAGGTCTGCTGTAAAGACGGAGCTCTGAGGAACTCCCGACTTGATTTCGAAGAGCGTAGTTATTATGCGATCGACTAAATTTAATATCGTTGTTTATAAAAAATCAGTTTGTATTATTATATACGTAAAATATAAATTAATTTGATAATAAAATTAAAGGGAATGACTATCCGTTTGCTGTTTAACGAGCGAAAAAATATTATTCGTTCAAATTCAAGTAGTTTAGCAGTAAGTTGTGAATAGCGATAACTCTTGAGAGCAACAGATTAGATACAATTACTAAAACGCTATTTCCAATTTTTGAAATTGTATACACACAGAGCACCGGCGAAGCCGCAACGGGGGATATCGCGGCTTCGCGACGTCCCCCTTCGCATTGTATAATACACGGTCGTATTGTAGTATTATATACTGCAAATGTTATAGATTTAACTGCTTTTTTTAATTTCTTACCTGATTATAAATATATGATGTTTTATTAACTTTTTTACGCGGCGATTCAATTCATCGTTATTATTATCAGAAATTTGTAAACAGTTTTCATAATTTTTAAAAGAAATATTATTTATCGTTTTATTAAATTCGTCTAACGAAACGCAGAATAATTTCATTTCTAATTTTAATTTTATAGCCGGTCCGACAACCGTTATAAATAGAATAAGTCCGACTTTCATGCCGATTAAATTAAAAAACGACTGTATTATATATATTATAAAATATGTTAATATATTTTTCGGTAAAAATTTATATGTAAATTCGAACGGCAGTGGTAAACTTAAAATAATTTTTTCATAATCGTTATTATTATTAATCGAAGAAGCAGAAACAGAATAATAATAATAATAGATAATTTTATGAATCGACAAAACTAGAGGAGGTAAGATGAAACTTATGTATATAACATTAACGATACCAGATAAAAACTTTGATAAATATTTATTATTTTTATTATAATCGTTAATAATTTTCTCTCTTTCTTTTGATAAAATTCCGCCGGTAAAAAAATCATTTTTTAAAATTTTAAGACACAACTTAATATTTTCCGGTAAAATAAGTAAATCTAAAAGAACACATGTAACTGCAATAAAAAAATTCATATCTTCGACTACTAAAAATCTTGCGCTCGTTGAATTCCAATTAATTATTAACGATAAAATTAATTCTGTTAATAAATACGTCGTTAAAATTAAAAATAGGTAACATTTTAATTTTATTTTATTTTTAACTTCGATTCCAAGAAATTTATACGTATCATCTAATAATATTATTATTTCGTCCATTTTTTATCTGAAAAATAAACAACAATAAATTTATAACAAACAATTTAGAAACAACAATAAAGATTAACAAAAACTTAATTTTGTATAAAGTAAACTTTGTGCATCTATTAATTATGATATTTACTGTATAAAATACGAGTATATTACCGGATATAATTGTGAAAGTAATAAGAAATAAAAAAAAGCCGACAACACGGTCGAAGGAAAATACTGTAAGTGTACGTTGTTCTTGATGTACGGCTTATACACGCGTAACTTAATTTAAACTGTTTATAGTTCGTTTAAACGCAATATTTTTTTGTTTAACTCGATGATTCTAATTAAATCGCGTGCGCATACCGTATTTAATTCGCGCGGATGCGGCTCTAACAGCGGCGTCGATCGGCGCTAACAAAACTAATGTAATTTCACAATCTACATAGAATAAATTTCACTTGTACGGTCCGCAGACTGGTGTAGCCGCGACGCTTAGCGCACCAGGTTCCTGGTCGACCGGGCGTTCGAGTTCGAGGTCGACTCGATCGCCCAGACCGAGTTATTTTAGCACAACTGCAACAGAATTTTTTCGAGTGGAGGTGGTTTTTGTAATTTTTTTTCAAATATTGTTATTTTTTAATCGTGAACAAATGCGCCTAAAAAAATGTGACCTTAATTAGATGAAATTTCGAGATACTGAAGGTGACCTTGCTCTACTGCCTCACCCCCTTGACGTTTTAAGTTGAAAATTTAACGGCATCAACGCCCCATATATAGAAATATTAAAGCCAAGTTTGGTCAAAATCAGTCCAGTAGGTCTGGAGATATAAGGTGATTTAAAGGCCAACAGCAAACATACATACGAACATTAACATCCTAGGTGTCAAAGTCAAGATTCCCAACTTGGACCGACTACAGTACTTTCCCTTCTGGAATCATTGCGATGCTATAGCGCTATCTAGACGGGAAAGTAAAATTTACTACGGGACGTTTTACCTCGTTTTGTTATTATCGAGATTTTTCTGTTTTTGCAATGTCGATTACATATAACTTAGAAACAAAGTTATTTATCCAGAAACGGTTTTCGTCATCGGTATTTTAAAAACTTTTACATTAAAATCATCTATCACACGTTTGTCTTCCTATTTTTCTTACTAAAGTACCTTTCATTTAAGAATATATTAATATTTATTCCCCTAACGTATAAGTTGCAATCTGTACTAGTGCCGATGAAGCGTTCCCTTCACGATTGCCCGAGGAAATAAAAACGATATGTATGACGCGTAGCGTTGTACAGACTCTGACTGACGATTCCTGATACGTGTAGTTAATTGAACCCCGACCACAAAAGTACACGGGTATCCAACGCGTAGTAATGAAACCCGTATAAAAGCGACTAATTTTTACTACTTTTGAAATAAAGAAACTTCGATTTCGAAAATAAGCTGTTTGCGACGAATTAACCGATGGATCAGCCCGGTCTTACCTTCGTATTAAAAAAAGATCATTCGATACGGTGGACAAAATTTCAAGCGTACCGTAAAGTAGTAATTTTGTAACGACGTAGACGCGCATTTGTTTCTACCTCGGTTTTGAAATACGGAGCTGTTTGTATACATCGATATCAAACTGTATATCTTAACGTCAACGAAAGTCTCTGGTTATCTGTTCGAGTACCACGTATGAGCCGCTTGACCTAATTTAATAAAAATCACAAAGCGGTTGACCGTAGTTGGATTTTACTCGATTCAAATTTGTAAAATGCCGGCAAGGACCAAAAAAGGAGAAAAATTGAAAAAGGAAAAACGGAAAAAATGTGGTTGTATGCGCGAACAGTATTCAGTAAAATATTAAATCGTGAATCGTTATTATACTGCTGTCGTTGTTTCTTCTTACGACAAAAAATTGTAATTATAAAAGATTACGCCTGATAGAAAGAAACTACTTAGATTTCTGAAATCACCGTCAAAAATACTGTAACATTCAGATATTCATATTGTTATACCGAATAAAAAAAAGAAATTTAGTTGTCCAGTGTTCTCTATTTAATGTACTATTATTAGATACCTATCGCGATATTTTATTCGTTTGTTATTAACAATATATCATCTGTCGGTTAAAAAAATAATCTGTTGCATAACACGCGACATTTTTTAATACGTGCTGTTGTACGAGTATATACATTCAAGATGTCTTTCGAACAAACTGTAAAAGATTCACGTGTTTTACACACGCATAAAGAGAAAGAGAAGAGAGAGAGGTGGATACGGATTAAGACCCGATTTATTTTCCGAGCGTAGTAAAACGAGGCGATTAGAATTTAAATTAAGGATGAATTTGATAAATTTATTTGGTTTTTCGAATGAAAAATTAAAATAAAAGAATTCCGCTACTAAACCGTACGCTTCAGTAATTTTATAGAATATCATTGTTCGTATGAAAAAATGATATCGCATTACGCAATGTTTTACGAATAAGTTTTACTTAAAATAACTTTATCGTAACCAAAATTAAAAATAATAAAATTCAGTTATTAATGAAAAGCGTAGTTAGATTTTCCCCTACGAATACCGTTATTATTATTGCCGTTCTGTCAATTACCGATTGATTTCTAACAAAATTATTATCTCTGCTTTCTACTTAAGGGAGAGTATACGTTAAAAATACCGAAAAAAGGTTTTCATTAAATAATGTTTTTTTCTGTACTATTTTCTCTGAAATTTCCTGAAAAAGTTGATATTTTCTTCTAAGTTACTTCTAACCGGATGGAAAATTTTGCTATAAAGGTGCACGTCGTATGCGCCCGACCGGAGAGGAATCGTGATGCTTTTATAATAGACCGCAAGGGCACGTTAAACTTCTGGGAAACAAAGAAATTATGAAAACGCCGATCGGTCTGTTTGTTTTGCAGTATATCACCCCTGTATATGAAAGACTTAACAGACAGCCTTCTGCTTTCAAGATGCGCTGAAGGGCTAACCCAAAAGGTTAATGAAAGTTTGAATAATCGGATACGGCGATGTAACAAAACCCGGAGCATTTCTCCGAAGATCGTTGAGACGGCTGTTGCAAAAGATGAGTACAATTTTGGAAACGTATAGGTTTTACCAGTGTTGGACAGAGCTGGGGGTTTCCCAAGGGCGTTCGTCCGGTATTCTTGGACGAAAAACGGATAGGAGAAGAAAACGGAAGATCATTAAAGTACGATCAAACGCGTACCGAAAAAGAAAGAGAAGGATACGTTTAAAGAATTTAAAAGATGAAGAAAAGCGAATGGAGAAAAGAGGTGTAACATATGGAACGGGGCAGTTCTGATTCAAAGAGAGTTTTAGAGTTTAATTAACTAATTTTACTTAATAAATAATTTAAAAAACAGTTTAACAAATTTCACTTTAATTTCCTCTAGCGCTTCTGCCTTCCTTAAGAGCAATATAATTATAATTATTATAAAACTACCATAATTGAATTATATATATAACAATTATTGGTCGTTTTATTATTCGTCAAAAGTTAAAGTTTAAGTCTAAGTGACTACGTCCGTATTGTAATAGTTATGAGTCTCATAACAATTGAAAAACTATTACGATACCGAGCAATCAATTGTTATATTTGTTATTCGATTACGTAGTTTTATAATTTTAATTATAATTATATTCCTCTGGAAGACGGCAGAATAGGCGAAAGCGCTTGAGGAAATTAAATTCAAATTTGGTAAGCTACTTTTTAAAAATTATTTATAATAGTTATTATACCAAACGGTGTTACGTTCAAAAAACTAATTTTATTTTGTTGTTTTTCGCAAATTTATTTTCTCCATATTTTCATTCGGTAGATCAATCGTATCTTCGGTTCTATTCTAAGTAGAAACATAATTTTTTCCAGGCGTTCAGAATTCTTTGATCTGTGTTCTGATAGAACCGTATATATTTTTGGTATAAGGTATTTTTTTTAACAGTTACATCGGTGACCTTGAATTTTCATTAAAAAAAATTAAATACTCGCTTAGAAACATATATTGACGGTTTTATGGCGTTTTTCCGATCGTTAAAAAGTTGGTTTTTCTGCCGTTTTACCATCGTAGACTTGATTTTAAACAATACGTATATTATGCCTTTCATTAAATCTTACGTTAGCGCCTTTGATCCGACTTGATAGTTTACTCCGCTATCGCGTAACGATTATTACAAGATTTTAATTTTAATTTTGAGATTAACCTGACCGCCCGTCACGGACATTCGTGTATTTTTGTAATCCTCTAACGATATTTAATCTGAATCCGAAATTAAAGTCGGACGAAAATTGTTCACGCATGTCGAGTTCAATAACGAATTGTTCGTTCCTTGAAAATAACTACAAAAAAAATAATTTCGGAACTAGATTTTTTCAAATTAATACTTTATGTCGTTTCTCATAAGATTAAAGAAAATCGGTCGTAAATTGCCTTAATTAATACGATATTTTTTTTTTTAATTGCACACAAAATCTTACCGTGGAACGGAAAAAATTTTGGGACGTATTTTTAATAAATAAAAATAATAAAATCTATAAAAATACGGTTCAGGTTCAGGAAACTTTTCGTTTTTCGCTTAAAGCGTTTGAAAAATGTCGCTCTGATTTTTACTGTAAGAGTAAAATAAATCCGCCGGAATTTAAATTAAGGAATACATTTTACGGCTTTATACGGGTTTTGAGCTGATAAATTAAATTAAAACGGTTTCCACAGTTCTATCTTTAATAAAGATTTAGAATATTTAAAAAATACAAATCGTTAGATTTCACGTTAAATTGTTAATACAAGTATAAAATTTATACAGAATTTAATTAAGGGAAAATCTATGTTAGTAATGTCCACCGAATATAAAGAACGTTTTAATTAAAAACAAAACACGCAGAGCGTGTGAAAAGGATGGTAACCCCTCAAAAAAATTAAACAATTTCAAGTAAAATATTGTAACTTTAAGGGTAGGTTATCGGTTAACCAGTTTACCTTTTGACGAGAAAAGGGGTTGAAATTTTAATTTCAACCCCTTTTTGGGAGGTGTGGCCTAGGGGTTGTAACTTAAATATTTTAAACGGTAACATCCTTTATGTGATATATCATTTTAAAGGCCCCTTTAAGACAAAAAAAAAAATTAATTAAAATTTAGTACGATTTCTGCAACCAAAACGGTAGCGGGATCAATTTTGGATTTTGAAAATTACCAAATTTAGTAAGTTCAATAAGTTTAATAAAGTTTAATAAAGTTAATTAAGTTTAATAAAGTTCATTAAGTTTTCCAACTTAATGAGCGTATAAATAAAAATATTGTCGTCTAATCGTGCCGATCGGTTGATCATTGACGGTCTCTTACCGTTATCGCAAAAAATGAAGCTTGATTCATCGTCGTGTAATATTCCATTAACAAATTATCGTCATTTATTTGCGTTCAGAATGATAAAATACGTGAAATTTGTAAAAAGTTAAATTTAATTTAAGAAATCCTAATCTAATAAAAATATTATAAAGACTAAGAGGAGGCCTAGAAAGTTTGACGTTTAATTATACATTTTATAAAAAAAATTACAATTATAAATTAAAGGAATCGATTAATTTAAATAAGACGCGTTTGGTTTTTTATTGTAGATTTAAATTTTGAAAATTTAAAGAGCTTTTATTATCGGTTGTTATTTAAAAAAAAAAGAAGCGAATTACTTATAGGGATTTAATATTATTGAAATGAAGTTCTTTTATATTTAAAAAATCTATATTCAGAAATAAAAATCTACTTAAATGAAATTTTATTAATAAAATAAAATAAAAATATCTGACCCGCGCGCAAGGAAATATACTTCCGAGCTTTTTTGCATAATTATCAAATCGTTTGTATAAAGGGACAAATTTTAAAATTTGTTTAAATTTTTTTTTTATTTCTGCGATTATCAGAATAATCGACAATATTTTCTGAAAAGAACATTCGTTTATTCGTAAATGAATAATTATATCGATTTTTATCGAACGATCGACAACAGTACAGTCAGTATTTTCACGTAACTCGATACTTCGTTTTATAAGAATAGGCCATATTATGCTTTAGCACATTGACTCTCAAACTTATTTTTCTCATAGACCACTTTCAAAATTTTGTTGGTTTCGGTGGACCCCCTGCAGCTACATTTCTACCATATTTCCAGTCGACGGAAAATGTGAAGATTAGATCTAACTATGAAAATTTGCGTTACGGCTGAGTTCCACGAACTAACAGCTTCCTAAAAAAGTGAGAATTAATCGGTTAATTTTTGATCGACTGTGCTGTGAGTGGATGCCAAAAAAGTAAAGTTGGCCGATCAAAAAACTGCTTCCATCCAACTTTACATTTTTGACATCTACTCACAGCACAAGAAAGCAATCGATTCTCACTTATTTTATTTAGAAAACTTCCCATTCAGAGTGGTAAAAAGCAAAAGAAAAATAGAATATTTTTTTGAGTTGCATTTATTCAAATATGTAATCATTACACTAGTAATTATTATTGTTATCATATTGCAGTGTAATGTAATAAAATTGACGTAATATAATTAAAATTAAACATTAATAACGTAATGTAACTTCTACAATGACAATCACAAAATAGTTACAATTTTAATGGGAGGGATGTACTTGATGGATTGACAGCAAATTATCCATATTTGGCTTCATTTTTGTTAGGAATAAGCGCAAATCTCCCGGTTCTCTGATATTGAATCTGCTCCTTTTTTTTTATAAAAGGTTTTATAAAAGGACACTAAAACTTTTTTCGACAAGATTTGACGAGGGAAACGCTATCAAAAGCTTTCTCGCAATTCCCCACAGTCCAGGATATTTTTCTGGTATTTCTGCCTGCAGCCAAAATGTTTGATACCCTCTTTTAAATTTCACCCTCAGCTCCTCATTAGTGCTAAGCTCGAGTAGCTCCTCTTGTAATATCACATTCTCCACTTCCGTTTCATCAAATGGATTTATGTGGTGGTATTTCCATCGTCAGAATATCTTCAAATCTGATTTTGAAGTCATCGTGCAGGGCGATTAAATGTTGAACGTATGTCTGAATATCCTCATCAAGGCATTCTACCTGTGACAAGTTTGAAAACTGGGAAAATACGCGCCGACTAATATTTTGCTTCATAAATTTCAATTTTCCAAGAAAAGCTGAAATTACACCCTTTGTTTTTATTAAAGAGACTTTTCCCCTTGTAATTGTAAGTTAATGTCATTAAATTTTTTGAACAAATCTGTCAAATACGCGATGTCAGCTTTTAAAGTGATCAAGTTTTCTTTTAAATACTGAATCTTTACCTTCCAGAAACTCTAAAACTGATTCAAAAAGTGAGTAAAACATGCACCTTTTCACAACCAGCGTACTTCAGTATGTAAGAGCAATCGTTGGAAGTCTTCATCATTTTCATCGCACAATTGGGCAAATAAACGCGTATTCAATGCATTGCTTCTTATCTTGTTAACAGCATTAATTACAAGTTGAAGCGATTGGTGCAATCTATCACTCAGATTTTTCGCTACTAGGTGTTGTCGGTGGATGACACAGTGAATTGCAGTTACCTCTGGTATAATTCTTTTAAGATGGCTTATAAACCCACGATATCGCCCGACCATGGCAGGAGCTCCATCTGCTGCCACCGAAATGAAATTTGTGAATGGAATTGATTTTTCGTTAAAAAAATCACTCAGGACATTAAATATTGATTCACCTTTAGTGTCCGTCTCCAATGTTTTCGCGAATAGTAGCTCTTCATGAATTTCTTCGTCCATAACAAATCGAACATATGCCAATAATAATGCTTCATTACCAGGTAAAGTTGACTCGTACAGTTGAGTAGAAAAATGAGTTGTTTGCAGATAATTACACAAGAAACTTTCAATATCACTCATTTCATCAATACGTCTTTGTACAGTGTTGTTACTCAAAGGAATTCTTTTGAGTATGTCAAATGGAGATTTGTGCAGAACAGTTTTTAAAACCTCTTCAACAGCGGGTAAAATTAACTGTTCTCCAATGGTGTGCGGTCAAAGTCAAGCCAACATTTTAGTTCTTCACTATCGAAACCAGATGAATTTTCGTGGACCCCCGCTTACAAATTGTGAACCCCCATTTTTTTGTTACGCCAACGTAGACCCCCATCGAGTCTCCCGTGGACTCCTGGGGGTTCACCTGGACCACTTTGGGAATCAATGCTTTAGCATATTACCGAACTATTTAAAGTACGATTAAAAGATTTTCTTTTATAGAAACAATATTACTCTATCGATGAATTTTTAAATAATACTAATAAATATATACGTATATACACACACACACACATATATATATATAAATGTGTGTGTGTGTGTGTGTGTGTGCGCGTGCGCAAATGAGACAGCAGGAAAATATTGCATTATAGTTTGAAATCAAAATAAGAATTTTATAAAAATTACAAAACAGTTTTAAAAATAAACGTCTGTTTTTTTGTAATTAAATAAGCGGTTTTGGGCCCATTTATAACTTATTTTTTATTTTCATTTATAGAACGCGTTATAAAATTTCCTATCGGTTTGTTTCGCAAGATATCCTCTGTACGTTATTTTAAAATTTTATTTTTGCTTTCTCAGCGGATATTAATATTTAACGATTAAAAAAGCTGCGATTATTATTGATTTATAAAACTAATACTAGACCTTTAATTTTTAAACGTTAACCGTATAGATTTTAAAGAATTATTCTTATAAAAATAATAAACCTTTTTACTTTCCCGGCGAATAAAGCAACAGTAGCTATATTAAAGGGAAAAGTACGACGATCATGTCAAAAAAAAAAAAAATTTTTTTTCAATTCCGCAACCCCCCAAATCCCCCTTCACCACCACCGCTCACGCATTTATTCTTCTTACATTTATTATAATCCCCTTTACCGTTTCCACTTATAAAAGTCCAGGTAACATTTTTTTTTTCTTTAAGTGTAATTTGGTCGGACTAATGCGTGTCCTACTGCTTTTGGAATTATATTTTAGAATTAACTCTACCGATTTTTTTCAGATTATTACCTCAAGTATTTCTATATAGGGAGAATTTATCGTATTTTTTTTTCAAAATTCGTTAAGGGGGTGCGAGATATTGCGAAAGACTGGATTCCGTTTTTTAGAGGTATTTTAAAGAAAATACATTAAAGCAAATTTGTTACCTACAATTCATTTATAAGCAATCGTAGTTTTCTTCTAAGCATCGACCCCGACCTCGTGAAATAGTTATATGTTTTTTATTCTTTGGTTCTACCTTCCTTCGGTTTAAATATTTTTTTTAAAAATTTGTTATAATTCATAATATTGAGCTATCAAGAAACGTCTACAATTTTTTAAAAGTTTGGATACCGGGCTTAAAAGAGACAATTTTTAAAAAAAATTTGTTTTCATCTTTTAACCGCTGTTGAAAAGCTCTAAAAAATTTAAATATTGAAAGCTCTAAAAAAATATGTATTCTTCCTTGTTTTTTGATTTTAATTTTTAATTTTTATTATTAATAACTGGGAATTTGTTGTAAGCTTTTCTTAAATTTAGTTATCGTTAAGTTTAAAAACCTTCTACGTAGTTTATATACATTTTTGGTTTTATTATTAAAAAAAAAAAAAAATTTCTCGATTAATTTTTTTTTTTTTTATTAAAATTGTAACCATTATAACCGTTGTTGTAAATATTTTTCATATTTAAAAACAAAATTTGACTTTTAACAAGTACGTAATACGTTTATTGAAACGGAAAAGAAGATTACAGCCGATTGAACGTCCATCATTCTGTCAACATTCATCGGCCAACATTGTGTCGGCACTTAACGGGTCAGGAAGAGGACCACCACAAAGAGTTCAGGATACTGGTGACGTTGCTGTCAACTTGAGACAACAAATACTGGACAATGTGGAAGTTACCACTGTCACAGTCACAGACGGTAGGGGCGTTCGGCGGGACCATTTGCTGTTAAAGGACGTGGATGCCCTTACCTCGCCCCATTCGAAGCGTGGCGTCAAAACCGGAGTCCCGGGGAATCCCTTATGGTCCCGTCATTAGAGGCATGGCGTATAACTAAAAGACCGGGTCCCAGCTACCTGGTGGAAACTTTGGTTTTTGACGAGGTAGTTTGAAGCGGTGGCACCCCCTGGGGGTGAGTAAATGCTTAATTGCGAATCCACTTCCGAGGAGAATAAACCAATGATGTACTCAAAAAAAAAAAAAAAAAATGGACAGCCATCGGAATGTAAATAATTGGATACATATTCTTCATAACTATTTGTTTTTTTATCCTAAATAATAATTTTAAAAAAATTAATATTTTTATTAAGAATAATATTTGAGACATTTCGTGCGGAGGTACCCGGGTTCGAATCCCGGTCTTGTTTTTATATGCTACTAATCCCCACCGGGCTAATGACCACAGCTGTTGATGCCCGCTCTTTCATAATAAATAGAAAAAAACCTGTTGCAATTTTATAAAACGGTCGGTAAATGTACAAGCGGTTTTAAATTGTATCTAAATAAATGTAATGTTTTAATGAAGATTACACGATCGGGGTTACATCTATAACAGTAGCTTTGATTTATTTCTTAAGAATTAAATAATTGGAACGTAAGAGCTTTTAAAAAACTTACCTTTTTGTAATAAAAAGTACCTTTGTTATGTCGATACCTTAGATAACCCATGTACGACCAATATAAATAAGAACGATTTTAACGGCTTCACGTTGAATCGAGTAGTATTTATGCTTTTCTTCTGCTGAGAAATGAAAATTATTCTGGTTTTCCTTATGAATTCGTAAATCAAAATTTATGATACTATCTAATATTAAACTTATGACTTTTTTTATATGTATATACAACAGAAAAAACGATGACAGTATTTTCGATTCGATTTAAATATTTATTACCGTATTTTTAGATCACCGTTTTTAGAATACATCGTCGTACGCGTATACCGCATTGGGAATAAAAAATTCCGTTCGTACTACTGCGATCAAAAATGTAGGATATATATTCTTTTGTAACGTATATACTTTTTCGCTTCCAGTATTTCTATTTTAAATTATTAAAATAAAAATATTTCGATCGTTCAAAAAAAAAAAATAATAACTCCCGAGTTTTTATATTTCATGAAGTACTGAGGTCCAATGAGTTCAAAAAAAAAAATCTGTTCTATCACTTTTACTTTCCCCGGCTAAGCGAATACTGCTGTAGCAACTATATATATATATATATATATATATAACGGGAGATTTATGTAAATAAATCGGAAAAAAAAACATTAAAAAATTATTTTTTAAGTTTTGTATTAACAAAGTTAACAAAAAAAGAATAGATTTAAATAGATTGTAAATAATCCGTGAAAAAATTTTATCCCGATGCTCCCAAGTAAAACAAAAGCTGACAACACAACTATGGGTCGTTTCTAATCCACGGCTTATACGCACAAATTAAAGTAGTTATCTTTATTTAAATATAATATTTTTTTCCTTTATTTAATCGAACGATTCTAACTAAAGCGCGCGCGCATACCGTATCTAATTCGCGCGTTTGTGGCGGTACTAACGGCGACGGTCGGCGCTAACTAAAATAATGTAACTTTACAACTTACGTTGAACAAATTTCACTTGTACGATCGGGGCAGATCGGTGAAGCCGCAAGGCTTAACGCACTAGGTACCAAGCGGACCGGGCGAGGGAGTCCGAGACTCCACCGACGACGTTATTTCGTTACACTTAAAATATTATTAATTTATTTAATTCTACCGTTCACCTGTAACGTCACAACGTAGCAGACGATTACAACAGAATGTTTTGGGTCGATCAAGTTTGCTATTTATTAACGTTTACGTTATATCGTTTAAACATCGATGAAAATTATTCCGTTTAAAATCGCATCGCTTTTCCGATCCGGTTTGTGCGTTTTGTTTAATCGCTATTCGATTTTCAAATTTGCGTTTAATTTTAATAGATCTTATTTACATCGATTTTCTGACGATTAAATTCTCTACAAAATTAACTAGAAATTTTTATTTGTTTACGGGTCAATTAACAAAGTTATTTTATTCCAAACCTGTAAAAGTGTATTTTCCGAGAAATCGTGTTTTACCACGTTTTTCTTAAAACCTAAGCGAGATAGAGATCTATGGATCGGTGTTATTCAATTTCTCAAATAAAAAACCTTAAGGCACCACCGAATTTACCCCAACACTTTTAATACGATTGAATTTCACGGAGGAAGTAGAAAGCACGGCTAAATATTTGGCCAGTCGAAACTCGCTAACGAACCTTTTTTCGACCTATGTTTATAAGGACTTTTTTCTCTATTTTTGACTGTAGAAACATCTTCCGAGAGATTGCCCCGCAATTTGGAATCAATCTGCATAAGTAGGCCTGTATTTGGTCTTAAATTTCTTAACCCGCGTCACATCCGTTTACCAATTTTTCTTCAAACTTGGTAGGCAGGTAGTATCTTTAGGGGGAAGAATATATTCGATTTTTGGGGGTCATTTAACCGAGATAGAATTTCAAATCTTTACTGGGGCGCGTTAGAAGAAAAATTTTCTTACAAAAGTTGAAGGTTTCTTTTTATTCAAGAACGCAAATTACGAAAAACAATTTATCAATATTCACCCCCTCCAAAAAATGACTTTATACATTTTCCTTTTTGAGTTATATCTTGCTTCAGAAAGGGAATTAATGCGAGTTTTCTTGCATCTATATTTTCTTCATCGGTGCCGTCAAACAGCGATACAATGTTTTTGCCTATCCTGCGGTTACCTATCCTAGTCTGCCGTTACAAAAAATATTTTTTTTAACTTTAAAAAAAAAATTTTAATTTAAATCCATCTTACAAGTTATTCATCGGATTTAAAATGTAAACATTTAAAATTTTTGATAGACTTTACTCTTTTGTATTTCTTTAAAAAAAATTATCCAAAAAGTTTCACCCGTTCCTAGAAAATTACAACTTTGTTCGTTCATTATTACGGCTGCATCTTGAAATTTTTGAACGATTTTAAAAGTTCTTTCTTTTGAATTTATATCACTTAGGGATTATTTTCATAAAATTTAACATTACCCAAATTACTTCCCATCGGTATGGGAGCCCCCAAAACTATAAAAACATTTTTATATTTTCTCTAAACTTTCTCCTTTTCTCATTTCCTTTTTCATGAAGATATATAGAGCTTAAAACGATCGAATTGAAAAAACGTTTTTAAAAAAATGAATTTATTCCCGGCTATTTTATAATCTTTTACTTAAAAAAATGAAAACTCGAAGATAAAATCATAAGCATATGTTCCGAATAAATATCTAATTTAGAATATATATATATATTTATATATATATATATATAAATGCGAAAGTTTTTCCGTTTGCAAAGCATCACACGCATGAGATGCAACAGCATCTCTTTGGAATAAACGAAACCAAATGATATGCTTCTATGCGGCTTGGATTAAAGCGCGAGCAAATCATCAGGTCTTTGATGTTGTATTCTCTAACCGGCATGTCGATCGATATGAGTAACGGCTACCATCTACTGTTTCGGTAGGCATCAGAGCTCGGCGCCTTTTCTTTGCTCTAAATATACAATTACCTTCAGTCCTTACTGTTCAATCCTGATGCTATAGTTGATGCGGACGGGTCTAAAAAGGATAATTCGGTCGGTTGTACTTTTGTGGCTGTCGTATTTGGCCTTCCTAGTATCGTCAGTGTTTTTGTTGCGAATTTGTACGCTATTAATAAGGCCTTAGATGTAATCAGATCGACATTTCGACACTTACTTCTTTGCTCGGATTCCACGAGCGCCTTACAGGAGATTAATGAGATCTAGACACCCTGTTTTCTAAGCGATTCGGCGTGTTATTTAGCGAATGACTCGACGTAATACGACTGTGAGCTTCTGCTGGATCCTCAGCCGCACAGGAATTACAGGCAACGAGTGCGCTGATAGTGCGGCAAAAGAGGTTTGTTTTCAGCCTCCTTTCGTTTGTCGCGTTATTTTGAAAAATCTTTTCCAAAGAGCGGCAAATCGTGATGAGCGGCAAACCGAACGGAATGCTACCGTCGACAATAAACGTCGTCCGGTTAAGAACCCTGCGTCGCCTTGGAGCTCCTCAAGCAGGAATAACCGTCGAGAGGAGGTAATTATTTGCCGTTTGGGAATAGGGGACCGCTAGACTCATTCGTAGATATCTGATGACTCAAACAGATGCACCCGTTTGTGCTCGCTGGGAGTGCTAACTGACAGCACACATCGTTGTAGATCGTGTATGTTATGCGGGATCGCGTCACAAGTTTAAAGTAGGGGCTTACAAGCGAACTATTGTAGGTGATAATGAAACGATGTCGTCTTATATTTTACGATTTCTTAGGGCCGTCCGTTTGTATTCAGATATTTGAATTTTCTGTAGTACGTTTCAGCTTTTATACCGATGTTATTTTTTAATGTTTATTTGTTTAAAATATAAATATCGTCCGGGGGCCGACAACGACACTTCGTTGTGCGTTCGGGAAAAGAATAGCATCACGCGAGAACCAACCGACCGATTGCTTTCAAATTTTCAGGATATAATCGTGTATTTCAGGAAAGATTTTAGCCGTAGATCGAAGGCCTAGCACCCTTAAAAGTGAATTTATGAATTAAAGATATTCACTAATGAAAAATAAATCCTATCGTTCTATTATTCCGGTCGATCGTTTAAAAAGTTACCGCATTTATTATTCAACAGCTCTCGGTCACATCGTATTTCTGTTTGCAGGCGTGTGTACTATTCTCGGGAGCAACTTTATTTTTAGTTATTTTCAAAAGGGTGGAATCCACTCTCTCCGCTACACTTATTACGATTCGGGAACGGTAACATTCGTTTATATTAATCGACGACCCGAAATGAATATTGAATTTTGGTGAAAAGAAGATTAAAATCCGCCCACCCCTTCGCTCGGTAGGTATGAAAAACCATTTAGGGTAGTACTTTTTTAAATTTCAGTCCGAAAAAAATAACTATAAAATTACGCGATATTACTTCTTAAACCGTTTAAATAATCATTCTCTGTGAAAATTAATTTTTAAATTACCATCGCAAAATTTCGCCCTTAAATATTTCTAAATTTTCAACGGTTGAAAACTTATTTTTTTTAAAGGAGACCGTGCAGCTTGTGACACTTCATCGAAAGGCCCTTTGAATGAAAAGTAATTCGATACAAATAAAATAAAAATTGGTTCACCGGTATCGAATTTACGATTAAAAATGTGGGTTAAAGTACGGGTTTATTTTTCTCCAGCGTTGGAAAAACGTATCGGTAAACACACCATTATAACTTCAGTTAAACATACGAAAAACCAATAATAAGGTACCTACATCTTTGCTGATAACATGTTGAAAAATCGATTACCCTGTTATAAGAGGTAATTTTTAAGACAAGTAAGTTTCTGCCGTTTATTGAGATCTTAGTTTCAACGGTAGATTTTTGCAAATTGTTTTCTTTCATATCGTTTATAATTAACGACAAAAAGTACTTATCGTATTTATTTCATCGTCATGTTTTATTTAACTTGGGTTCTTTATTTGACTAACTTTTCAAACGATCACCCAGTATTTCTGTCATCACGGCACCGGAAACATAATGACGTAAAACGACTAGTTTTTCTTTCCTTAATGGACACCTTTAAGATATTTAATATTTTCACAACCATGAGGATAACGAACGCGTCGGCGACCCAGGGATTTCAGCCCCTGGGCCCCCGTTAGACGGTCGGGCTAGCGAAGCGAGCCCTCTACCTACTAGTTATTTTTATATTATATTAATTACATAATAAAAGGTAAAACGGATTAAATTATTATAAACAAAGACAAAAATTAATTTTTAAAGATTATTATTAATTTTATTTATTTACAATAATATTTATTTACTCGCATCTTTAATAGTTCGAAATATATTAAAATAAGAATAGCCGTTATTTAATACCTGAAACAGAAAATATACGATCGAAATTAAATAGAAATTATAAAATTAAAATAAAAAAATAATGGACTAGTATTAGTAATACTCAAAATATTTTAATTTTGGGCTCGTTCGACTCCCCTGTGTTATAAAATGTAAAAAATTATTTATCTTAATCGCTTAATTTAACAAGTCGGTCCGATTTGATCCGCTATTATTCAACAAATATAACAAAAAATATAGTTTACGAAAAAAAAATGGAGTACTGTAATCCTCCACATCCGATGGAATCAAAGATTAACCAAAACCGCGACGTATATAGAGCGTTCAACTCAAGATATCCACCAGTGTGATCTCAGACACTATTAAGTTTTACGAGAAATTTTAATGATTTTCCCTACATTAAAAATACATTACCGTTTTTAAAGTTTGCGCCCTTTTTCCAATACGGCAGCTAACTTCGTTATTTCAAGCGAAATCATTGCGGTTTTATTGCGTTTTCGGTTGAAAATATTATTGTTATGAACGATCTTGCCTGAAGACCGTTAACAAGTCGCGGTAGATTTTAGAACGAGGTTGGACTGTATGTTCGTAAGTGATGAATGAAGACAACGCGTTGTTGAATAACGGTTTAATGAATTGTCGTCTTGACAGTTACTGAAATGAATCGTAACGTACCCTATAATTTGACGTAAAAATTAAATACGACGTTAAAGCTAACGTTCATCCGAACAAAGAATGGAGTTCATCCGGACTAACAGTACAAAGCGACCGTGTAGGATCAGATTCGAGCGCCGAATGCGTGCAGGTCGCTACATCATAATGACCCTTCCCTGCGGCATTATGACGTAGACATGGCGTGATCAGATCACCTGATCGACTCGCCGTGGGGACACTAGCCCTCGCTAGGTAGCAGCACCCGACGGCAAAGCGGAACGTATCGATTAAAACTTTTTATTATTGTGTATTTTTCCCTACGCAACCTTTACAGAGCTACGAGCCGGGAATAGTAAACTTACAAAAACGTACCTTAGCGATACTTTTTTAAAATTTGAAAGCGTTATTATTATAACTTGTTTTTTTACGGTAGATGAATAGTTTACGCGTAATTCCGAGCGATTTTCAATCGCTCGGTATTTTTACGGGCACTATTATTAAAAGTAATATATAAATCTGCGCAAGACTTCTAGATCGTTGAGTTTTTAGATTAGAATTTTTCCGTACAGACACAATTCCCCTATATTACATTTGTAATCGTACACGACATTAATCTCTTAATTAAAAGTATCTTTCGTCGACGCGATAAAAGAGTAATTTATTTTTTAAACGGTAAAAATTAAACCGATATAGGTTTTTTAAAAATTAAATAATTTAGAATCAAAATACTTACGTTTCTAAAACTTTTATAACCTATGACGAATAAGCCCATCGGTTTTATTTGTAATGGAATGTTATCTACGGTCAACATAAGTAAAAATTTACGTTTAATTGAATTTGAACTTTCATACCAAGCGCAGTGGTATATTTTATTTCGTAAACTTTCACTCTAAAAACAAACAAAATACATTGGATTAAAATACGAAAAAGAACGAAAATGAATAAGATGTTCTACACATGAAAACGAAGAAAAAATTTGAACGCAAGCGGGTTCCATTTATACTGTCGCCCGTACATACGGTACTTCTTATCGCCGAGCGCACAACTAGCCGTTCAGATGTCAGCGGCAATACACTATACCTAAGGGTCTGTACAAGCCACACTACACCAAGCCGGCTGACCGCGCAACACATCCGACTTACCGCTCTGAGACGTCTATAAAAGACCGACATCGACTGAACAAATTCGTCATCGACCACCGCCTGGTGAAGAAGAAGAATAATAACAAGAAGATGGAAGAAGAAAGAGGTTCCCTGACCGACTCGATGCCGGATCTCCCGGCGAACAGCAACATTGTCGCCGGAGCAGCAGGCCGGACCGGCCTGCCGAGGAAGCCGCCGAGCGCGTACGCAACCTTCCCGTTCCGGCTTTTTGGTTAGCTGGCATCTCTCCCGCCACCACCCTATTCGGTCGCCCTAGAGCATAGACCAAATATCCGTGCCAAAAAACGGCTACTGTGCCTCAGAAACAGATTTGCAACCTCGTATCCTAAATGCTCCTAATGAGTTCCTAACTAGCGTGAGCGGTTAAGCAGGGTGCCGTACAGCAGCCGCTTAAGTGTCCCTACCACTCACTTACATTAAAGATAAATCGGGGAGGCGCACCCCTTGTTACAATTAAAACTATATAGTCATACAATAAGACGGTAATTTAAACCGCCACGCCTCGGTCGCTGTCAGCCAGCTAGTGCCTGTCCACCATTTAAAGCGCTTGGAGCTTTTACTGGCTGGTGGCCAGCCATTATTTCGGATAAGGACTTCCCACACTTCCCGCTAGAGGAATCAATAAATCCCATTTAAATTTAAAATCTAACGATGACGGTTGAACATCGCAACCTCATCGAGGAACCCCCACACAGTCCGACAATGCGGCTCTCGCCACATCGACTCGCCGTTTATGAGCGGCCAGTTTTCCCCCTGACCTCTAAGTTCCAGGGTGGCCCGGTCTCTGCCCCCCCCCCCCAAGAGCAGGGCAGTCGAACGTCAGATGTTCGTTCGACTGGACCTCCCCGCAGACACACAACTCATCAGCCGCTAGGCGAAAAATGAAAAGATATTGAATCAAATTCACATGGTTGGTGAGCACTTGGGCACCCGACGCCCTTAAAAATGACTTCGAGGCATACCATCCTCCCAGATCCTGTATAAATCTATACAGGGATCTTCCCTTATTCGTGGTGTGCCATTCATGCTGCCATGCATCCATCGCGAGGCTCCATAGCCTCTTCCGCAGGCGGGAAATGGGCAACTGAACGAAATTTGGACCCGGTGCATTGTGATAGTCTTTCCGCTCCGGTTCTAGCCCGGCTCGAAACCGCATCCTAAATACCTCGGTTTCCCGACCTCTTCGCAACTTCCACATGGCTGCTCGAACTTTCACCACTAAATCGATTGGGAGAGCCTTTCCCAATACTGTGGTAGCCTCGTAGGAGGTTGTTTTAAAAACACCAGTGCATACTATTAAGGCTCTGCGCTGGGCACTCCTTAAATTTTGAAGCAGTGCTCTATTTCTATCCAACCTGTGCGCCCAGACTGGCGCCGCGTATGCGATCATACTCTCGAAGACACCTCGGTACACCAAGTACATTTGGCGACCCGACAGCCTGTAGTCTTTCCGAGCAATCCTTCTAAGTTTGTGCATCACAGAGACAGCGTCCGCCGCAACTTGCTTAATGTGGTTGCTAAAAAGCAAGTTATCATCAAACAAAACACCTAGGTACTTATGAACCCTTACTCGGCTGATTACACAGCCTTTATATTTAATGTGGGGGTTTCGACTGCATGATAATTTGTCTGCACCCTTCAGAAGCATAAACTTCGTCTTGGGCACAGAAATCTTTAAATTTTGCATGTCCATCCAGCCCTAGGCTGTTGACAAAGCCACTTGCGCTCTACTTTCCAGCTGCGGTCGTGAATTACCACAAACTAAAAGGAGACAGTCATCGGCGAAAGCCTGGGCCGTAACCCCTTCTGGGAATGCCAACCCCAGAAATGCATCAAACACCAGGTTCCACAGCAGGGGACCGAGAACGGAACCCTGCGGGCTTCCCCTGGTGACGGATTTTTCCACAACTAGGTGCGCATCTTTAAACAGTGCCGTACGGTTAGACAAATAGTCTATTACCACGGCCTACAGGGCTCTGGGAACATTGCGGCGTTCCAAAGCATAGAGGACAGAACTCCAACACAAGGAAGGAAATGCTACCTCTATATCAATAAAAATAGCCAAAACATATTTGCAGTCGGCGCTTTCCACCTCGGTAAGAGCATTTAAGATGCAATTCTCGGTGCCAACCCCTTTCATGAAGCCATATTGGCCTCGATTTAGAATACCGCTCATATCAATGTTTTCCTCGAGCCGTTCCACAACCAGCCTTTCAAGCAACTTGCCGAGAACCGGCAAAAGGCTGATGGGTCGATAACTGCCGACCTCACCAGGATCCTTTCCAGGTTTCCGGAATACCCTTACCAAGACCACCTTCCAGCAAGCCGGAAAGCAGCCCCAGCTTAGGCACCCCGTGAACAGTCTGCCAAGCGGTTCCCTTATGACAGGGAGTAGGTGGCTGTCCCGTTCCAGGCAACAGGCAACCTTCCCGTTCCGGCTTGCCGGGCTTCAAGCGCCTCGGGCGGCAGGTCCATCAGCATGATCCGGCCTAGCGTGGGATAGCACGGGGAGAACCGATTAGGCCGCACCGGAAGAAGACCGACACTGTGCGGCTACTCGAGCTATGCGGGCACTGACATAAGATCACGTTTAGCCCGGAGAAGAATGCGATGATGTTCCTCAAAGGTCGTTTGGCTGTGAGGTAGCGAATCCGCATATCGATGTCAGGCCGACGTATTAGATATGTCCGGGTTCAAAAGTACCTTGGAGTGTTTTTCGATGAGAAATTGCGGTTTAAGAAGCACCTTTAGTAAGTAGCGGGGAAGGCCTGTAATGTCTTCTTCGGAATTCAACGTTCCATCGATCCCGATCGGCTTCTTAATTTTAAGACTACGAGTATCTTGTGTAAGGGCGTCTGCGCCGCCTCTTTTGGCGGATAGGCTAAAATCTAAAAGCTATCGGAGTTTGGTTCGGTTTACCGGCATTACTCCGGCCACCACCCCGTCGGTCGCCCTGAAGCATAAGACCGAATGTCTGTGCCGCGAAGGGCTATTGCGCCTATAACAGTTTATGCGACCGGTCTCCTATCTAGCTCCTGGAGGTAACCTAACTGCGTGAACGCTATAAAATAGGTAAAATACGTGGCAAAAGTATATATTACAAAGTACGGTACGCTTTTGTGTCCAGTCGTTCGCTTGTCGTATATTAAACTATATCGGGTAGCGCACCCCGTCTATACTGTAATACACGACTCGTACACATAAAATTTACTTCGCGATTCGCTTCCACGCCTAGGTCACTAAATTCCATAAGTGACTGCCCGCCGTTTACAGCGCTTGGAGCTATCGGCTGATGGCCGGTCGTCTCTCGAAGACAGCCTTCTACAGCAGTACGGTACGAGTCTTTCCCCGTAAGAAACTACTGATGTCGGGCGATCGTGGTATCGCAGGCGTGAAAACGATAGAATCGATTGCGTCTGAGAGGCAACGCGTTACGTAACTAAGAATCGGTCGAATTGACCGGGGAGAAAATAAAGGAGACAGAACAGCACGGTGTCGCACTGTGGGAGGCCAGATGGGATGAGACAGAGTGCGGGCGTTATACGCATGATCTTTTCCCTAACGGTGTTGATTTGCGGAACGCCTCTTGGGTAAACCCGAACAAGTATGTGACGCAATATCTTACATGATGTGTGCACGGTGCACGGTGCTTTTCGGGACAAACAACAGAAATTCGGTCTGGCGGACTCTAGTATGTGTCCGCAATGTAGATTATTGGACATGTTTATCGTGTGATATATGAATGTCCTAGGTATGACTATTAAGTCATACCTAGGACACCTAGTTTATGTAAACTATTAAGTCATATCTAGGAATGACTATTAAATCTATGCGCATTAGCGCACAGATACGGTTTGTCGGCTTGATATTATCGATACTTCATCCCCGTGTTAAGTGGAAAAGCCGGGCGAATGGATTATCGTAGAAAGTTTATTACGTATTTGACGAAAGAAAGGATCGCTGAAGGGGTGTGATGTTCCGCTTGGACTTTTCTTCTTTCTCTTTACGTTTGATTTTATTGTTATCTTCTTTTAAGGTTTGCTAAACTGTTGCTGTTTTTGTTTTGTTCGGCTATAGATTTGTTTGTTTTTCGTCAGTTATGTTTTATATTCCCGTTATGTTAAATTATTTATTGTAATTGCCGTGTTTTTTTAGAGTTTTTGTGTTGCGTTTTACGATTTGTCGGGTGTCGAACTTTTTTTATTTATCGGTAAGATAGAGTTCAATTCCTTCGTTCTTAGAACTTCATTCGGTCTTTTTTGAGACTCGGTTAGATGTGTTTTATTAGTAGCAGTTAGTCAGATGTTAGTTAGCAGTACACCGATGGGAATATCGCTTGTGGCATTCGCATAGGTGGTATCCTGGCTCAGGTTAGACTGAATATGTCATCGCCAGGTATTGAAGATGACCTCCGGTAAAGCCAATAAGGGCTAGGTACGGAGGGGGTGGCGTGGCAAATGAAACCGTCACATAGAGCGTGTCTTCCCCTACGGGGACAGAGGCTCTAGAGGTCACTACTGCCCTGCTACAGTGGGGAACCAACTGCCGCTGAGGGATGCTGGGTTCGATTCCAACGGACGACTCGCAACTCCCCGACTACAGTCGAGTCGACATCGCCGGAAGCCGGTTCCCGTACCCAACAGCCTTTCTCCGGACTGCCTTGCAAAACACACAGATGACTCTTTTCACGGCCGTCACTCCAAAAATCCCAAACAGCTCTTTTCAGGGTAACCGTAAAGTTCTAAGATGCCGTGCGCCCTCGAATCCATTCGGCGACGATATCTTGCAAACAATTTAATATTTATTTCTGATGCAAGAGCGAAATGAAATCACTGGAGCTTAAATTAACGACTAAATTTGAAGGGTTCGGACGGTTTTTGATCTGAAAAATTGAATAAAAGAGTCCCCGCAATCGTATTTATAATAATCGTTTGAGAAAATTTTTATAAATCAAAAAATAAATTAGCATTACAAAAGATATTTTAAGTATGACGTATTACGACTCGGCTAAATTACAGTTAAACAAATAAAATTTGTAGAGAATTTAATTTTGTAAAAATCTACCTAAGTAATGTCAACTTAATCCAAAAAAAGTTATTAAAAACAAAACAGATAGAAATCTTACATAAAAATATTGTATTATAATATTATAAAAGTGAAAAAAAAATCATTTCAATATTGGAACATATATTCAAACGAATCATATTTTTTTTTAAATAAAAAAAAGAAAAATTAAATAAGGCGGTAGGTTTTTTATACCTTACTTATGTGGAAAAGAGGAAAGGATTGAGGTTAAGATTGGAAACGAAGTTTTAGAGCGGTCGAAGAAATGTCAGTACTTAGGGAGCTTTATAACCGATGACTGACTTGCACGGTAGAGATTACAACGAGAGTATCAAGAAGTAAGCAGGTATTTAATAAGAAGGAAAGACTGCTGTGCAGAATGTTAACTTAGCATTAAGGAAGAGATTAACGAAACGTTTTACTTCAAGTGAGACGCTCTATGGAGCTGAAGACAGACAGAAAACGAATTGAGGCTTTTGAGATGCGGGTGTGGCGTAGAATGGTAGGTAACTGTCAGGTGGGAAGACCGTGTACCAAATGAAGAAGTATTAAGGAGAATCAGAGAGAACAGGAAATCGCTAAATGCGATCGAATATAGGAAAAGGAACCGGCTGGACGTCGTACGAGACGAAGGTGTTTATTAGTGGATTCGGCAGAAGGCTTGGCGAATGGAAGGATTTCAAACGACGGATGGAATTGTGGAAAAGTGAAAATATGCGGAAAAAAAGAGTATAGCAAAGGGTAGAACTAGGTGGTGTGCAGCAACCTTGACAAGATCTGCCCTGATGGTAGAACACTATGAACGAACGGTATGTTGTAATGAAAATACATCGTGAATATCAACAGGGATTCTAAGTCTGAAAATTTTTCCTTCGGATTTCAGTGTTTATGCAAATCGTATTCTTTAAATAACCGACATCAACGTAATTTCTTTGTAGAGCAAAATGTAATTCGACAATTTCAATGTACGGTAGATCGAGGCACGGTACTACATGAATTTCAAATCGCAGCGATTTAAAGATTTCCGGTAACAAAGATTGTCGCGTATTCTTTCTTTGAAATTCGAGAAGGAATTTTTAAAAGTAACATTCAAGGACCGTTTTTTAAATTTTAAAAGGATAAAAACTATCCGGGTGCAATACAAAGTATGTTATTTTTTAATACAGCCGACTTACAAAACAAAAATAATTGGGTATATTTTTAAAAAAGTTTTCTTTAAAGTGAATTTTCGTTTCTTAATATTTTTGACGTAACAATTTCAAAAACGCTTAAAATCATTTTAAAAATCTGACAACAAAGTCGTAATACTTTTCTGGCGTCGGTTATTTATTCCTATTTAGCGGAAAAATAATTATACATGAAGAAAGATGCCTAAGATTTCTTTTTTTTGGGTAGGAATAATTTACGATGAATTATTATTGTAAAATTATCATTATACGTTTAAATAAACCAAACAGAGTTTTAAAAACTTAAAAAATCGGTTTATTTTTAATACTTTCTGCTCTGCTCCCGCACCTCCAAAATCACTTTGCAAGAAAAAGTTTTGATTTTTCTACTGTGTAAAATGGAACTGATTAGAAAAAATTCCACAAAAAATGTACTACCAATAAAAAGTTACTTAAGATTTTTTTATGCGAGGGTCTGTTTAAAAAAAACAATTTTAAAACTTCAGATTAATTAAAAGTTTTAAATGATTCAAAAAATCTATATTTTTAACCGATCGGCTCTCCTAATTACAATATTGCTCCCGAAGTATCTTTTTTGGGTCGCTTAATAGTTGATAGGCTTCAAACAATCCCACACACGTACATACGTACGTACGAACATTACTCCCCCTTTTATTTGTTTTTTTGGAATCCCTGAGTTATAAATCCCTGAGACACGTCGAAAAATGAAAAACCTAATCCCATTTTTTAATTGATAAAATGGATTTTGTTCTACATATTTACTGACGTCGAAATGATGCTCGGTTCCGCTTTAAAACTGTAATTTAATAATTTTATGCCACCTTTTTCGCTTAAAAAAAATTTCTTAAATTATTCTTTGCGTTCATTTAATGTTATTTAGAAAGACTTTTGAAAATTAAATTCTCCATCGATTTAATTTGTTTATTGAGATATTAAAAAGTTATTGTACGAGTATATCAAACTTAAATAAATGTATTTTGCGACACCGATTAATTATATTTTAAGACAGGGTTTCGACGTAATACTATTTTTTTGTTTTATTTTTATACGTTTAACTATTTAATCGATTTTAATTAAGGATTTCCATATTTAAATTCAAAAATATTTTTAATTAATTTATTTAAAATTTAGATTTTAAATAAATTCGTCACATCTAAGAAATATAAAAACCCGAATGTCATTTTTTCTTTGAAAGATCGCAAGGCTTTAGTTATGTTACTTTAAATTTACCATATTTTTTTTTCTGCCCTACATCCCCGAGCCGGACATCCAATTAAGTATACTCGACTCGGGGACGTGTCCTTTCCAGATCGTTTAATTGCCTGCCTCTAATCTCCGACGTAAGAACCAGGCCCGGCTATGCCGTTCCCAGCCCCCCCCCCCCGCAGGAGACCGGGACTCGGTCTTTCCTTTTGCCAGCCTCAAACCGACGGCGCAGGAGCCGAAGCCGCCAAAGCGTATCCGGGAACCCACACCGCCGGCCGGGTCTCGGTCTTTTCATTCATTCGCACCTAACGGACCCCAGGAGTCCCCGCTCCATCACGGGAACCCACACACCAGGGCATGTGAGCC
This sequence comes from Lycorma delicatula, assembly GCF_047948215.1. Classification (NCBI taxonomy): domain Eukaryota; kingdom Metazoa; phylum Arthropoda; class Insecta; order Hemiptera; family Fulgoridae; genus Lycorma; species Lycorma delicatula. Next base: position 8,752,033 of record NC_134466.1, on the reverse strand, counting down.
CTCAGGAACGGGGCTGTCCGCCCAGCCCTACTATAAACTACACCCCTCAGTATCCCAGTCGTCTTGCCTCATCTTCTTTTATTCTGATAACTGTTCTTGCATTTATTCCAAAATTATTCCAGTTTCCGGACATAGCCAAGAGCCACTCCGAGAGCTGCTCCGGTCGGGTATGCATCAGTCCTGCATTTATACGTTTGTTTACGCCGTTTAGCGTAAAGTCGTTTTATTCCAATGAATTCAAGGTTATGGTGTTAGCTCGTTTCTATCACGCATTATTTCATTGCTGTTTATTCTTAATGTATATATTAGGCTTAGTGTTTTTTTTATTCTCAACCAATTTCAATACTGTCATAGTTCCTAGAAGTCTATTTCTCTTTGTCGGCTCTGATGTCATTTTTTCAACTTGCGTATTCAGAATTATTTTTGTTATATCTTCGGTCTCGAATTCAAACACGTTCTCTCTAATCGTTCTTATACTAACACTAAGACACTACTCTTGTTGCAAACACACACTCTCTTCCACACACTCTCTCACACACACTCTCTTTCACAATGTAAATACACCTTTTTACGTTTTCGCTCTCAAGATTTGTGCTAATTTCTTCATCACCTCCATACTCGCATGCCCGATGCGGTATTCCTGTGTCGAAAATTCTACTCGTCAGTTTTTCATGATTTCACAGTTTCCTATGTTCGTCCTGCCTCGTTTCTTCGTTAAGTTGTTCTTCAAATTCACTATATTACGCTTCTCCTGAAAGTGCTTCAATTACTACAAACTGCCATTTCTATCGCCGTCGAATCTTCTCGAATCGCAGATTACATTTTCCTAGATCCAGAATCCCCAACCTCGTTGCTACATATCTACTACGTATTAGTCTAATGCTACACCACGTCTCACCCCTGCGTTCCTGATTCACCACTGCGGACTACGCCCAGGAATTACTGTATGTATCCTTTCACCTTCATTCACGAGTTCGTCGTTTTCTGATATTTGTGTGCTACAGGCAAGTTTAATTTTCATTATTTATTACGTTTAAACAGTTATTTTTTCAGTAAAAGTTTGTGGAACATTCAGTTCATCATACCTATGCCTTTCAAGTTTCAATTTCGCTTAAGTACCGTCACGACAGGTTACTTATATAAGGTTGTCATTATTCAGCTGCAACCTATTTTACGTGCTCAATTAATTTCAATGCGATTATATTGTAATTAACTCTATATTTTTATGTTTACTTATCACAATTTGATTATTGTTATTAACTCTTTTTGCACTAGAATATCATTGTGGCCTTTTTCTACACTAAACTAGAATAATTACATGTATTAATTATTTAACGTTAACTTTGTTTTTTTTTTTTTAGGGTGAAAAACGGTTGGACTTTATCATCGCCCGGAAAATAAATAAATAAAAGTAATTAAAATTGTTACATAAAATTAAAACTTAAAACTACTATCACAGGAAACCAAATCCGGAATGGGTGTAAAAGGCCCATTCTCGGATAACAAAAACACTAACATGTAACATAAAACTACGTTAAAAACTATCATATTAAAAATAAATAAAACTTAAAACTAAAAAAGGAAATAAAACTTAAAACTATTATGTTTAAAGTCTTACAACTAATATCACAAAAATCTTACAACTAATATCACAGACGAATTTAAAAAACATAAAAAAAAACAAAAAAATATGAATATATATATATATATAAAACAAAAAAAAAATCCGATAGGGAGTGTAAAAGACTCGCTACTCGGATAACAAAAACAATACATAGGACAATACATACAATTACAATACAAAACAATACATACTAATTAAATTTTTTGTATTAACCCTATACTACGCAAAAACAGAAACATCCGGTTTAAAACCTCTTTATCATTACTCAAGATACCACGGATGTTTCTGGGTAGTTTAAATTTACGACGCAATGCCGCATAACATATTCAGTCCACGAGTATGTGGCGCACAGTCACGCGGCAGTTGCATCGTGCGCATAGAGGTGCTTGTCCTCTTGTCAACAGGTACTCGTGTGTGACCCTTGTGTGTCCTATCCGCAATCGACAGAGAACTATTTCCTCACACCGGGGTTTTCTGTATGAGGAGTCCCATGGTAACACAGAATCTTTAATCTGACGGAGTTTATTATCAACGGTAGCCGTCCAGTCACCTTGCTACCTTGCTCTTAGTAATTGTTTTACATAGTTAATGAAATCAGAAGTAGCAACTCGGGTGCTGAAAGGAGGCTGGTTACATGCTTCGTTGGCAGCGGAATCTGCATGTTCATTACCTGGAATCCCTACGTGGCTAGGGACCCAGCAAAAACTTACTTCTGTGTTGCGATTATTCAACTCAGCGATTGCTTTGTAAATTTCAATGACGATAGGATGTTTGGAATAAAAGTTTTTTAAGGCTTGGAGAGCACAACACGAGTCACTGCAAATAAGAATTTTTCTATATTTAGGGTTAATGATGTTTAGAGCCTTATTTATAGCGTATAGTTCAGCGGTAAACACACTCGTAATACCGGGTAGACCAAACATAGAAGTTGTTAATTTTTAATGTTGTTAATTCTCTGTTAATGTTCTTAATTCAGAAAAGGCCAGTGCTAATTAAGATTTATTGTAATTTATTTTTCCTAAGCTAATCACATCTGTTCATTGCTAATTTTCATATTACAGTATATGTTAGTAGTGCTACTGTTTCCAGTTCCACTTTCTATTGATGTTATGTTTTAAGTATCTAATTTGAAAATAAGGTGTTTTTATGTTCTCTTGTTTTCAGGCTTTGTTACATTGTGTATTTAAAAAAAATGTATATTCATGTATTTTTGCATTTAACATCATTGTTCATATGTTGATTTAGCTGATATTTTAAGTATCATTAAATTATATCAATTTCATAATTTCTTTTTAGTTTTTAAGGTTATGATTTAACATAAGTGCAGTTGTTTTCTTTCTCAATTAAAGTCCAATTTCTTTTGGCAAATACGAGCTGTTTTTTTTAGTTAACTTTACCCAACAACGTTGTTCCTCCCATCATCTGCACTCAAAAATAGTGTGTTCGGCATCGTCAACCACATCGCAGTAACAACAGATTGGTAACTCTCTCCTGCCAAACCTATGCAGGTATTGTTCAAACGCACCATGTCCCAACATTAGTTGCGTTGTGTGGTAATCTAATTCACCATGAGAGCGATCAGGCCAAGCATCCAGGTCCGGTATAATTCTTCTTGTCCATGCGGCCACTACTGAACCCGCCCATGCCACCTTCCATTGTTCTCGTATAATAGAACTGGCCTCATCTTTGGCTACACCGGACGCCCTTAGTTTTCGCCCTTTAATCTGCAATTCTATCGGGGGCACCGAAGAAAGCACGCACAGTGCATCATACGATAACGTTCGGTACCCCGAGACTACCCTCAGAAGCGACTTCCTATGACTGCTAGTCAGTTTTCTTCTGTTGCGTTGGACATGAACCGCATCAGCCCATACCGGGGCGGCGTACAACAGAGACGACGTTATCACCGAGGTGATAAGTCGCCTCTTCGACGCACGTGGAATTCCTTGTCCCGCAAAGAGACTTCGCATGGCACGGATTGTTGTTATCACTCTTTCGCAGGTCATGGCCACATGGCTGGAGTATTTGAGGTGTTTATCCAGTAACACCCCTAGATATTTAGCCCTTTCCACCTCGACAATTGCCTCTCCTCTCAGGCGCAGATTTAATCTTCTGAGTATCCTCCTTCCAGTGAAGAGGAAACCCTTGCATTTGGAAGGAGAGACCTCCAAACTGTTGTTGACGAGCCATTCATTCACTATTTATAAGGTAATATTCCCCTTATCCTCCACTTCATCTAAGGTACTGGCCTCCACTAGAAGCGACATATCGTCCGCGTCTCCTACGACATTCACCCCCGGCGGGAATTGAAGTTGGAAAATTTCATCATAGAAGATGTTCCAAAGTAGGGGTCCGAGTACAGACCCCTGCGGGACTACACCGAAGATCTGATGACTTACCACACCATCCACCGTATTGATTTCAGCTCGTCTCTCGGATAGATAGCTGGCTACTTGCGTCACTATGTACTCGCTTATATTTTTTCTTTGAAGTGCCCTCAATATAGCTGGCCAAGGTATCGAACCGAAAGTGTTCCTTATATCCAGGAGTATCATTAGCGGGATTCGCCTAGTTCTCCAAGTCCCAGCCATCACCCGTGAAACTACTTTGTTGATGGCGTTAATAGTTGACTGCCCCCGCCTAAAGCCAAACTGATTCTCATGGAGGAGATTGTTGTTTTCCAGCTCCTCAATTAGTCTATTAGCGATGAGCGTCTCCACGACATTTCCCATATTATTAATGAGACTTATAGGGCGATATTCGAGAGCCCCTGGAACTGACTGTTGTTTGGGCAAGAAAACAGTTCTTGACGCTTTCCAGCAAGCAGGAAAAAAGCAATGCTGGACCCCATAACTCGCAATATCTGTCATCTCCCACGGGATGACGGACATCAAACCCTTTATGACTGCAGCTGGAACACCATCTAGTCCTGGACTCTTCTTATTTTTTAGTCTTTTAACCGCAATCGCCACTTCATCCTGGGTACACCTGCCGCGTTCACCAGGTATTAGCTCCGTGACGCCCATATCAACCCGCGGGAAAAGCGCTTCCATGTGTCGTGTAGCTTCTATCTTATTAAGAACGGGCAACCGTCTTCCCAGTCTCTTCATGACTACCTGGTACGCCCGACCCCAGGGGTCAGCATCTAGTTCAGTGCATAGCTCCCTCCACTTCTACCTTTTTTCATGCTTAATCATGAAGTTTAACTGTTTTCTTGCTGCTCGGTATTGTGTAATCGCCGTGTTCAGGTCTCGATCAGCTCCGTATGATCTCGTTCTAAGTCTCTGCACGCGCCTCTTCATGGATTGCAGAACCCTGCGTTGATCCGGAATATCGGAAGACCACCAATAGACAGGGTGATGTCTGATAGCTCTTTCAGGGATCCTGGCCAGCTCAGCAATCATGATCTGTTGTAATGTATCTGGCGTGACCGGTCTGCCATCCGTTATTTTTGTAGCAACTTTGCGAACAATGGTCTCTACCTGACGTTCCGAAAGTCTAAAGCATAGATGCTGATTTCTAATATGAGTCTCGGTATCAAGGATTTCAACAGAAACAGCCAAATGATCACTTGCAGTCTGGACTTGCAAAACCTGCATGCTCACCATGTCTGGTGGAAATCTACCGTCGATCAATACCAGATCCAGGATAGAGGAATCCCCGCGAGCGTAGAAAGTGGGCGACCCATCATTGATGCACACAAGCCCAGTAGTTCCTAGTAGTTCTTCTAGCGCTAGTCCTCTGTTGTTCGAGGAATCAGCCCCAGCAGCTACGGTACGGCAATTGAAATCACCCACAACAATTGTCCTCTTTGGGGCGTTCATGACCATCCTCTGCAGTCCGAGTAGTCTGGCTTTGTACTCCGCGAGCGTCACATTCGGGCTTATATAGACCCCAAACAATATATAGTTACAGAGTTCTATCGCAACGACTCCTTCAGTCCTCAAATATAAGCTATAGTCCCAGTTTCCAGTCATTTTCTTGATAGCCACATCCCCAGCGGTATCTGGCACCCATCGAGACCCAGCCGCAGAGTATACGTTAGGCTCGGTGGCAACAACAAAGTTGTACTCTCCAGTATTAGCTGTCTCCTCCACCACCCTTGGGGGACGGTCGAGCTTACGTGAATTACGTATTTGCGTTATTTCTAATTCAAGTGTCAATCGTGATTTTGAGGCTCTGTTTCGCGGAGTGTGTGTTCCCTCCCAGGATCTGGATTTGTCGAGTATGCTGTGTGCTCACGCACAGGGCTTCTTGGTCACATTTGGGTCTCTGCTGTTGGGCATGCACACGTCTAAATTTTGTTTTGGTTTAAAGTGTTTGTTTGAAATGACTGTCCTGGTGGTTCCTTGTTGTGGACCAGTGGGCCCGGGGTGTGTCGGTAAGTCAACCTACGCTACGCGTAGTGTGTTGCAGTAGGGGCACACCTCGCGGAATCCACCTTAAGTCGCGTTGCGGTGAAGCGGTGGTTGTTGACCTTGCATGCTCTGTTGTTTTGTTTGTGACGTGGGTCGACGTTTGCGATGCTATACTCGAGCCTGTGTGCGCAGAGTCTACTGATGTAGTGGCGTTCTGCCAGAGATATCACATACTACGATGTACTCGATGATTTTTATTATGTTATATTTATTATTTTGTTATGTTTATTTTGTGTCTTGTCTTTTTATTTCCTGATTGAAGTGGCTTTGTACCACGGTTCTTAAGTTACACTACGATGTACTCGATAGTAATTTCTTTGTTGTTAATTAATTTAATGTTTATTTAACGTCTGATGTTATTTACCGTCTAATCATGTTCATTGTGTTGGCTGTTGTCAGTTTGGTTGGGAGTAGGGAGACCTACGTCCCAACTCCATAGTTTGATTTCTCCCCCCCCCCTGCCATAAGCCTGTTGTGCAGGGTTTGAAAAACATGCTACCTTGGTTGTGCAAGTTGGCCCAGTGACGGGACGCAATCTGTACCTCAGTGAGGTGAACCCGGCACGTTCTCTTTGTGTACAGACGGCTTGCTGGCGTACGGCCCCGTGCGGCAGACATTGGCGTTCGGATTTCACGCTACGACGGGTGGAAGCCGTCAGACACTGCATGCGGTTTGCTTCGGCGCTGTATGGGTAGCGACGTTCGTTGAGAGTCCTCCTCTGCAATGGATGCCAGCAGGGGCACGCCCACCGTAAAGACTATGTCAGGTGAGGCGGCGGTTTGTAGCCGGCGGTGTCGTGGCGTCCCTCTCTCCCCTGCTGTAGTTCGCTCACGTAACCTGGACGGGGCGTGGGATACTGCAGTTGTGGTAATGAGCGAGGTAGCGGCCGACATACGTGCTCAGATGGCGGGTCCTGCGTACGGCGGACTCGGCGGCGTTACTCCGGGTGTAAGCCTGAAGGTAGAAGCGCGTGAACGGCTTCAGTTCCAGGATAATATAGAGCCAGGCATCACTTCCCTCGCAGGCGGTCGTGGTGCTTACCTTCAGCTGAGTGGCCCCTTTAAAGGGTAGGCTGGCGGGTCTGCGGTGTCCGGGGGGGTGCGTCGAGAGGTGGCTACTTTTTCCGGCCTCCGGCGTTACTCTACGCACACTTTTTAAATTTTATTAAACGGGAAAGGCGTCTGCCGAAGTTATGGGCACTTATGATACAGGTCCATACGATTGTAACTCGCGATAACTCGCATATTCATTGAAATTCGGCAACGAATTTGTTGTTTAATTTATTTATTTATTGTTAATTTATTTTCTTGTTTAATTGTTCTTGAATACACGCTTAACTCCACCTGAATGGCGTCCAAGGGACGTCTATGAGATATATCAAGCTGCGACGAGGGTTCACCGCCCCCTCGTCGTGGAAAGAGACGAGGTGAAGCTCCATCAGATGGTGAGACATCAAGTCGACTGCGGTCGAAGGGAGTAAGATCCCAGCCAGTGCCATCCACAGGGCACTGCTCCGACACTGACCTGGAGATTGAGGAGATTTTAGGGCTTCCTGCCTCATCGGCGAAGGTACCGCCGCTACAAGCCCGAAAGCAGGCGGTCCAGGAGTTAAAGAGGATTGAGAGCCAGATTGCCACGGAGGGACTTGCACTCCAGGGCATGAAGGAGCTGGCTGCTATGTTTAACGGAGTAATCGGGGAATTGGAAGAACACATCAATAACAGCAGGAATGTAAAAGAAAAGACTGCAGCTTGTGTGTCAGTGCGGTTGAGAAAGTTACGACATCTTCATTCCTTATCCATGCGACGGGTTGAGCGTCTGCAAGAATATGTGGACGGGTATAAGGCTGGAGCTGGACTGAAGGAGACTTCTGAAGTTCCAAGTGTTGCAGCTGGCAGTAAACCGTTGTTCTTCGCAGTGGCGGGACAGGTGAAGAAGAACCGTCAGAAGGTGGTACTGGTGGACAGACCGGCGGAGAAGACGCCAGTCGCTTTTAAGGAGGACGTTGTCCGCAAGCTGGGTGCCACTGAGAAAGGATTGAAGATTATCAGTGTCAAGGACAACCAGAAGGGCTTACGAATCTTGACACATGACAGTGACACAGAAAGGAAAATCAAAGGGAAGAGTTATTACGGCCGTATGTTCTTAAATCAGCGTCGTCACAACCATTGCGACCGAGGATGATCTTGTATGACGTGCCAAGTAGTTTGACGGAGGTGCAGCTGCTGGAGGCTATTAGGGTACAAAATACGACCTTATCGCCAGAAGAGTTTAAAACATCGCTAAAGGTCGCTTTCCGGACTGGGAAGAAGGAAAGTCCAGTAACGCATTACGTGCTGGAGTGTGATAAGTCATTGCGGATGGTGTTCTTGGAGACAGGTAGAATTTTTGTGGACTACCAAGCCTGTAAGGTTCGAGACTTTGTGCGAGTCACTCGCTGTTTTAAGTGTTCTGGTCTGGGCCACATGGCCAAGCAATGTAAATCGGCAGAACTGTGTACACACTGTGGTGGAGAGGGCCATAAAAGTGTCGATTGTTCGGTCCGGAAAGCGAATGGGAAGCCTACCTGTATCAATTGTCGGCGGTTAAAGAAACCCGATAGCCACAGTTATTTGAGTCAGGATTGCCCGGCATACAAACGGGCGAGAGAACTACTAATAATGCTCACGGATGTTTAAGATCGGACAGGTCAATCTCGGCCGGTCTTATTGCAGTCAGGTGGAGTTGGAGCGTTTGGCAGATGTGTTTGGACTGGATGCTCTTTTGGTTCAAGAGCCTAATGTAGTGTGTGAGAAGGTCACGGGGTTCACGCGTTCATGGAACGCAGTTTATGTACCTGGGGCGGCAATGTCAGTGGTGTTTGTACGGCGACAACATCAGATCCTGAGGTTGGATGCCGTTTCTTCTTTACATCATGCCTGTGCTAAAATTTGTCTGTTTGGCTGCGAATTCATCTTGATATCATCCTACTTCCAGTATGCTGATCCTGTGGAGGACCATTTGCGACGCTGGTATGAGAGCCTTCGAGCATTCCCTGCCGAACCGTTGCTGATTGGCGCAGACGTAAACGCAAAGTCTGGACTATGGCATGCGCCTGTGACTGATCTACGAGGCCGCATGGTGGAGGAGTATGTGATGCAGAACGGCTTATTGGTTCAGAATGAAGGCGGTCAGCTGCCGACCTATAGAGGACATACACGGCAGTTCCAGGGTACAAATATAGATATCACACTGACCCGAGGTGCCTTGGACGTCTACCGATGGAGAGTCTCTGACGAGTCTTCCAGTGACCATCGCTTAATTATGTTCGAGGTGGGAACACAGAACACAGATCTTGGAGCGACACGTCGGTTGGCGGAACCCGGACGCTACATATTGGGGCGTGCCGACTGGACTAAATATGGGTCACGTCTGCAGAGAGGTCTTCAAGACTGGAGAAGGCGATTCCGAGACCTTGATGTGGACGTGGCTGCCTTGGAGTTTGGTAGAGTAGTGGTGGCGGCAGCAGACGCAGCAATACCAAGAAGCACAGGCTGGAAACGGCTTTCCACATGGTGGACTGCGGAGTTCGCCTAGTTAAGGTTACAAGTACCCGTGCACGACGCCTAGCCCAACGGGCGCGTGATCAAGATGAGCGGTTACGCCTGTTTGCTAATTACAGACAGGTGTGTAATAGATACCGAGCGAGGGTGCGTGAGGCACGACAAGATTCATGGAGGCAATTTGTGACCGAACAAGGGTGGAGAGATCCTTGGGGTCTGGTTTACCGGATAACGTTTGGAAAAGAGAAGAGAGAGCAAGTCTTCTCTGGTTTACGGACACCTGCTGGTATAGAGACCAACTTAGAGGAGGTTCTACGGCGGTTGCTCGAGGGCTTATTGCCTGACGACACCTTAGAAGGTGAAACGGCCTATCATGGCCGGATCCGTCGGGAGCTAGCCTCATTGGTTCTTACGGACCGATCAAACTTAATATCCGAAGATGAGCTGTTGGAGGCGTTAAGTTCTATGCGCCGGGGCAGGGCCCCCGGACTCGATGGTATCACGGTGGATCTGCTACAGCGATCGATCCAGTACTGTTTGGAGGACCTCCTCTATTTAAACAACGCAGTCTTAAGAGCGTCCAAACTCCCCGTGTGTTGGAAGTTGGGGAGGCTTGTTGTCTTGTATAAAGGTTCGGGGAAAGACCCCGCACAAGTGAATTCTTATCGACCGCTGACGTTGCTGTCTTCCGTTGGGAAGTTGTTTGAAAGAATAATTTATTTCCTGGTCTCGGCCCGTTTTTTGATCAATGGTAGCCTCAGTAGTCTACAGTTTGGCTTCCGTCGTGGTTCGAGCGCTGAGGATGCTATTTGTCACGTCCAACAACAAATAGCAGAGGCCGACCGGTACCTTTTAGGTATATTCCTCGACATCCGTGGTGGTTTTGATAACCTTTGCTGGCCGTCTGTCTTTTACCAGCTGGGCAGACGTGGATTAACAATGGAAGAGATGGCCTTGTTCAGGAGTTTCTTCGAGAATCGGCAAGTGGTACTTCGCCGAGGTCAGTTTGAACAAACCAGTGTTGTCTAAGGGGAGCCCCCAGGGCAGTGTCCTCAGTCCACTGTTATGGTCCGTGGAATTTGACACGTTGTTACGGGTGCGATTCCCGCCTGGATGCGGAGTCGTGGCTTATGCAGATGATGCGTTGTTGTTGGTGTCAGGCACTTCTCGTGTGGAGATAGAGAGGAAAGCCGCGAGAGCATGCCATCAATTACTCGTATGGGCACAACAACATAAGCTCCAGTTTAACCATGAAAAATCCACGGCGTTGATGTTGAAGGGTAGGTTTCACCCTGGTCGGAGGCCCGTCGTCCACCTTGGCGGGCATCGATTACAATTTGTGGACTGCCAGCGTTACTTGGGTCTGCTCTTGGATGATCGAGGAATTTTTAAAGACCACTTCCGGTCGGTCGGTGACAGGGCCTGCGCCGCATATAACAGCTTGCGGCGAGCATCAGGTTTGAGATGGGGCCTAGATTTCAGAGCTTTAAAGATCTTATATATGGGCTTATTTGAATCGATAATGCTGTATGCCTCTTCAGTATGGGCACAGCGGTTAGAGCTGCAGCATTATCGCAGACTATTAAACCGGTCTCAGCGCTTGGCGCTATTGGCACTGACAAAGGCGTATCGCACGGTGTCAGGAGAGGTATTGACTGTAATTGCGGGAGTAAAGCCATTGGACATCACGGCTTGGGAGAGGACCGAGAAATACCGATTAAAGAAGTCCGGAGATTTTACAGCTGAACGAGCAAGAGGTGTCGAGCTTGCTGGTTATGAGGATGGCAGAGAAGGTGGGATGCCGCAACAGTGGGGCGGCATACCTACGCCATATTTCCTGACGTTAGACGCCGGTGTGTGGGTTGTCAAGTTCAACTGACTCATGAAATGACTCAGGTACTCTCGGGACACGGGGACTTCCGAGTGAAGCTTTACTCCTTCCGTTTGGTGGCTGACCCAAATTGTCAGGAGTGTGGGCAGCCGGAAACGGTGTCTCACATTTTGTATGACTGTGTGCGATATGCTTACGCCAGAGACAGATTACTCCGTGACCTTCAACGACTCGGGCTTGATTTTGACATCCCGGGATTGATGTTCTCTGCTGCCGGTTTGAAGGAATTTCAAGTGTTCATCAAGAGCGTCTTTCGTGGTAGGTAGTTCGGACAGCCCAACTGGTTAGGGTTGTATGGCCCGCCCGGGTCATGCCTCCTGTCTGAGCCAGCCGGGACTCCGCATAGGGTAGGGCGGCCCACGGTTGAAGATCGTCGGAAATTGTGAGCAGAGCATGCAAGGGTTTCGCGGATCGTCTGTGCTAGGACGTTTGAGGCTGTTTGGACGGCGATCACGTTGAAAGAAACGACCGGGTTGGCATTTGCGTGCCGGTCCGAGCATTTCCCGATGAGGCCGGAGGGAAACCGAGGATGGCTGAGGGGGGGACATCTTAGCCTGGCGAATGCCTCTATGGCATAAAAGTTCCGAGGGCTTTAGAGGACTGCAGGCGTAGGCTTCGGCCTAGGAACTGCAGGGGTGGTGAGCTACCGGAATAGCTCAAGGCGGATGCCTCTTAAACAAAATTAAAGATGTCTCCTCCACCAAGTCATGGGATAGGAGGCTTCGATGGTTATTGATTAGTAAGACTTTAGGCATCGCGCTTCATTCCGCATTCAGTGCCCTCCGGTGCGGTGGTTTAGGCTACGGCAATCAAGACATTTGGATGCCTCTCTGCATTCCCGGATACGGTGTCCAGCGCCACCGCAGTTATAACAGAGATTGGTTCTGTCTGGGGCCTTACAGTCTCTGCTACCATGTCCGGTGCCCCAGCAACGGTAGAGCGCTCTCCTTCTACACGAATATAGGTTCTACAATGGACTCAGCCAACTCGTAGTCTTGATGCCACCAGCTTTGTGGCGCCTCTTTGTGTCGTGATGACGGTGGCGTTTTTAGTGTCACCATATGCTTTCCTGAGGGAAGTGACCTGGAATGTCTTCCCCGCGCCAACAACTCTGGAAACCGCTTCTCTCACCTCCTTTTCGGTTGTGTCTACGTCGAGGTCCTTAATATGGACCACAGTCCTTCTGTCACCCCTAGAACGTAGGTCCACCTGAAGTTCTGCTGCCCGATCTCTCAGAAGAGTGGTGAGTTCTCCTGCCTTCTGCGCCCCTTTTATCCTCACCTCTAATTCTTCATTTCGGCCTTTCCGGAGGGAAAGGACCTCGCCTGCCTCTTCCTGGGTGACTTTTTTTTTCATTGTTCTCAACAGGTCGGCATAAGTCTTTCCCTCAGCCTTAATAACGATAGTCTTGCTATCAGTTACCGGTGGTGTGGCCCTTCTGGTTGAAGCCGATCTTGAGCGAGCCCGAACCGAGTCTCCCAATCTGAGCAGGACCATCTTCGGGAGCTCCTTCTCTTTTCTGGTCAGATATATGATCAATTTCCTTATCGTTGTACCCGCGGGTCCGGTGGAAGCACGAAGACCGGAGCCCTAGTTTTCACCACGACTCGTTTCAACGCCCTAAGGATAGTGGCGGCTGTAGCGCGGTCTCCTGCTGATGAGTCGTAAAGGACCGTGTATCTAGTCCAATTAGTAGAAACATTATCTTCGTCTAGAATGGTGGTATTGTCTATGCTGATTGCTCCCGGTTTAGCGTTAACATATTTACCGCTAGTAGCACTAGGTCTCATTTGCTTGTTCAAGTCTACAAAATTACATCTGTCAGAGCTATCAGATTGAGGGTCAACGGAAGTCACTCTATTCATGGCCCATGTGGACCAGCGACCAGGCAATCTATCGATTAATTGTTCGTCAGTCAGTTCGGATTCAAGAATGACCGTCAGTTCTTCTGCTCTGGAGTGTTCGGTCTGTGTCCCCTGTGATTTAGTATCCACGTCAGCCAATTGCGTCATTAAGATGCTGAAAAGACTTATATATCTCCGTCAGCTCCCTCTCGTGGACCTTTTGATGAGTCACCATAGACTTGCCCAGATTTTGTCTAAATGTTAAAAGGGCATGGCCCAGCCTATAAGTGAGATCCCACAATGTAGGGGTAGTCTCTTCTTCCTCGGAGGAACCGGCTCTAACTCGTTTAGTCCCTCTGAGATCCGCTGCCTTCCATCCTTTCTTCTCTGGGTGGCCAGAAGGCCCGGAAACACTTAATTCCATCCCCTCTTCCATAGGGAAGGAATTAAAAAATCACCAGTATTTTTATTGAACTCTCGGCTCAATTCCAAGTCCGTAGATACTCCACTCGGGGTTGGAGGTGAGGGTTTGGGTAGGGGGGTCGGAAAATGTATGATCCCGAATCTGTCCTCAGAAAAATTCGGGGGGTGGGGGGTCGAATATGTATCCACCCAAAAGTGCCCCCCAAAAAATTTGTGGGGATGGGGGGTCTATGGAAGGTATTGGTCACGGATCGGATGGATCCGAGAGGATTTTGGAAAATATTGGTCAGGGAAGGAGTTATTAGGAAAGGAACATCCCCTTTATAAGCGCATCAATTACTTAGAATAAAAATTCTACTAGTATAACTTATTTTGTCGATAATTATTCTTGTTTACGATAATTATTCTTGATAATTAAGTTGTTGTTTACTACAATAGCCGTGACGTCACAACTAGTGGTTACTTGTCTATTGACTTAACTTATTTTCACTAACCTCAACGGCCAATTTAACATTGGCTCTTATGGAGAAAAAAGTTACAAAAGCTAAAACGTAATTACAGCACAGTCCGGTCACCAAAATTCACAAAATTTAACACAATTGTCTGTTATCCTTACCTCGAAAGATTCACTACTTGTCCAATAAAAAAGCCGCAAAAAACCAAACCAAAAACACATAAATCGCAGAGCTAGAAATACACGTCCACTCGGGCTGAGTATCCACACTCGACTTAAAAAATTAAATTACCATATTATTAAATTTACCATGTATTAAATTATATAACCGTATGTGTGTGTATATATATATATAAATTATTTACGCATAGCGTAAATTATTTACGCTATGTTTTTTTACGGCGGCTCCTGTACTTTTATTCTGAATGAGGGTTTTATATGAATATTTGATGTTACTCGTGTATTTTATGAATATATAAATAAATCGATAACTGTATATCCTGACGAAAATAGCGTAAACTTTTTTCCATAGATAGCACATACCGATCTATTCATGACGTCGTAAATTAAAAATAATTTTTTTTTCGTATCGATTCGTAGGGAAAACAAAAATACTTTTTTCTTTCTTGAAAACTTCTTCGGTATAAATATTATTCGGTCTTTTCTGAAAATCTGTGCGTTGAACTTTGATTTAAACAACTTCTACGAACGTTACGTCTACGAATAATTGTATTTCGAACGGTTAGTTTTTATAATTTTTTGTAATACGATTACTTAATTGTAAGAAATACGAAAAAATTTTAACCGTAAGTTCTTTCTGTCTAAATTAGATTAAAACTTTAGATTTGTTCATCCGTATAATAACGCTTAAATTAATTTTTAAAAACGTTGTATATTTTTGTAATAAGTTCGTATTCAATTTATAATAACTCCATAACGATTCGTCTTTGACAAAATAAAAGTTTTAATCGGTAGTAATTTAAGAATTGAAAAATCCGATGCGGATACCGCACGACTTCCTTGTACGCCTATTCAATTTACACGAGCAGAGCTGCCCCTGTAAGACCCTACCGCCGGGTTACCCCGTTTCACTCAACAGCGTTTTGTCATGATTTCAGCGTTTCGTCGGCGTTTTATTCATGATGTCCCTTTAACGTGTATTGTACGGTGTCAGTTCTCGATTGGCCCGTGTACGCCTCGGTTCGTCCCGCCAGTGACATAAGTATATCGTCTGTTCCGCGGTATCTATTTCTTCACGGTATCGGCAAACCGGTTCGGGCCTTCTGCCAAAGCCCGATACAGTGTGGAGGTGAGCCCCAAACCCTCCGTGCCCGGTCGACAATCGGGAGAGATACAAAACCCACCTCTCCGTGATTTCTGGAGACCCGCAAATCGATTCGCGGAATCATCCTTCTTGTTCGACAACCGGTATTTGAGGCTTGCCAGTATGTCTGCCGTTCTTCCAACAACTGATTTCGGGCTTCTTTTCGCGGCACGCCGTGTCGTATCCTTTTCAACATCAGGACGTAAAGATGCATGGGAGGAACTCCCCCAATCACCTCGAGTGCATTCTGCGAAACGGTTTTGTAAGCCGATAACACGTTTATATTCATCCTACGCTGTAAAGATGAGATCCGTTGAAGGTTTCGTTTTTTATCAAAAGCTTCCGCCCAAGCCGGAACGGCGTAGTATATTATCGACGTGACTACAGACAGCGTAAGTTATCTATTAGAGGGGCTTGTCCCCGGTGATCGGTCTTTTTAATTTTTCGATAACAGTTTTACGTGTACAGTACGTAATCGGTTTTTATGCAACCATACGCCTAAGTATTTGACCGTGTCGGTTGCGCGGATGTCTGTATCACCTACTCGGACGATTATGTTTGGAGTTAGTGCTGTCGCTGTGGTCTTAGCGGGCGCTAACATCAACCTTTGTCTGACAGCCGTGCCTGTATTATGATGATCGCGGCATTTCCATATTCCTCCACTTCTTGTTCAGAATATTGCTAAATAACTAGGGCCCCGATAGGGGCTCTAGTTATTTGGATGGAGCAATCGACTCCCTTCTCCGGAGGGAGTCGCATGTGCCGACTGAATTAAATTGTAAGTTTTGAGGATGGTGGGTAAGAGAATTGTAAATCTTCATCTTCTTTTGCGGCTGCCCTTCGTGCTGTTTCTTTGCCGGGCTCTTCTACCGGACTGCAGTCCGTGGCGGTGAATCGCGTTGTTGGTCTTCTTTCTTCTTTGACCTGCACTTTCCGCGACTTAGCGGTAATCGAATTACACGCCGTTAACCTTAGAAAGTCCCCTGGCCCAGAAGGGCGGAACGGGGGAAAGTGCAAGTTTCTTCTTTCTTCGGTCTACGGCTGGTGGCTGCTTGGATCGTTCATCTTTATTGAAAGGTAAAAGGAAGTAAGGAACTTACAATGAAGTTTGGGAGCGGCGATCTCCTTGATGTTTGAAGCGGCAAGAAGCGGCATTCTTACTTAAACGTAATTAATATATCATCCAAACAAACGTGTTTTGGGGAAGGAGTTGGGGGGACCGCGAGGCCGCCTTCAATTGCCAATGTTGTATTGGCTGTGGAATCTGAAACATAAAAAACAGAAACGCAAAAAAAAATCATGGATATCTGATGAGTCAAACAGATGCACCAGTTTTGCTTACTGCGACTGCCGACTAACAGTTCACCACATCCTTGTGGATTGTATCTTTTCTTTCTTTCTTTTTCCTGTTTAGCCTCCGGTAACTACCGTTTAGATAATTCTTCAGAGGATGAATGAGGATGATATGTATGAGTGTAAATGAAGTGTAGTCTTGTACATTCTCAGTTCGACCATCCCTGAGATGTGTGGTTAATTGAAAACCAACCACCAAAGAACACCGATATCCACGATCTAGTATTCAAATCCGTGTAAAAATAACTGGCTTTACTAGGACTTGAACGCTGTAACTCTCGACTTCGAAATCAGCTGATTTGGGAAGACGCATTAACCACTAGACCAACCCGGTGGGTTTTGTGGATTTTATCTGTTAAGCGGCATTGCATCGTAAGTTTCACCTAGAGCAAAAAATGCGGTCTATTCTAGGGGATAATGAAATGTCCTTATCTTATGTTTTACGATTTCTTAGGACCGCAATATAAATTACTACGATGCGTTTCGACTATTCACGCCATTTGTCCTAAATCAGATGATGATTTTGTTATTTTAGTCGAGATATATCTTTGCGTTTTTATTTCGCTTTAAGCATACGCTGCAGGCTTTTTCCTTTTAAGATGTATTTTTACGTCGCTGGGTTTTGGTTTTTAATTAATTTTAACGTCTATTTTTTTACAACACAGATATCGTGTCCAGGCGATGATAACGGAAAAGCGTTCATCGCCTAGAAAAAAAAAACCCAGTAATTCACATTTCTCTAGAGCGGTGATTCCCAAACTGTGCGCCGCGGTCTCTTCACACGGGTGTCGCGAAATATTGTAAAATCTTCATAATTAATTGAACTAAGACATTTATAATTATTAATTTAATGTTAATAAAGTAAAAAAACAACGAAGATACACGAGTTCTTTTACTTATGAGTAGTCGTACTTTTACTTTGGATAGGGCGCCGTGGAAAAAATTTAATTGAAAAAGGGCGCCGCGACTCGGAAAAGTTTCGGAACCGCTGCTGTAGATTATTATCTTTAACAAAATTTTGGCCTTCTCAGGAATCCTGTAGTTTATAAACATACAAATGTGTAATTAGCGTTCGTTTTAAAACTTCATTACGTTATCGATATGATATATTTAAAATTAGATTTTTATTTATTTTTACCGATTTATTACTACTTTTTTCAGGTTAAAGACGGATGAAATAACAAATTTACTAGATGATAGATCTAAATCTCTCGGTATTGGGAGTCGAAAAAAAATGTAAATTAAAATTTTATTTTTTAAAAAATTATTTCAATATATTTGTTAATAGAATTAATTTTATCGTTAATATTTAATCGGGATTCAACGAGGATAATATTTTTAGCGATTGAAGATGTGAATTTTTTAGTTTCGGTAAATTTAGTTTTTTTTTTATTCGTTTATTTTACCGGAAAATATTAAATTACTTTTCAAAATATTAAAAAATTAATTTTTTTAGTTACGGAATTTTATCGAACGATAAAAAGAAAAATATTAATGATTTTAATAAAAATAACGAATATTTATCAAAATTAATATCAAGCGTCGTTAATGTTATATTTACGAGCTTTGTCGTACCTCCACTAATTTTATCTACTTATAAAATTATCTATTGTATTATTACTCTGTTTCTTCTTTTTTATCGAAGATAAATATCAAGATTGCGTAAAAACGTTATAAGTTTACCACTGCCGTTTGAATTTACGTATAAATTTTAACCAAAAAATCTGTTAACGTATTTTATAATACTCGTATGTATAATACAATCGTTTTTTATTTAGTCTGTATGAAAATCGGACTTATTATTTTCATTTCGGTTGTCGGACCGGCTGCAAAATTAAAATTAGAAATGAAATTATTCTGCGTTTCATTAAATGGATTTAATAAAACGATAAATAATATTTCTTTTAAAAATTACGAAAGAAGTTTACAAATTTCTGATAACAATAATAATAACGATGAATTGAATTATTAGGTTAAAAAAATAATAAAACATCATATATTTATAATCGGGTAAGAAATTAAAAAAAAAAATTTAATTATAAACTTTGTAATATGCGAAGTAAGTTTTAATTTTTAACTTTTCGGTTATGGACGTATGACGTCCAATTATCGGGCATGGAAAACCAGGTAAATGTTGAAATCATACGGTAGTTTCAGAACAAACTAGCCAGGTATATAGCTGAAGCGTCGTGTTTTGTTAAAAGCACTGAAATCCACGAATATTTAGGTCAAGGAAGAAATACGAATTTCTCCTAAACGGTCGCGTTAACCGCTTGGCCGTAATTGTCCTTGACGACGGTGAGAATGTTAGAAGACTTAAGCGGCTACATGTATCGGACCTTAGTGTAATCGCAATCTGTGAATGTTGTGCGTTAATGAATCCTTTATTCCGTTCCTCTTTGTTTCTGTTTTCACTTTTATTATTTTTCTAAGCGATTCACCGATCTATGTTTTTTATGATTCTCGGTGTTGTTGTTGTTGTTCCACGTTACTACTGGTAGTACAGTTCTTCAAAACTACCTTTTGTACTTTTTACCTTCTACCGTCGTAAGTTTTATATAGTGTTAGTATTAATTTTGATGAATTTCTATCGAGATTCCTTTTTAATGCGAATGTATACGGTATAATTTACTTAACTTTTCTACAAAAACGCGACCCGTTTTAAATAAATATTTGAAAAAAAATTCCGGTTATGCGGCATCATATGCCATATTTTTATAACCAAAAAAAAATGCTTAATCGCATCAAATTGTGCAACCCTTAATATTTTACGACCATCCTGACCCTCGTAGGGGAAGACACCCGCCTTGTGATGATCCCGGTCGCGCCACATCACCCGTTTTCATCGTAGCCGAGATGGGCTTTATCGGAGATCGTCTATTAGACCCTCTAAACTCTAAAGCTTTTATGAGTTTTACGTGTTCATTTAACAAATTTATTGTACATCGCACAGAAAAAATAGAGGTTTTTTTACGTTAATATATTATTAATAGATATAATTCGTCTATTAACACAGAAACTTTTTAAAAGCTTGTACGAGGAATACGGAAATAAAATTTTGTATCGTATAAAAAATACCACGTTCGACCTGGATTTGAACCCGAGACTTCCGGATAAAAGTCCGAGACGCATCCGCTCCGCTGTGGAGATGGGCAAAGTTATTTGTATCTTATCTACTTCTCGGTATACGTATTTTATAGTATAATCTTTTGAATTGTCGATTTATCAGTTGGTCAGAGTAAATAAGTCTTCGGTGTTTCTGCCGTCGGACAAACATTCTACCGAATGATTTGATATACATACATATTTTTATATAGGTTATGACGTAAGGATACCGACGCGCTTCATACAAATGAGTCAGTTCGGCCGTTGAGCTGCTACGGTGCGACAAACAAACAAAAACAAATAAATACCCTAAAAACATTACTCGTTTTTGGGCAGTCGCGTAAAAAAATGATAATTTTTCCAGCGACTATCAAACTACTTTAATACTGCTTCTCATTTCTCGTCTAAAACAAAGTCGATGAAAATGTTTTAAGGAATCTTAAAAAACGTTACGGCTGAAAACGGTAAATATCATACGATCGCTAAAAATTTGATATCTCCTTTTATCAAAGATGTCCGATCTATGTTAGATGAAAATTAACTGCGTTCTCTTCTCAAACCGTACAATTTCTCTTAAAAAATAAAGAATAAGTCTAACGATATCGAATCTATTGTAATCGATTGAATAAAAAGAACTCCCTTATTTTCAATAAAGGTTAATGAGAGTAAATTTTTGAAACGCTTCACAGTTCTTTATCCGAACGTGAGCTCAAGTTACAAAAAGTAATATAACAGCGCGCTTAAAAATATTTAACGTATCATTCACATGGTATTTTGCGTAACGAAATATTAAAGATATGTGGAGTTTAAATCCGATCGACGAATTGTTTTTTTTCAACATGCCGATAAAACGTCAATCTCTGAAAAAGAAAGATTTATTGAAATTTCGACATAAATGGATTTCTTTACGATCTTATTTCAAAAAAAGAAACGTCATTAACTTTCGGGAAACAGTGAAAAAAAGAATAGGAGAAACTCCTTTTATCACTATAAAAGGATAAAATATTTATCGTCTTTCACGAACATAGAGTTTGTCGAAAGAGCATTCTCATTTTATGCGTATATTAAGAATAAAAATCGTTATCTTAACGCAGATACTGATTTCAGGTTACATCCGATCTCATTTGTACTCGATCTTAAAAATCCATGAAACAGCTCAAGGATCGCATTCATGTTTCGCGGGGAGCGGTGACGTCTCGGCCTGTCATCCGGAGATCCTGGATCAATCCCCGGTCAGACGGGGCTTTTTTCACGCACTACAAATTTCCATTTATTCCCGCTTTCAACCTTGTTTGGTGAATTTAAAACATAAATAAAGGCCGATAAACGTCATTACGTTTAAATCTAGTCGTTTGATAATTTATTTAACCTAAAAACTTACAAACAATCTTTTTCAGGGATGCGATGTGGAAATGAAGAAACGTAGGGATACTCGTAAATGAAAAACGTAATCAAGGGGTATGCGAAAGAAAAAGATCGGAAATCGTTGGAGTAACGGATCACGATCCAAAATACAGACGTTATACAAAGAGTGTTGTTCACAAGTAATCGCAAAAAAAATAAATCGTTATAATTATCATTTTAACCGTATAATTAAATGTTTTCAACGATTCCTCTTTTACGGAACAGTAATACGTCAAATTATATTTTTATTTTAGCGGAAGGCAACGAGAAACTACCGTTTGATCGAATCAAAATTACTTTGTCGTCCCCACAACTTTGCTCAGATGAAAAAATTAACGTTTCCAAAGGACTCCCTTCCCGTATCGATCAGAAAAGTCTTCGGTTCTTCGGTAATATTGTGAGAAGAGACGGAGAAAACCTCGATACAGCCTTTGTTAAAAGGAACGACCGAGAAGCCAGGACAAGCGGAAGGACAGAAAGCAGGCGGATAGATCGAGTTAAGGAAGTCGCCGGTTCACCTCCCAGCAGCCGTGCAGGATGGCGGCACATGTTCAATGGAGTCGCGTCGCTCAGCGATGAGTAAAACGACTGTAAGAAGAAGATTTCGGCAAAGTCGCTCACAAAATTATGCGGCGGGCGCGATTAATTTAGTCAGGACAACCTTAGCTCAAAGTCGGTAATTTAATTTAGTTTATTTCTCTGTATTTTTTTTACAGATTTTCGAAGGAAATACGGTATTAATTCCGGTCGCACGGTGGGATTGGAGGTCGAGATTGAGTTTTCTTTACGTTTTGAGGGGTGAGGAGTATGAAAATAATATCTGCTTAAATTATGGTTTTCTTATATCGATTTATAGACCTATATATAAAATTTTGGGCTCGAAATCCTCTTAACTACAAAATCGGTTTCAATGATATTTATATATTCTGTAGTAGCGCATTTAAAGTTGTGCTTGTGAGAATTTGATGAAGATCGGTCGGGTCGTTCTTGAGTTATGCTCAATTTTTTCAAAAAAATTGAAAGCGTTTTGGCTCAAAAATGTTCAAAACTACCAGATCGATTTCATTACGATTTAGATACGCTATAGTAGTTATCTGAAGTTGTGCGGGTGAAAATTTATGAAGATTTATCGGGTCGTTCTTGAGTTGCGCTCAATTTAAGATTAACAACAGACAATATAATCTCAATTTGAGGTTATATTGACATTGTATCGGTGTACGTTTTACATGCGCTTATACAGCGAATCGCTGTGATATGCGGTCTTACGCCAAAAAAGGTCGAAAATAAAGTTATTATACTTTTTTGCCGTCGGTTATTTATTCTTAAATAGCGGGAAAAAAGTTCGATATTTTTCCTATATTTTTTCGTCGACTACGTTAAACGGAAGAAATTGAAAACTATTCCGTTGAAAAATTTTCTACCGATAATTTGGTGGTCGGGGGTGAATTACGACGAAATTTAAAAAAAAATAAAAGTAATATTAAAAAAAAATTTACCATTAAAAAAACCGACAGCAAGGTCGTAATACTTTCCTGCATCGATTATTTATTCTTACGCGTAGCGTAAAGATAACGATAAAAATAAATCAAAATTTTTTAAGATTTCAAAAAATTAATATTTAAAAATTTTATCGGCTCTCCCATCCCCAGTATCGCCCCAAAATAATTATTTTTTGACCATTACACTACTACTATGCTTAGGACGACGTAAAAAAAATCCAATTAGAATATACGCGATAAATGAAAAATTTATTTTTTGATTTTTAAGGAAGGGAAGAATTTGGAGGATAAATTGTAAGATAAGCACGTACGCATGTACAGAACTTAATATAAAGCGGGGTTATGTTTGCAAAATTTTGAGAAAATTGATCCTAAAAAACTAGCTATCCCCCCTAGAGAGATATCGATCCCAAACTCTAACCGACAAATTGTCCCGTATACACGAGTCTCTGCGCTATATTTTATCAGAACCGGTTTGTCCAGTCGAAGATTATTAACCTTCAAGCACGTACACATGTGCGTACGAACATTACCTCCACGTTTTTGATTTTTGGAGTCCCTAGGTCATGAAACGTCCAGAAATTAAAAAACACAACCGTACTTCATTATTTGAGGGATTACCGTATTTCCTTCTTGGAGCATAGACCTAGAGCTATAGTAAAAAAAAATATATAGAATTTCATTTTTCTATTTTTAATTCTTGAAAAATTATTTAAGGTTGCCGTACTTTTGAGGAGTCCAAGTAATTTTTTTAAATATATTTTTAAAACTGGGTTTTATTAACCTAATTTTAATTCGTTTAACATCAAATTTCACTAATTTTATTTCCTTGCGCTGTTTAGTTTAGCGGTACAGTTACAAGTAAAGTTTTTTCTTCTTTTATATATATATATATATTTAGAGTGAAATTTTACGAAACAAGATATACGTTAGCGATCGGTATGAAAATCCAAATTCCACAAAAAGTAAATTTTATCTTTCGTTGACTGCAGCTAATGTTTTATTAGAAATAAAACCGATGGGCTTATTCGTCGAAGGTTTTAAAAGTTTTTCAAATGTAAGTACCAATTTTTTTTTAAGTAAAATAATCTTTTCCAGATTTTACTGAACATATGCTGCTTACCGAGTTATACGGATTACATGAAAAACAGCTGTCCCTCTTCAGGTCGGTTGAATTTTTCTTAGAAGAATTTATACGTCGATAATTTTTAATAGGATTTCCTCCTTTTTCTTGTTCGTACACAGAATTTTTCACAAAGAAACGAAAATAATTTCAGGGCGCGTTATACAAATGAAAATAGAATTCATATAAACGCGCATCTGGAAACGTTTCGTTTTCCGGTTACGGTAACCTGATTTCTATTCCGATAGTAAAATGAAGCCGTTGGAACTAAAAGGATTCAACCAAAAAACTTCAATAAAATGAGTCTCATAATTGTATCTCTAGTAATTATCGTAAAACACAAAAAGTTGTCTCGCGAAACAGAATTTTTTCGATTTAACATGCGATAAACTTTATTAATTTAAAAAAAAATCGTTTAAAAATGAAAAGACTTTCTGTGTTTCAGGTTTTAAATGCCGGATCCTTCGTACTTTAAAGTATTTAGACCTACGAAAGATGTAAATAAATAAATAAATGAATTTAATTACGACACGAGTAATTTAAAGGCTATATTCCGTACACGCAGAACGTCCGGAAAGTAAATATTTCGATCGATATTTAATCGGTTATTTATAATTCTGTAATAATTTCTTTATCGAATATCGTAAATATCAATTTCGAATAATTAAGTAACGAGAAGCGATTTTGAAAAACAGTTTGTAGAACGGTTTCGAGCGTGAAATTTTATCGTTACACGACGCGTATTCCTCTTTCTACCGAAAACATTTACCTTGAACTTTGGCCGGGGGGACGGTAGTTTTACCCCGATCTAGACACTCAAACGGGCAGTATCTAAAACACGGATGCAGGGATTTTCACTGAAGTTTTTCCTGTTCCGATCTATAATAAAATCGTGTGTAATACGACCTATTGCGCTATTAAAAAAAATAAAGTTGAATTCAATATAACGGATCCAAGATGGCCGTCAATAATTTCAAACACAACTCGAGTAGTTTCTTTAATACATATATTCTGGTAATGTAGTCGCACTAAGTTTTCTATAATTAAGCCGTTTCCAGATTTTCCGGGCATTTTGTATACAAAGCTTGAGAACCCTATAAAGCCTGTATATAAGGCGAACACCGATCGACCGATTACTTTCATTATTTTAAAGTTATATTCGTATTATCCCGTGGAAGGTTTTAAGCCGTAGACCCTAGAGGGCCCTACCCTATCGATGGTTAAGTTATGAATTATCAAGATATTCGTAAAACGAAAAACGCTAATCCTTTTACTCGAATATTATATCTGCGTCACCGTGACCGCGTGACCGCAGAAGTAAAAAAATTATGAATTTTTCGTTGTCAAAAATATACGTTTTTAGATACTGCTATTCTGTCTTTTGTAATTTAGTTTCTTTTTCCGGTTTCTATAAAGCCAGAATACCTTATTCGCTATTTATAAGTATTATTCTGACGACCACGAGGGTAACGAACACTGCGGGGATCCAGGGCGCTGAGCTCTCTGGCTAGATAGAAAGTGGCAATCGAAGCGAGCCCCGACCGGCTAGTATATATAAATCTAGCGATGCCTGTGAGCGTTACGTTTTCACGTAAAAGCTATTCGACCGATCGAGCAGAAAATTTTGAACGATCAAAGAAACGCTGCCCTTACGAAATATTTCGTCGTTGTAAGGCGATGCCCGTTTTAATGGCTTGCATTAACAACCGTATTATTTCCTTGTCGATATTCAACTTTACTACGTCCAAACCGTCGATGAGATCGAATTAGGAGACCGCTTGCGATATTTATAATTAAATTTTCTACAAAAAAAAAGTTTCTTTTCCTTTCCGATATATCTTTCTGTTACTGAAAGATATATAAAGGTACTTTCAAGCGCCTCCTGTTTCCAGTTAATAGATTTTCGGTATCACTCTTACAAGCGTAATTCTTCTCGTCCAAGCCCCTCGGCTGGTCGAGGCATTTTCACACGCCACAAAATTGTCATTTTAATGTCGTTCTCTGAAGCGATACCTTACGACGGTTCTGGAAGCTAAAAAAAATCCCGTGTATTTATAATTTCAGTATTTATAATTTTTTTTTTCTTATAAAAATAAATTTAGTAAAAGAAAAAAGAAGTAAGGTGTATTTATTATCAAAAACGGAATGGGAATTTCGATTCTTAAATAGTCACCGTCAGTAGATAGTGACTATATAGTAGATAGTGAGGAGTCGCATATGGTGTCTGTACTAGACACGAACCCGACTAGTAATTATAAGGAGAAGGATGAATAGGAAATCATCATTGGAAATTCATCTTTTTTCTTCTTCTCCTTCTTCTTCTTCCGGCAGTCTGGGCTGGACTGTCGCGGGCGATCATCTCTGTTCTTTTGCGTCTTCTTTCGTCATTTTTCCTTACTCTCTGCGTTTGTCGGTTATAACCGAAGTTCGGAACGGAACGCAATGAAGTCGGAGGATGGAATACTCTCCCGTCTACAGCAGCGTGCGGCCTTACGTCCTTTGCTGGCGGGTCATTCTAATGAAACGGCGGGTGTTAAAGTGTAATCTGCCTTTATTCGTCTTGTAAAGCCGGGGCCGCGTTCCGATCCAAAGGAGTGTACAACCGGTAGGGACTCCACGGAACGATTTGCAAGTAAGCTTATCTTCCACGACACACTCCCTTTCTGCCCAGAGTAGACAGAAAGCCGTGCAGCCAGGAGTCATCGTTTCAAAAGGGGCGGGTGCAGGAGGCGATTTTAGATCCTGTTCCTATAATGCACTTTTAGTCGCTAAGTTTCGCAGTCAAGTGCGGTTTGGTTGGTTGTTCTGGAATTTGGTCGGGGGTAGCAGGAAACGAAGTTTTGTAGAGTCTGACCCTCTTCTCATTATAAAAAACCATAGAAAACCGCCAGTTCTAAAAAGAAGTAAGCTAGCGAAGGACCAGACATTGTCTCTCTTCTTTCTCTTTCTACTTCTTTTTTTTTCCTAAATCCAAATTCAGGCAAGAGATTTTGGCTGGTTTTTCCGTTTAAATAAGGATTGGAAATCTATTTTTAAACAACTATCAAAAAATTTCAATGTTAACGCCAAAAAATCCATACATATTTTTTTTACACTTTTTTGACGAGCAATAATACGAAAGGGTTTATCCGGGTCGAAAACGACCGCTAGAGTTTTATTATTTATTTTTAATGTTAGTCGTAACAATTTTTGCAAGCTCATTTATCATTAGTGCTTTTCTTTTATCCGATAACCGGATTCGCTTATTTATTAACGACCCAAAAAGGGGTGTAATGTATTTAGGGTGTAAGTATTTTTGTTCCAGAATATCAGTTCAACGGCTGAACCGATTTAGATGTGTTACCCCCCGTTGGAATCCTTACGTTACCGGAACTGTTATAAGCTATATAAATATATATACATGTTTGTTTACTTGTAAATAAGAGGCCAAAAATGATCATACGTACGATTCTAAATCGATAATCGATAGTATTTGCAGTACCGATTTACTTGTATTGAAAATAGTTGTTTTAAGATCTGCTATGATGTTGAACGAATGAATTTCGGTAATAAATTATATTAATTTATTTCCGTGGCAGTGTCTTACGTATATTTAAAAAAAAATTATACTATACAGTATTGTCAGCCGCACGGTCTTTAATTATCCTGTATTAAAGAGCGATGTTTGTCAGCGATATTTATTTTTCACAGTCGTGTTTTTTAATTTTTAATATTTTATTACTCGTATTAATTCATATTTGTTACTTGTTTATATATCATAGTATACCGATTTTAATATTTTTTCCACGATTTATACGTAAATTACTCTGTAAAATAATTGGAAACGATATTATTCTGAAAAATATCGTTGTTTTTAATCGGCTATCAAAATAATATTAATTTTATTTCCGTTATATAGTTGAATATTTAATTTTTTTTTAAAAGATTTACATTGGCAGATAGAGATCTGTACAGAAGAATTAAAGTCAGAAAATAGCTTGATATTTATAATATAAGTGGTGAACTAGTCGAAAATCAACCGATTTCGAAGTCGAGGCTTCTAAGATTCAAATCCGAGTAAAGGCAGTTACTTTATGTGAATTTGAATACTAGATCGTGGACACCGGTGTTCTTTGGCGGTCGGGTTTCAATTAACCACACATTTCAGGAACGATCGACCTGAGACTGTACAAGACTACACTTCATTTAATTTCGTACATATCATCATCTGAAGTAATACCTTACGGTTGTTCCGGAGGCTAAACAGAAAAAATAAATATAACAGCGATAAGAAAAAAGTGACAAAATCTGTTGTTACCACGCCCCGATGGTGGAGTCACCGTTCAAGTAAAGTTTCCTTAACAACACCACCGGTTCTTAATGAAACGAAGTGTAGTGCTTACACAAAGACGGTTTCGTGTATATTTTCAAACTCGGTGGTCGCCCTCATCTAAAACAATACGTAGACTTACGAAAAATTTAATAGTTACGGTTCAGTGTTTGAGTGTAAGCGCGATCGGCCCGCAGATGTTCGTTCTCCATAGAATGTCGAAACCGTCAGAGCAGCGTTGCTGAGGAGCCCGGGAAAATCAACAAGAAAAGCAGCAGCACGACTTGGGATTTCTGGGCGATCTGTGCAGCGAATTTTAAAACCTATTTGCATTTGTAGCCGTAAAAAATAACAGTGGCGCGACACCGTTACGTTGCGTAAAACACAATTTTGATCGGTATAAAGTGTGTAGCACTGATTTAACTTTAAACTCGTTCGTTTTCTGAGGCATTCACAGTCACAAACGGTGTCGTCAAATCTGTACTAGGCGTGGGGTTCACGCTTCCGCGGTTTCGGTCAGTAGGTTTGAGGCGATCATGTTAGGTCGGATGTGAAGATGTCCGTTTGAGGCCTACTTGAAGGCGAAAAATGATATGTATTTACCGATGCAAACTTCTGCCCAGGCATTTACGTCGTTGCCATTCCGACAGCCACCCGGCTGATGACTGTGAGATATAATCGGTTACAGGGTCTAAATACGATCTCGGGTAAAGCCCCTTAGGGCTTAAAACGGCGGGGGTGGTGTGGTGGCGACCGGTGACGTCACAAGGTGGGTGTCTTTCTCCTACGGGGTCGGGATGCCATCTTAAATCTGTCGTATTGTGTCAGCCATCTTGGATTTCCCTGCGGGAAATTCTCTCTTCCCTTACAGATTTACGCCCTGAACTTCTCTTTCCTTTTTCGCGCTTTAAATAATATTATCGGAATATTTCCAAGGTATTTAGCATTGCGGGATCGTCAGCTGTCGCAATCGTCTTTTGTCGCGCACAAACATCGCCGGAAGAATCGATTAAATAGTATTTTTTTTTTATGCGTGGAAAAGTAATTTTTTTTTTTTTTTTTTTTTTGTCTTCAGTCATTTGACTGGTTTGATGCAGCTCTCCAAGATTCCCTATCTAGTGCTAGTCGTTTCATTTCAGTATACCCTCTACATCCTACATCCCTAACAATTTGTTTTACATACTCCAAGCGTGGCCTGCCTACACAATTTTTCCCTTCTACCTGTCCTTCCAATATTAAAGCGACTATTCCAGGATGCCTTAGTATGTGGCCTATAAGTCTGTCTCTTCTTTTAACTATATTTTTCCAAACGCTTCTTTCTTCATCTATTTGCCGCAATACCTCTTCATTTGTCACTTTATCCACCCATCTGATTTTTAACATTCTCCTATAGCACCGCATTTCAAAAGCTTCTAATCTTTTCTTCTCAGATACTCCGATTGTCCAAGTTTCACTTCCATATAAAGCGACACTCCAAACATACACTTTCAAAAATCTTTTCCTGAGATTTAAATTAATTTTTGATGTAAACAAATTAGATTTCTTACTGAAGGCTCGTTTATCTTGTGCTATTCGGCATTTTATATCGCTCCTGCTTCGTCCATCTTTAGTAATTTTACTTCCCAAATAACAAAATTCTTCTACCTCTATAATCTTTTCTCCTCCTATTTTCACATTCAGTGGTCCATCTTTGTTATTTCTACTACATTTCATTACTTTTGTTTTGTTCTTGTTTATTTTCATGCAATAGTTCTTGCATAGGACTTCATCTATGCCGTTCATTGTTTCTTCTAAATCCTTTTTACTCTCGGATAGAATTACTATATCATCAGCAAATCGTAGCATCTTTATCTTTTCACCTTGTACTGTTACTCCGAATCTAAATTGTTCTTTAACATCATTAACTGCTAGTTCCATGTAAAGATTAAAAAGTAACGGAGATAGGGAACATCCTTGTCGGACTCCCTTTCTTATTAGGGCTTCTTTCTTATGTTCTTCAATTGTTATTGTTGCTGTTTGGTTCCTGTACATGTTAGCAATTGTTCTTCTATCTCTGTATTTGAACCCTAATTTTTTTAAAATGCTGAACATTTTATTCCAATCTATGTTATCGAAAGCCTTTTCTAGGTCTATAAACGCCAAGTATGTTGGTTTGTTTTTCTTTAATCTTTCTTCTACTATTAATCTGAGGCCTAAAATTGCTTCCCTTGTCCCTATACTTTTCCTGAAACCAAATTGGTCTTCTCCTAACACTTCTTCCACTCTCCTCTCAATTCTTCTGTATAAAATTCTAGTTAAGATTTTTGATGCATGACTAGTTAAACTAATTGTTCTATATTCTTCACATTTTTCTGCCCCTGCTTTCTTTGGTATCATAACTATAACACTTTTTTTGAAGTCTGACGGAACTTCCCCTTTTTCATAAATATTACACACCAGTTTGTATAATCTATCAATCGCTTCCTCACCTGCACTGCGCAGTAATTCTACAGGTATTCCGTCTATTCCAGGAGCCTTTCTGCCATTTAAATCTTTTAATGCTCTCCTAAATTCAGATTTCAGTATTGTTTCTCCCATTTCATCCTCCTCAACTTCCTCTTCTTCCTCTATAACACCATTTTCTAATTCATTTCCACCGTATAACTCTTCAATATATTCCACCCATCTATCGACTTTACCTTTCGTATTATATATTGGTGTACCATCTTTGTTTAACACATTATTAGATTTTAATTTATGTACCCCAAAATTTTCCTTAACTTTCCTGTATGCTCCGTCTATTTTACCAATGTTCATTTCTCTTTCCACTTCTGAACACTTTTCTTTAATCCACTCTTCTTTCGCCAGTTTGCACTTCCTATTTATAGCATTTCTTAATTGCCGATAGTTCCTTTTACTTTCTTCATCATTAGCATTCTTATATTTTCTACGTTCATCCATCAGCTGCAATATATCGTCTGAAACCCAAGGTTTTCTACCAGTTCTCTTTATTCCGCCTAAGTTTGCTTCTGCTGATTTAAGAATTTCCTTTTTAACATTCTCCCATTCTTCTTCTACATTTTCTACCTTATCTTTTTTACTCAGACCTCTTGCGATGTCCTCCTCGAAAATCTTCTTTACCTCCTCTTCCTCAAGCTTCTCTAAATTCCACCGATTCATCTGACAACTTTTCTTCAGGTTTTTAAACCCCAATCTACATTTCATTATCACCAAATTATGGTCGCTATCAGTGTCTGCTCCAGGGTAAGTTTTGCAGTCAACGAGTTGATTTCTAAATCTTTGCTTAACCATGATATAATCTATCTGATACCTTGCAGTATCGCCTGGCTTTTTCCAAGTGTATATTCTTCTATTATGATTTTTAAATTGGGTGTTGGCAATTACTAAATTATACTTCGTGCAAAACTCTATAAGTCGGTCCCCTCTTTCATTCCTTTTGCCCAGCCCGTATTCACCCACTATATTTCCTTCCTTGCCTTTTCCAATGCTTGCATTCCAATCTCCAACTATTATTAAATTTTCATCTCCTTTTACGTGTTTAATTGCTTCATCAATCTCTTCGTATACACACTCTACCTCATCATCATCATGGGCGCTTGTAGGCATATAAACGTTAACAATCGTTGTCGGTTTAGGTTTTGATTTTATCCTTATTACAATGATTCTATCGCTATGCGTTTTGAAATACTCCACTCTCCTCCCTATCTTCTTGTTCATCACGAAACCTACTCCTGCCTGCCCATTATTTGACGCTGAGTTAATTACTCTAAAATCACCTGACCAAAAGTCGCCTTCCTCTTCCCACCGAACCTCACTAATTCCTACTATATCCACATTCACCCTATCCATTTCCCTTTTTAAATTTTCTAGCCTACCAACCTTTTTTAAGCTTCTAACATTCCACGCTCCGACTCGTAGAATGTTATTTTTTAATTTTCTGGTGACCCCTTCCTTAGTAGTCCCCACCCGGAGATCCGAACGGGGGACTATTTTACCTCCGGAATATTTTACCAAGGAAGGCGCCTCCATTATTGATATGTGAAAATGCAGAGAGCCACATTTTCTTGGAAAAAAGCAGCTGTAGTTTTCCATTGCTTTCAGCTGCGCAGTACTCAGAGGACTGAGTGATGTTGATACGGCCGTTTAAGTCATTGTGACTCACGCCCCTAACAACTACTGAAAGAGCTGCTGCCCTCTTTCAGGAATCATTCCTTAGTCTGGCTCTCAACAGATACCTCTCCGATATGGTTGCACCTTCGGTCCAGCTACTCTGTATCCCTGAGCACTCAAGCCCCCTCACCAACGGCAAGGTCTCATGATTCATAGAGGAGGGAAAAGTAATTAAAAATTTAAATTAAATTAAAAAATATATATATATTATATATTACGACACGAGTCAAGACTCCTATCGTAAATTTTGCAAGGTGCAATAATCATTAATAGCCATCATAGAGAGTTGAATTCTGTACTTTTTCTACGGCCGAGAAAATATAAGTTTACGGAATATTTTTTTTTTAATTTTTCAAAAAAAGTAGTTATGCGGCGATAGGTTATTGGTCATAAGTTCTTCTTTTTCTTTCATCGATCGGTGTTAAAGATATTTCTTTCTCAGAATCCAACACGATTAACAAAACGATAACAGGCTATGTTTTTTTGTTACAACTTTTTTTTTTTGGTATTTATTTATTCGTATTGGAGCTCCCC
This sequence comes from Lycorma delicatula, assembly GCF_047948215.1. Taxonomy (NCBI): domain Eukaryota; kingdom Metazoa; phylum Arthropoda; class Insecta; order Hemiptera; family Fulgoridae; genus Lycorma; species Lycorma delicatula. The sequence continues at coordinate 8,719,016 of NC_134466.1, read as the reverse complement.
TATCTTAACTAACATATATAAAGAATAAAGGATATTAAAAATTAAGTTTATTTTACACTTCAAATACTAACCTGAAATATCGATTTAAATTCGAAATAAATCTTTTAGGAAATTTAAAAAATAACATATATCTTCTTATTACTGACCGCTGAAACGGGATGGGGTAAAAATCGTTACGACGGTATGAAGGCAATTAATGTATAAAATGAACGTGCAAAGCTTCCATTAATTCCTTTTCTGAAGCGAGATACAGATAAAAAATAAAAATGCATAAAGCAATTTTTTGGGAAGGCGTGTGAATATTAAATAAAACGTTTTGGTAATTTGCGATTTCGATAAATTAAACTTCTATTTTTACTATATTTCTTATTCGTACTTTACGTCACGGCACCGGCGGTTTTTGGCGCGGGTGTTAGAATTTACGGTTTATTTGAACAAATGTAGGCGCGACACATCTCTAAGAAGGTCCTATGGCCCTGCTTTCCTGAAGGTAGGTAACAGAGATGTCTTTATTTTGCAGAGAGAGTTCGGGGGGCCGTGCGCTGACCACACACACACACACACGTACATATATATATATATATATATATAGGATTTGTTTATGGGGGATGGCTTTGCATGCCGGTCATCTGCTGTCCTTGTAATTGAATCTGCAACAAAAGAAACAAAGAAACAAATTTCACTGGTTCTCGGCTGTATTTATGCCTCCGGACCTACAGCTTGATTTGTAGTAACACCAATCGTACTAACCTTTTGTTCGTTTAAGCGTAACGGTTTCTATTCTGTGAACCGTCTACACAATTCTCAATTTTTTTCTAAAAAGAATCTTTTTTTCTTCTGGCTTTTTCTTTTTTAATCTGTTTCTCGATTTGCGTTTATCTTTTTTCTTTCTTACTTATTCTGGCACTTTCTATAACTGGAAGCCCCTCTACACGTTACGATATTACATTTTTTTTTTTATAATCGCTTAACCGTCAAAACTTCGAATTCATCGAAATAATTATCAATGTGGTAACGTCTTATCCTACCAGATGCGGTTCTTAACGTAGTATAAGTTTTGAAAGATGTATTTTGTTAAAGTCGGTATCTAATACTCCGCCTCGTACTTTGATTCCAAATTGGAATGCCGGCTAGCTGTGTGCTGAATTATAAATTTGTAAATATTTTAATTTTTGAATATTTTGTTTACTCTGAAGTACTTATGAATAATTTATATTAACTTATCGCACAGATTATTATTGTAAAAGTTTCATTTTAACTACGGATAACTCATCTTTGTTGCGAGGGACGTGTGCAAACTCCACCTGCATCTGAGCAATTTGCCGGTTTGTTTAGATATACGCGATTTGGCGACTGGATTTTAATACTGTTGCGACGGTTTATTAAACCAAACGGTGATCTACTTCTTCGGGGAAACGGTCGCGTACGCTATTTGTTATCGTTTAGCGTAATAGCGTACCGGTTAAGCTATCGATTTGACAATTATCGGTTCTAACTCGTCAAATACGTTAAATTTCATCTGGAATAGCCAGGAAATATTAGTGCGATTTCATCTGCAAAAGAAATAATACTGCGACTGATTTTAGTTAACTATTTATATAGATTAAGAATAGGACCGGTAAGAGAGGAGTATCCTAAGGTATACCGAATTGACTTTAGAATTTTTTTGTCGGTTTTTCACTTTAAATAAAGATTAGAGATTTATTTTTAAATAACTATCAAAAAATTTCAACGTTACCCAAAAAATCCATATATTTTCTAAATCTTTTAGATTTATTTTACGAACGATAGTATGAAAGGCTTTAGCCAGAGTTTTATTATTTATTTTAACGTTGTAAAAATTTTTGCAAGCTCATTTATGTCATCCTTAGCGCTTTTCTTTTATCTGAAAACCAAATTCCCTTATTTATTACACGATCTTCCAAAAAGGAGTGTAGTGTATTTAGGGTGTATGTATGTTCTACCGTAGCAGCTCAACAGCTGAACCGATTTAGATGTAGGTCCCCGCGTTGGAATCCTTACGTTACCGGGAGCGTAATAGGCTATATAAATACGTATATGTGTTTGTTTATTTGTAACTAAAAGGCCAAAAACAATTGTACATACGGTTCTAAATCGATAATCGATAGTGTTTTCGGGATCGATTTATTTGTGTCGAAAATAGGTGTGCTTTAAGATCTGCTACGATATTAAACGAATGAATTACGGTAGTAAATTTTATTAATTTATTTCTTTTGCGGTGTCTTATTTATATATTTAAGTAAATTAAAAAAAATAATAAATAAATTTAAAAAATTTGAAAAAAAATTATATTATATACGAAATTGTCACCCGCACGCTCTTTGTTATCATATATTAATGTGCAAACTTTTTTTTACAATCGTTTTTAATTTTTAATATTTTATCTCTTGTATTAATTCATATTTATTTATATACCACAGTATACCAAGTTTTATCGCTTTCTTCCATGATTTATACGTAAATTACTTACTAAAATAATAGGAATCCATTTGCAACGATATTATTCTGAAAAAGATCGATCTTTTTAATCGGCTATTTAAATAATATTATTAGTTTTATTTGTATTTCACAATTGAATATTTAATCTACTAAAGTCAGGAAATATATCGATATTTCTAAAATAAGTGGTGAACTCGTCGTTGAAAATCAGACGATTTTGAAATCGAGAGTTCTAAGGTTCATATTCTAGTAAAGGCAGTTACTTTTATACGGATTTGAATACTAGATCGTGGATACCGGTGTTCTTTGGCGGTCGGGTTTCAATACCTTTCAATAAGCGATCAAATGTTTTTGGGCCTAAGTACTAATAAAAATCTTTTAATAACCCGGTTCTCGGCCTAGGAGGAATTCCTCTATTCGCTTGTCGCTATGGCCTCGTAACCGAAGTACGAAGATTCTGTTCTGTTTACAGCCTTTATAATACGTCATTAGTGTTCTATAGAAATACATTTAACGGTGTGGCAAAATCTTAAGACCTCTGAATAACGAAAAGGATTCACGTCGTCAACCTTCACCCCGCATTATACGTATAGCATGCTTCTGAGCGATATAAACAGATCTAAAACCATTACGGTAGCCTCTATTGATTTACAAAAGCATAATACAGCGATTTCAAGGCAATATGTTTTTAAATAATAGAATTTATTTATACAAACGCGTAATTAGTTTTAGAGATTTGTAATACGAACGTTCCAGGATAATCTACTGTCCAAAGTAATGACCAAGTATTTCACACGTGTAGCATCTGAAATGTTCTCACATGAACGACCAGTATCACGTTACATCCCGACGAGAAATCGCGGTAAAAATTTCATAAATATCGCTAAATCCGGTCTGAAGATACGAATCAAAATAGAACTATCGAAAAGAAATGATGCTTTTTATCACCGGCCGCTGAATGAAATAATAAAGTATCGTACTAATGTAACGGTATCAAATAGTTCGTGGAAAACGGGGTGACCGAGTTAAGAGACAAAAAAAAAAGACAAAATAATAATTTTTTATTGCCGTCTTTATGACGATATTTCAATAATCCTAAATAAGACTCAAGTTACCTTAGATTTCTTTTTTTTAGGAGGTGAATCACGATGAAATTTTATCGTAATATTATAAAAGTTTTTAATAAATCAAAAACGTTTTGAAAAATCAAAAAAAAAATCGATATTTTTAACTTTGTTCGGCTGCCCCTCTCTCAATATAACTATTTTTTTTTTTTTGATTTACTTGCACTATACTGTGCCTAGGAATACGTACAAAAATTCGGTTACAAATTATGTAATAAGTAAAAGCTTTTTTCGGTTTTTGAGGAAGGGAGAATTTTGGGTCAAAATATTTTAAAAAACGGTAAAATAAGAGCGCGTTCGCATATATGGAGTTTAATATAAAGTCGGGTTATTTTTGCAAAATTTTGAGAAAATTGACTCCAAAAAACTATTTACACCTTTCCCCTGGAAATATTGATCCCAAAATTTTACCGACAAACCGCTTCCTATAAGCAAGTGATCTGTTAAAAAATTTTATCGAGATCGGTTTAAAATTATTAAGTTTCAAACGCCAGCAAACGTTCATACAAATATTACCACCCGCGTTTTTCTGTTTTTTGAGGTCCCGGAGTCGTAAAATGTCGAAAAATGAAAAAAATCCAAGCCCCGTTTTTAAAAACGAATACTTTCTTTTACGCAGTTATAGTTCTACAGCTGCAATACCGGGAAAGTAATATTTATTTTCAACTTTACGATACGTACTTATAAATAAATACAAAAAAAAAATTAATTATTTGTATATTTGTGGACAACGAAAGTTGGACGACGGAACTATTATTTTGTATTTTGTTTGCTCTCAAGAATGACTTTTTTCGATATGTCAATCACCACTCTTTTTCTGTTTAGCCTCCGGAATCACCGTAAGGTATTACTTCAGAGGATGAGTGAGAATAATGCGTATGAATGTAAATGAAGTGTAGTCTTGTACAGACACAGGTCGACCGTGCTAAGATGTGTGGTTAATTGAAACCCGACCGTCAAAGAACATCGGTATCCACGATTTAGTATTAAAGTCCGTATAAAAGTGACAGCTTTTAATAGGATTTGAACCTTAGAACTTTCGACTTCGAAATCAGCTGATTTGCGATGTCAATCGCTTGACGCGTACTTGTATCAATTCTTCAAGAAACTGTTTATAATACGGGTCACTGAAAACGTTTGCAGCTATAAAAAAATATCACATCTCTTTATGTAATTGAGATAAACTGTAAATTGGAACCGCAAAATAATCGGGATATGATCAGTTACTTAGACGTAGCCGGCTGGACCTTAAACCGATGCGCACAACAGCACAACGGACAACGCATCTACACTACGGTCAGTTGGTGCAAATGCGACAGTTTCAGCAGAAACTGTGCGTTTTACGCGTAGCGGAGTGTAAATCATTTATAACCGTTTAATGGACTTTCCGCCGTGTTCACGGGAATGATCCCTCTCATTCAAACAGCATTAGACGGTGGTACGAGCAGCCAGTAATCTGGCAACGTGGAAGTGAAAACTTCCCCCGGACGGCCCAAAACGACTGACGAAGCGGTGAGCGTATACGCCAAAATCAATTTCTAGACGCCGTCTACAGTTAGGAATTCTAAAGACGACTATTCAAAACGTGTTGTACAAGCGTTTACGTCATCGCGCTTACAAAATTCGACTTAAATGTCAAATTAAATCTACGGACCGTCCTATACGCGTTAAATTCGCAAGTAAATTGTTTAATTACATTGACGATGACGAAAACGTATTAAAACGCGTTATGTTTTTGGATGAAACAACTTTCCACCTTAGCGGTTGTATCGAACGACATAACTGTAGGATACTGGGTTCTCAGCGACCCAGTCAAATCATTGAGTGTCAGATTCCCAAAAAAACAACGTGTGGTGCGGCTATATATCCGATCGTGTTGTCGACCCTTTCTTTTTTCGCGAGCTTACTATCACAGGGAATGTTTATTTAGATACGCGAAAACTGTACGTTTTCCCGCAAGTTGACTAAATTGAACAAGAATTTAACGTCGCTGTAATATTTCAACGTGGTGGTGCGCACCCACGCTTTAGTCTAGGCGTTTGACGCGCTCTCAATTGAAAATGTCCTAATTGGAAGGGCCGGTCCTGCGCTTTGGCTTCCGAGAAACCCAGGTTTAACATCCCCAGACGTTTTTATACGGGGTTACGTTAAAAACATTCTCTACAGTGAAAAAGTCGGTGGTGTACAACATGTAAGACAACGGATCACCGCTGCTATTGCAATAGTCACGCCTACGGCGATCGAGCGAACTTGGGCAGAAGTAGATTATCGGCTGGATGTCTGCAGAGCGACGAACAAAACTCGTATTGAAACATTCTAAGGTATGTAAAAATACTTTTTGAGTCGGTGAATTTTTAAATTAAATACTTGTTTTATTACCTCAAGTACTCGTTTTTTCAAACGAGTACTAGAAAAAAAAAAATCGTACCTCAGAAATGAGGTACGATTTTTTAAATCGTTGAATCCTTTTACAATGATCCTAGCATATTAGCGTCGCAGTTTCGGAAAATACGTTTTCAACATTCTGAAAATTTGAAAGTTCATACATCGGTTGGTTTTTTTTTATTAAATAATATATTCAATATAATCGATTTTAAATAAATTAAAATCTACATTTAAAAGCTCTCCGTCTGAAAGTATTAAGTATTCTAGTCGCATTATTGTTTAAAAAAATACGTTCTGAGGTTAAGAATTTGAAAACGTAAACATTTTTTTCATTTTGGAGGCTCCCGCATTCAAGGGGAAGCATTCGGCTAAAATCGGTTTTCAAAAAGTAATCCCTAAGTGTCGATAATAAATGTAAAACATAATTTTTTAGAATCTTTTAAAAAATATAAAGATATAGCGATAATTATAAATAAAGTTGTAATTTTCTACGAAGGGGTGAAAATATTCGGCTTAATTTTTTTTTCATGAAATATTAAAGAGTAAAGCCTAAAAAAAAATTAAGTTTTTTACATTTTAAATACCGACCTGAGATACCGATTTAAATTTAAAGAAAACTTTTTAAAAATTAAAAAAAAAATTATTACAGACAATCGGAATGAAATTGTCAAAAAAATTTATAACAGTTTGAAGGTCCATTAATGTAGAAAATATAGCTGTAAAAACTTCCAGTAACTTCTTTTCTGAAGCAAGATATACAAGGTGGCGCACGAAATCATCCAGCACTTGTTTTGACAATAATTGTTTGATTCTTTTTGATCGTTTGATTATTCTGGCAGAAGTGACAGCAGTTCGTGAATATTAGTTTCTTCCCTTTCTGAGTGCGCTGTTTGAGTATCGTTCCGAGACGTCTGACAAAGACTGACTGTTGAACAGCGCGTAAAGACCGTGTTGCTTTTTAATGAAACTAAAAGCGTAGTGATGTGCATGATAGTGATGTGTTACGGTACGGCCCGCTATCTCAAGCCAAGGCGTAACAGGACCGTGCTTTTTTGAATAGACAGTGAACAGTCAACGTTATCTAAACGTGCCGCGTAATAATTTTGTTCCTCCGCTTCTTGCAAGACGGTTTCAATTAGAAAACTAGTGGTTCATGCAGGAAGGAGCCAGACCGCACACAGCTAATGTTGTTTAAGGCTTTCTGCACGAAACATTTAAAGCAAATGTGCGCGTGGACAGAACAGGGCCCCGAACTGTCCCGATTTGAATCCGTGTGATTATTTTCTTATAATCGTTTCGTGCGCTAACCCTAGATAAAAAAAATATTAATACCATGTATAAAGAAATCTTCGCGGGAGGGAGTATTAATACTAAATAATTTTTTTCTGCGGTTTGTGATCTCGATAAAACAAACTTCAAATTGTTTAAAATCCTATTTTTGCGAAAGCGTCCAGGAAAGATTAGAAATTTTATTTATTTCAAAACAGCCCCGCTTTTTAATTTTTGCAAACATTTAATACATTTTATTTCCCTAAGGTATCCCCTAGGATCGCTTCTCGGCCTCTGGCCCCGTACTGTAAAGCTTGTGTTTTATGCAACCGGTGCAGTCTGATTTTGCAAGCGGCAGTGTCCTACGTTCACGTCGTCGGGGTTGACAACGATCAGCAGCGGTTAGTCAACCTGCGTTGCTGTGAAGTTACGACCAAGCGGCAGCGTAGTGTATTGCAGTAGTGCTGCTGTCGGCTAAACAAGGACGTTTCCTTTGAAACAACGTGTCCCCGTTTTCGTAGTTGGTGAGGCCAGAAATTTTTCAGATCCTCTGGCAGGTTCGAGAAGCGGTTTCCGCTCCGACCTATCCGGTGGTAGGAGTGCTTTATTCTTCGATTCCTCGATTGGGCTGCCGAACAGACGGTCCGTCGGGGTATAAGAGGTTTAGACATTCACCTAGTTTTGTGGTAAGTGATAGATTTAAACAAGCTGTGGTTTGTAGTACCTGGGAACACAGCTGGTGTAGTGTCAGGTTATCAAGCGATGGAGCAATCCGGAGGAGGTTGTCTGGAGGACTTGGTCGGTTTGGCCAAGGACCTGGTAGCCGGTGACCCCTTCATGCCGAGGAGGTCAATCGGTAGGTCACCGCCGCGGCCCCGGTCTTCCGATAAGGAGGTCTCGGAAGCCCCTCGGGTAGTGGAGCGCCCGAGCGTAGCGGTTTGCACGAAAACCCTACGGGATACCTCTGCTTCGAGCTGTGCGGAGAAAGCTAAGGCTGGACCCGTACAGCGAGGGCACGGCGTAGAGGGGGCGCTAAATCCGAAGGACGCCAACTTGCGAAGCAAGGAAAGGCTGAAGGCAGCAGGGCGGATTCTGTTCCTGAGCGGGAAGTCACTGGGGGAAAGCCTGTGTCAAAGCAGGTGACCTCCGGGGCGGAAGGCTTAGGGAGGATCGAGGAAATGAGGGCCGAATGGGCCAAGATTTCCTCCAAAAAGGAGTCAAGAGTTGCTCTCGAGTTGAGGCAGCTCGTCGATGCTTATTTAGGTGAATGTGGTTTGTTGGTCTCAGGACTGGCAATTAAGTGTGAAGGCCTCCAGGGTGATAACCTTGCCCTAGATTCAGTCGTTACTCGACTATCGGGCAAGGTAGATCAGGTTGTGGAGGGAGTCCGGAGCTTTAAACCGGTTAACGGTCAGGCTCTGGGTGAACTCCAGAAGTCTATTAATAGGGTGGAGGAGAAGGTTAAGAAACCTATCTCCTTCGCCGCAGTAACGGCCGCGCCTGTGCCTAGGCGAGTACGTCCGCCGCCGCCAGCCCAGGCGCCGGCAAATAAAATTAAGTGGGCCACTGTTAAGGTGGTCCCAATTAAGCCTGATCAGGGGGCTTCGTCAGCAATGATGGAGCTAACCCTTAAGAAGATCCTGGACCCGAGGAAAGAAAGGTTCCAAATTTCCCGGGTCACCAAAACAAGGGATCATGGAGTGGTCCTGGAGGTGGTAAATAGGCAGCAGGCTAAACAACTGCTGGAGACCACGGTTCTTGCTAAGAACGGGCTGAAGGCTCAGCTGCTGGCCGAGCGTAGACCGCAGATATTGGTCTACGATATGCCGAGGGCAACAAGAGTAGAGGAGCCCGAAATCCTTAAGGCGATCCACAGCCTAAATCCTGTTTTGGATATGGCTGTCGAGGACTTCCTTAGGGAAGCCAAGGTTGTCCGGCAGTTGGGGAGAAAGGACTCCCAGAGAAGTCACTGGGTACTCGAGACCTCGCCTAAGATCCGGCAGGTCTTAGTGGCCGGTGGAAGGCTGTTTTTTGGGTGGACTGCCTGTAGGGTAGTCGACCATATTGAGATAGCCCGTTGCTTTAAGTGTCAGGGCTATGGACACACTGCTCTCCGTTGCAGAGAGCAAAAGGAGATGTGTGGCCACTGTGCCGCTTCGGGGCACAGGGCAGCCAGCTGCCCTCACAAATCGTCGCCGGCTAAGTGTGCCGCCTGTGCCCAGGTGAAAGGCAGTGATGCTGGACACCGGGTGAGGAGTAGGCAGTGTAAGGCGTACGAGATGGCACGGACTAAAGCTGTAAAGAACACAGCCTATGGCGACGCCTGAATGGTGACGGCAAGAAACCCTTGGGGACCGCCTCCACCCACTCGAACGCCTGTGCCTGGAGCAGATTAATCTGCACCATTCCCGGGCGGCCACGAGCGAAGCCATGAGGCTCCTTGAGGAGTAAGACCTCGAGGTCCTTTTGGTCCAGGAGCCATACACGGTCGCGGATAGAGTGGTCGGCTTCCACGGGGTGAAAGTTATTCTTTCTCGTGGGGGACGGCCGCTCTCTGCGGTCGTGGTGAGCTCAAACGCTCTGGGTGTATTCTGGATGCCCCAGTGGTCTGATGAGCGATTCACCGTGGTGCGAATCACGAGGGGTACGCTCGATGTCGTACTCCTGTCGGGATACTTCCAGCTTGGATGGAGTATCGATGACATGCTGGCGAAGTTGGGCGGGATTCTGGACAGTCTCCCGGGCACCAGAGTGTTGGTTGCCCTGGATGCTAACGCCAAGTCTACCGCCTGGGGTTCACCACTCACAGACCCCAGAGGCGCTGGTACCTTATTAATGATGCGGAGCAGCCACCAACTTTCTCCAGTGAACTGGGAGAAAGTTACATAGACGTCACCTTGGTGACGTGTGACTTGCTTCAGAGGATAGGTAGTTGGACTGTCTGGCCCGAGGCTAGTGTGAGCGATCATAGGCTTATAACCTATGATATTGCTAACGGAGACGGTCTAAGGGCACCAAATCCAGGTCGCTACAACCTAAGGGGCCTGGATCAACGCAGGCTGAGGCGGATATGCGATGCTGCATTGCAGGGATTGCAGTGGAGCATGGAGTCTAGGGAGGATGTGGAATTGATGGCGGAGCTAATCGGCCGGGCCATCAAGACTGGCTGCGACGAGGTCCTACGGCGGCCTAGGCCAATGGACGGACCAGTCACAAGCAGCCAGTCCGCTGATCTGAGCGTGCCTGGAGCCGTCATGACCCCATTTTCCGGGGGGGTCGTCTGTGGAAGGCAGACGGCGGCCCGGCAAGAAATGGTGGTCCTCTGACCTTAGCGTGCTGCGCGCAAGAGTGAGGTCCGCGCGGATAAGGTACCAGCGTTGCCCCCCAACGGGGATTATCGTTAACCACGTGAACACTGAGCGTCTTCGGATCTACCGGCGTGCCCGTAACACATATGTTCACGCCATCAAGGAAGCCAAACTCAAGTTTTGGAAAGACACCATGCGCGAGTTGCAGCGCGATCCCTGCCAGCTCGCAAAGACTTGTTACAAGCCAAAGCCATTGCACGTGTTGTCCAGTGTTCGATGCGGGTTAGGTGGTCGTGACCACACAATAACATCTGTGGCGACTTACCGGGCGTTCCTGGATACTCTGTTTCCAGATGCTCCGGAGGGTGAAGCGGAAATCGGCGTTAGGGCGGGTGAAACACTATTCCCTGGCGTTCGGACCGTGGAACCCGAAGATATAGACCGAGTGGTTTCTCGAATGGCATTAAAGAAGGCACCGGGGATTGACCAACTTGACCCGGATATTTTCCATCATTTATTGCCTGTCATAAGGGAGCCTCTCGGCAGACTGTTCACGGGATGCCTAAGCTGGGGCTGCTTTCCGGGTTGCTGGAAGGTGGCTTTGGTAAGTGTACTCCTGAAACCTGGAAAGGATCCTGGTGAGGTCGGCAGTTATCGACCCATCAGCCTCTTGCCGGTACTCGGCAAGTTGCTTGAAAGGCTGGTTGTGGAACGGCTCGAAGAAAGCATCGATATGAACTGTATTCTAAATCGAGGCCGGTATGGCTTCATGAAAGGGGTTGGCACCGAGGATTGCATCTTAAATGCTCTTACCGAGGTGGAAAGCGCCGACTGCAAATACGTTTTGGCTATTTTTGTTGATATAAAGGCAGCATTTCCTTCCTTGTGTTGGAGTTCTGTCCTCTATGCTTTGGAACGCCGCAATGTTCCCGAAGCCACACAGGCCGTGGTAAGAGACAATTTGTCTAACCGAACGGCTCTGTTTAAAGATGCGCACCTAGTTGTAGAAAAATCCGTCACCAGGGGAAGCCCGCAGGGTTCCGTTCTCGGTCCCCTGCTGTGGAACCTGGTGTTTGACGGATTTCTGGGATTGACTTTCCCAGAAGGAGTCACGGCCCAGGCTTTCGTCGATGACTGTCTCCTTTTAGTTCGTGGAGATTCACGACCACAGCTAGAAAGCAGAGCGCAGGCGGCCTTGTCAACCGCCGAAGGCTGGATGGACATGCAAAATTTAAAGATTTCTGTTCCCAAAACGAAGTTTATCCTTCTAAAGAGCGCAGACAAATTATCATGCAGTCGAAACCCCCACATTAAGTACAAAGGCTGCGTAATCAGCCGAGTAAGGGTTCATAAGTACCTAGGTGTTTTGTTTGATGATAAGTTGCTTTTTAGTAACCATATTAAACAAGTTGCGGCGGACGCTGTCTCTGTGATGCACAAACTTAGAAGGATTGCTCGGAAAGATTACGGGCTGTCGGGCCGCCAAATGTACTTGGTGTACCGAGGCGTCTTCGAACGTATGATCGCATACGCGGCGCCAGTTTGGGCAAATAGGTTGGAAAGGAATAGAGCACTGCTTCAAAATTTAAGGAGTGCCCAGCGCAGAGTCATGATAGTATGCACTGGTGTATTTAAAACAACCTCCTACGAGGCTACTACTGTATTGGGAAAGGCTCTCCCACTCGATTTAGTGGTGAAAATTCAGGCAATCATGTGGAAGTTGCGAAGAGTTCGGGAGGCCGAGGCATTTGGGATGCGGTTTCGAGCCGGGCCAGAACCGGAGCGGAACGGTGATCACAATGCACCGGAGCAAAATTTCGTCCAGTTGCCCATCTCCCGTCTGCGGAAAAGGCTACAAAGCCTCGCGATGGAGGCATGGCAGCTTGAATGGCACACTACGACTAAGGGAAGATCCTTGTATAGTTTTATACAGGATCTGGGAGGATGGTATGCCTCGAGTTCTTTTTTAAGGGCGTCGGGTGCCCAGGGGCTCACCAACCATGTTAATTTAAACCAATATCTCTTTCGGCTTCGCCTGGTGGCTGATGAGTTGTGTGTCTGCGGGGAGGTCCAGTCGAATGTACAAATATGATGTAGGACTGCCCTGCTCTTGGGGGGGCCAGAGACCGAGCCACCCTGGAACGTAGAGGTCAGGGGGAAACCTGGCCGCTCACAAGCGGCGAGGCAGTGGTGAGAGCCGCACTTTCAGACCGTGTGGGAGTTCCTCGATGAGGTTGCTATGTTCAACCGTCATCGTTAATTTTAAGGGATTATTAAATGTAAATGTAATTGGACTCCTACAGCTCTGCTGCTGGAAACCAACCTTGGGAATAGGGCTGGCCATCAGCTCCAAGCGCTGTTAAATGGTGGACAGGTACTAGCTGGCATACAGAGACCGAGGCGTGGCAGCCAAAATTGCTGTCTTTTTTTATTAATAGATACATATAGTTTTAAATTGTCACAAGGGGTGCACCTCCCCGATCTAGTTTTATGTTGGACAAGTGAGCGATTGGGACACTTAAGCGGGTGCTGTTCGGCACCTTGCTTGATTCGCTCACGCACGTTAGGTAGCTCACTAGGAGCTTTTAGGATTTGGGTCGCTAAACCGATTTTGAGGCACAGTAGCCGTTCTTGGCACGGAACATTTGGTCTATGCTCTAGGGCGACCGAATGGGGTGGTGGTGGGAGAAATGCCAGTTAACCAAATTCCCCTAAGGTAGTACAAGTCTACCGACTTTGAAGAAAATCCGTCAACGGCGTCCGAGTTACAAGACCAAATGCAGGGCAACATACACATATACATAGCACAACCGTCCGTCTGAAAAAATAGAATTTTTTTACTTGGGAACAACTGAAAAACTGTTCTTCGCAGATTATTTAAATTTTTTTTTTTAATGCCTCCTTAAGGAATATAAATTAAAAATACCATTTTTTTTTTTAGATTTTTGGTTTTACCGATCAAAGTATTTTTCCGTTACAGATATAGTTTCTATAGCCAGAAAATCAAAATCAAAAGCGTTTAACAAAATCGGTTCAGTAATTTTTAAAACTAGCCGACTGTCGGCGCAATTAATAGCAAAACTTTGAAACGTTTTACGGAGTCAAAATACGAGGAGTAAGTAATATTTATTTCTTTGATCGTATGACTACTAGTAGATCGTCGACGAAACAAGACGTTATCGCGACAAGATGTTCAGAGTGAATCGTAGAAGATAAATTAAGTACAAGGCATCTAAGCTGACAATAAAAAAGAGAGAGAGAAAAATGTTACGTATTGAAAATAGAATTTTATATAACCGACGTTTGTTGTATCCGCTTACAAAAGAAATTGTTAGAAATTTATTTCGCTCCGTTTTTAGATATCGATTTTCGACTAAAATTGTTATCGTGATGCAATCTTTTACATATGTTTTTCAAGTGAATATAGAAAAGTACGCGTAAATTATTAAAGTCGCGCGTTAAATCCATATCCTTTGAAAAATAGTAATTTTTTTAAGTTATTTACAAAAATTCTATATGTGGTGTCCAGTGTTACAGAAAAAAGGGACGTTTATAAAAACTCGATACGTCAGTATAGGAACACGCATTTTAACGCGATTAACCGTCGAGTTTTTGACCGACTATCTTTAAAGTTTTGCTTCTGAAAGAATATATTTATATATTACGCTAAATAATTTGTTTTTCGTAAATGTTTTTAATATTAGCAAAAATAAAGTAATATATCTTGGTAAGTACCGATTACTTACTCGTATTTATTTTTCTTACTTGTATTTATTATTAGTTTATTTTTTAATTAAAATGGAATTTGGAACGTTGTATGCGATTTATTATCTCGGTTTCCAGACAGGAATTACCTTGTACAAAACTCTATCGCAATCAATTGTACTGTATGACAGGTTAATTATTTTACTTTCGCGGCAAATATAGCTAGAATATCTATATTACGCTTTTGTCCTCGTAAATCAGGATTTCGTTCGAATTTGGCTCAAATATTTCTATAAACGAGGGTTTGATCGTATTAATTTTTTTCGAAATTCGTTAAGGGGACGGGGAATACGGTGAAAAAACCAGATTGGATTTTCTTATAGGAATTTTAGAGAAAATGTTATTACGGCAAATTTTCTTGTTACCGAATAGGTGCTTGTTAGCGAATACGTAAATAATCATAAAAAAAATTTCTCAAAAATCAACCGTCACTCTTAAAATTGGAATATACGTCTTTTTGTTTATTCTTTCTATTTCCCTTCGGTTTAAATATTTTTCAAAAGGTTGTATTTCATAAATAGACCTAATAAGAAATGTCTACAACTTTAAAATTATCGACCTCGGAAATAAAATGCAAAAAAAGTTTTGAAAATTTTCTTTTACTTATTTTTGCTTCTATCGAGGGTTGTTGGATTTAGGGAAAACTTTACCTAAAAAAAATTTTTAAGCTTAAACTACGTATGAATATTTATAGAGAAAATCTTTCTTAAAATTTATTCCCCGCACGTAAAAAATGTATAGCCAATTTTTTTTTTTTTTGGCTCTGACTTTTAATTTTTACTATTATTAGCCGGGAAAGTCATATCTTGCCAGCTTTTTTTCCTCTTTTCGGCAAATGTCTGGTAGGTAATCCAGTATCAGACGCGTTTTAAAACGGAAATATTGAAAAATTTTTTATAAAAATGGGTCTAGAAATTTTTCTCTTTCTTTTTTCTCGAAGCCGACGGAAGGAAACATTAAGTAAATTTGACGGTTTAAAATCTTTTTTTCTTTAATGAATTAAATCGACCCGGAGTTTAAAGAAAAGCTTTTACGTGGGAACACGGAAATAGAATTTTTGTAGCGTATAAAAAACGCTGTGCTTGACCAAGATTCAAACCCGGGACCTCCGGATGAAAGCTAGAGACGCTACCGTTCCACAATGGAGATAAAATTTGATCTGAAATATTTAATAAAACAGGGCTTTCACGACTGCATCGCTAGTAATTTTTGAAAAGAAATATAAAAGATAGAATTTCGCTGTTTCGAACAAAAACGGTTATTTTGAGTGTGTAGATTCGGTATACGATAATATATTTGTTAAATCGACGATAAAAAAATAACATTTGTGAAAAATTCTTCAAAGGGTAGTCGGAAAGTTTTGCAGCGCTACGGAGCGAATCATCACAGGCGGTACAAATAAACGCGTGTTTAGACAGGCTGAACTTGTAGCCGCTCTAGTCATTGACTCAGTGTCATTTGCTTTTAGCTGTGTCGGTGAAAAGAAGTAGTGATATCATCTTGGTCGATAACCGAATTCCGGGCAATTATTGAAACGAGTTCAGAAGAAACGGTAACTTTGCTCGGATGTGTTGTCCTCATCGTACAACAATATTTAGGCGGTAACCGTAGTTTTAAAGAGGAGATTTTGGCTTATCGATTTATAAAAATCGCTCCGTAGATCGGACGATCTACCCTTCCTTCAAAAATCTCCATTCTTTCTTTGATCGAAATGCTTTTATATTTGTATATGGTTGTAACAAAAAAAAAAGTGAACTTAATGGATTTCTTTTTTTTTAATTTAAAATTATTAAAAATAAATAAAAACATATATCTCCAAATTTACCCTTTCACTGTTTATAAAATATATTCCGCTCAGTTGATTATCTCGATTTAATTTCTCCCAAACGGTATTATTAATCAAACGCTACGTATATGGTGTCGTGTTTTATGGAAGTGAAGCACGGACGTCGAGGGATAGCGAGAGGGACTCGATGGAGGCTTTTGAGAAGCTAAATAGAAGAAGGATGTAGATAGTAATCTATATCCTTTTTGGGCGGATAAAGCGAGAGGATTAAATAAGTAAAGAACACGACTAACAAAGAAAGGGAACTTATGCGGGTAGTATACAAAGGGAAAAGATACAATTTAGACGTTAAATTAGAGGAAATGGAATCTTGATAACCGAGTTAAGAAGGTCGGTCGAAGAGGAACGGAAGTGAGGAAGAAGAAATATAAAGTTAATAGATGATGTGAAGACTAGACGAAGAAGGCTTGGGACAAAATAAGGGGCCTGCCTCTAGGCAAACATTATAAAGTATATTTTTAGTTGCATAACTGAAATTTAAGTAATCCTATTAAACTATCGTCTTATTTAATTTTTATTTGTTAATCTTTTATAAAACTGATATTATAGATAATTGTACATTTTTTAACCGGTTAGGTTTGGCTGTGTGCATATTTTCCAATATGTATGTAACCTATATTCAGTCGATGTTAAAAATGTAGTAAATTTTCTTACGATCAAATTTTCTATAAATTTTTTACAAAATTTAAATTTTTGACTAACAATTTAACGACGTTATTGTACGTCAAACTGAAGACATATGTTTTTGAAACCCTAATTTTAAGCGTATTACAATAAGATTTTCAAAAATTACTTGTAAGTACAGTTGTTGACTTGTGTTATTCGATTTTTTTGTCAGATCAAAAAGTATTTAAATTTATCCTTAAACTTCAGTAATTATAGCTGTTTTTTTATCCTTTGATAAAAATCAGGATGAAATTTTTTGTTAACTATAATAACCGGAAAACTAAGCGTTTCTTTACTCGTAACTATATAAATGCTTTCTCTATTTTCTTTTGCAGAACGTAATCTTTGTGACACTTTCAGGAGACAATCCTTTGCGAATAAAAGTTACGTAAAAATAATAAATAAATACATAAACGATGGATATTTATAATAAAATAAAATTTTCGATGGCATTTTTAGGCTATAATATAACAGAACATAATAAACCGAAAATTAATAAAAGAATTTTAATTTATAATTTATTACAATTAACTGTATTTTTCGGTTCTCTTTTTTATTTATCGGATAACTGGGAATATTTAGACAGAAGACTTAACGCATTCAAAGCCATTTCATTTTATATTACGTACTTTTATTACGTTCTCGTATATATAATTTGTTGGAATGATTTTTTAACGACTATTTCGATAACTATCGATAAAAATAACGATGCGTTTCCGTTCACGATAACAAACGAACGTTTTCAACTGATGGAAAGTACAAAAAAAGAAATAACCTTTAACAACAAAATGCTATTTTACTTTATTTTCATAGACGTTGCGGTATGTTATATTATGCCTTTATCGAATGCGATTTATATAACGTTAAATACAAAAAATTTAAATACCGTAACCGCTGACGATTTACCTTTATTCTTCCCGGCTTACTTTCCTTCAAATTATAAAAAAATGTACGCGTATTACTTATGGTATATTCTACAGTGTATTTACTTTACGTTAGCCGGTCCTTATACTTATATTACGTATTCTGTATCGATGATATCTATGGAAGTTGTCGTCAAGGATATTAAATTACTTCGATTATCGATAAAAGAAATGGACGATATAATAAAATCGATTCAAAAAAATAATCAATGTCATTCTGATGTATACGATTCAAAAATGAACGATTTCAATAGAAAAACTGGAAATTATTTTTTTTCCGAAGATAAATTCGGATTAATGAAAACTTACACGAGATATATTGTAATAACTCATCAGTTAATATATAGGTAAGATACTTATATTGTAATACACCTATTTATTTAATTTTACTTTCCCGAGTACATCTCTATTGCCGTTTAAGTGTAGTTGTATAGGAAATACATACCGATCCGGTTTTTAGAAAATATTTACTTTTAACGATAGCCTATGTTCCAAAATCGAAAAAAAGAATTTATAAGTATTATTAGAAACTAGTACATCAAACGTGCTACCACGTTGTGTTTTTATGAGGGTTATAGTTGCCCTAAATTCGACATTATAACGGTTAACATGAAAGATATCTTTTTCAAAAAGATTACTTCATCTAAAAACGGATTATCTTCGTTCGCTTTATGGTAAATGTCCACAGCAAAATTTTAACGGCGGGTTTGTCATCATCTTCGTCAATACTCATCGAGTGAATTTCCTGTTTTTTTAAGTATTAGGCGTTTGCGTAGAACCTTCACGATTGTCAATAGCGACGTACGTGCTGGATTAAAAAAAACCCTCGCTCCTTGTTCGTTCTGATGAATGTCTGTGGGATATCGTAACCGATCAAATATAAAAGGAACCTGATGTTTAATTTTAGTCGTAGTAAACCGATGGATATTTGGTTAACCGGCATTTCGACCACCGCCACATTCGGTCGTCCTAGAGCATACGACAAAATGTCCGTGCCAAAACGGCTACAGTACCTCAAAAAACAGTTTAGCGACCTGAAACCTAAAAGCTCCTAGTGAGCTTAGCAGCGTGAGCGCACTAAGCGAGGTGCCATACACCACCTGCTTACGTTTCCCAACCGCTCACTTGTCAACAATAAAAATCGGAGAGGGGCACCCCTTGTTATTTCGTTAAAAGACAGCAATTTATCTGTCACGCCTCGGTCGCTGAATGCTGGCTAGTACCTGTCCACCGTTTAAAGCGCTTGGAGGTTATGTCTGGCCGGTGGCCAGCCATTATCTCAGGATAGGTTTCCTACAGCAGCACTGTAGGATTCAAATACATTTCACCCTTAAGTCTACCGATGACGGTTGAATATCGCAACCTCATCGAGGAACTCCCGCACGGTCCGACAATGCGGCTCTCACCACATTGACTCGCCTTTTGTGAGCGGCCAATTTTTCCCTTGACCTCTAAATTACAGGGTGGTCCGGTCTCTGGCCCCCCCCAAGAGCGGGGCAGCCGAACATCATATGCTCATTCGACTGGACCACCCCGCAAACGCACAACTCATCAGCCGCCAGGCGGAACCGAAACAAATATTGTTTTAAATCAACACGGTTGGTGATTACCTGGTCGCCCGTTCCCCTTAAAAATGAATTTGAGGCGTACCATCCCCCCAAATGTTTTGGGAATATATCTCGATGCCGACTCAATTATTGCATTTGTTATGGCGTCGACATCGTCTCCGATAACTCCAGTTGTTTCAGGGAGTATCGTTCTAGCTGTGAAGCTCGTCCAGTCTGCCTTATCAAATAACCATCTTTTAGTGATGGGATATGTTTTTCTTGTAACATCAGTTACAATTTGCACCGGGAAATGATCGCTTCCATATAAATCGTCTAAGACATGGAAGCTGTACCTCGGTGATATCGATCCGCTTATAAGTGCAAGATCTATACAGGACGTCGATCCATCTCTGGCATTGAAAAAGGTTCCTGATCCGTCGTTTAAAATAATAAGTTTTGAATTCATCAGGAACCTTTCCAGTTCTCTTCCACGGGGATCTACTCGATCCGATCCCCAAAAAGGATTATGAGCGTTAAAGTCACCCACCAGTAAAACAGGTGGAGAAAGCTCGGAAATTAGTCTTGCTATGTCATCCTTATTCCAATCAAAATTCGGCAAGTATATGCTGCAGACAGTGACCTGAAGCGGACGCTTCATTCTAACGGCGACCGCTTGTAGGTTTGTATTTAGAACAACCGCTTCGGTGGTAGCTCTAGTCGATGTTAATATAGCTACTCCACCTCTAACTATTACATTTGGCGGTTGATCTCGCCGAAATATATCGAATCCTTTTAATTTAAAATTTTCATTTCGGCGGAAATGCGTTTCTTGCAGACATATACAAATCGGGTCTACATTATGTACCAAACGTTGGAGCTCATGGATGTTTGAAAAACATCCATTGATGTTCCATTGTACTATCGACTCGCTGATTTTAAATTATATTATCGTCTGGGCTTGCCTTTCGGCCACCCTTTTGTCCTTTTTTTCTCCATCTTTCGAGCAGCATCGTGTTCGTGGAGAAGGTCGTCGCCTGTAAAGCTTCCGGTCTCCGAATCGGAGACAACCGAAGCCGACGACGACGAGGGGCATGGATCGGCACCGGTTACAGGCGCCGATTGTGGGGCGGCAACTTGGCCGACCCCAGACACGGGGGTCGCACCGGTCACCGCCAGTGGAATGGGGGACACTCGTCCCCCCTGTGAAATTTTTTGTGGCCTCTAAGGCTTAGAGGCCACTTCAGTTACAGGAGGCTTGGGAGCCTCCATAACAGACTCTGTAGCTGTCACTTTCTTTTCATCGACTAAAAGCCTCACTAAGACGGAGTTGAATTTCAGGATTAGTGTCCGTTTTCTTTCGTATTGCAGCGACTTTCTGTTTTGGAGATGTGTCTTCTGGAGGGTGTACAATTATTCTTGGCTTAAGAGGTTCTTTAGTGCTGAGAGTCTTCGTTTTATTTTCAATTATCCTCTCAATTAAGCCAGCGAAGGTAGGTGCAAGTTTGTTGATGATTGCACTCTCATCAACAGCAACTGGAGCAGGAGCAGGAACAGCAGCCGCAGCCTGAGCATAGGTTGTCGTTGCTCTAGCTCTGCGGGCATTAACAATCTTCTTTGCATCGAAGTAGCCAACCTTTTGCAGGGTTTTTATTTCCTGCACAGCTACTTCATCTTTGTAGACAGGACAGTTCCTTGATCTAAAAGAATCAAGGTACAGTTGATACATGTAGGAGGCTCTTTACACGGATCTCCTTCATGCGCCTCTTCACCGCACACGCATATTTGCGGTCTTTCACATCTAGGAGCGGTGTGGCCAAAGCGTTGGCATTTAAAGCATCGCATTGGCTGCCGGATAAATGCCCGTACATCCAAACAATGTATCCCCGCTCTTATCTTCTCCGGCAATGTAGGCCGGTTAAATGTGAGCACATGAGAGGCTGAAGGTAGGACTTCGCCATTCCTCCTCATGTTCAATCGGTGACACTCTATTACTCCTTGTGATGAAAACTTCTCAACAATTTCTTGCTCCGAGCAATTTAGAAGATCTCGACAGACGACTACACCCCTTGAGGTGTTGAGCGTACCGAGGGGATCGACATGTACAGCCAGTTCTCCAATCTTTTTAAGCCCTAGGATCTTTTGAGACTGGGCATCATTCACAGTCTCAACATGAAGTCCCGTGAAGGTCTTCCTTATTTCTTTTATAGGGTCTCCAGCGCATTTAGTTATCTCCCGAGCGATGAGAAAAGGACTCACCCTCGAGAAATTTCCCTCCTCCTTTGTAATGACCAAATATTTGGGTTTCGGTACATTACTACTCTTAAAAAAAGCTTTTTGTAAGCTTTTTCTAGCCTCAATCTCAATCTTTCTTGACTCTGCACTCTTTCGGCGTTTCGCAACAGGCAAAACGGCAGGTTCTAGACGAGGGTGTTTACGTGAACCCTTTGCCACATTCGGTT
The DNA here is from genome assembly GCF_047948215.1 of Lycorma delicatula. NCBI lineage: Eukaryota > Metazoa > Arthropoda > Insecta > Hemiptera > Fulgoridae > Lycorma > Lycorma delicatula. The sequence goes on along the minus strand of NC_134466.1, from coordinate 8,697,264 downwards.
GTTCAATATTCATGAACCGTTAATCCCTTCTGTAGTAAGGCTAGCCGCCGGGGTACACCCACATTCCAGGGCTACCAACCCTGGAGGTCCGTTCCGGTACTCCGGTGGAACCGGCATATGTTTTGGCAGAGAGCGGATGCGCAGTCTCTGCACTGACTCCAAGCCCTTACACACCGAGGCTTTCAGGGCTCCCATGCCCCGAACAACATGGGCACCTTAACTACATACTTGCCATCGCTGGGGGCATGTGGACAACGAAAGGTGTCCGTTACACCTGCAAATAACTTCGACCGTGGCCGCCACATCGCCAACTCTAAAGGTAGTATCAATCGATTTCCATAATCAGTAAGAATTTCGTATCTGCAGGTGGCCGCGAAATCCAGTCCTCTAATTCGGCCTGCAGATGAAAATCGCCCGAAAAAAGCATATCCGAGAAACAATACTCGGAACCCCGTTAGCCAGCTATATGTAATGTACGTGAGTACAGCTGTTGCCGCCCTGGACGTGGAACGTAGATGTTGTGTTCCGGACGTGGGGATTATCTACCTCAGGGCATTATTATTATAATTTTTTTTTTTTTTTTTTTTGATTTTTTAGGGGCATCGACTACTTTGGTCATTAGCCCCATCCTACTTCAAAAAAAAATAAAAAAAGGTTCAGTAATTCATTTTCATGAATCGAAAATGTTCAAAATTTGAATTCTTCTATAACTTATATCCAAAAAATTACTTCCTAGGTTTTCCTTTCGGCCATCCTTTCTTGCACCGTTTTTCCATCCTGCGAACGGCCTCAACTTCTGACGAGAGAGTGTCTGAGGCCTCGGACATGGCATCATCCTCTCTATCTGATGCCAATGACGTTCGCCGACTCACATCAGTTGATGAAAGTTTGTCGGTGCTATTAGCATCGTTGCTAAGGAATCTAAACTAGCAATCGATGCACTCTCCGCGGCTGATGTGCTGGACTCTATCTCTACTGCAGTACTGGGTCCAGCTGAAATAGATGCTCTTACCGAAGCTGATCTTTGCGCCTTTGGAGGCTCTATTGGTACAGGTTTTATATTCTCTACGTCTGGTGGTTTCTCAATAATAACTTGCACCTCCATTTCCGTAGATTCAGATTTTCTTGTTACAATTTCTTTAAGCTTGTTACTAGACGACGGAGTGATCCGTTTCTCTTTGTTAGATAAATCAAGATTTTTTATTCTTACTTCAGCTGGTGGCTTAGTAATCGCAGGTTTAGCTGGTGATTTAAACTGTGCTGGTGCGTCTCTCATGTCAACGGCGTCAGACGGAGAGTGAGCCTTCTCATGTTTAGTTTCCATCCGATGAGTCAACTCAATCTTTGAATCAATGATTCTTTCAATCATCGTCGCAAGACTTGGAGCCATCGTGTTAAGCAACTGCTCCACGTTAATTTTAGATGTGGAAGGGGCAGCCGCTGCTTCTGCATAAGAAGTCGATGGTCGAGGTGTACGCTGACCAACGATTTTCTACGCTTCAGGATAACTGACCTTTTGAAGCGTTTTAACGTCCTGAATTGCCGTTTCTAATTTATATATAGGGCAGTTCCTTGAACGACAGTTGTGGTGCCCTTTACAGTTAACGCAGATTGGAGGGTCTTTACATGGGTCACCCTCATGTGTTTTCACTCTACATATACATATTTCCTGCGCTTCACATCTAGCTGCTGTGTGTCCGAATCGTTGACACTTAAAACATCTCATCGGCTGCGGAATGAATGCTCGTACATCAAGCCGATGGATGCCAGCTCGCACCTTTTCAGGAAGTTTCAGCCTATTAAATGTTAAAACATGCGAGGCCGAAGGTAAAACCGTTTCTTCGCATGGTAAGTCTGCGACATTGAGTCACTGCCTGACTCGACATTTCTTGTACAATTTCTTCTTCTGTACAATTTAGAAGATCGCGACAAATAACAACTCCTCTGGATGAGTTAAGTGTAATATGCGGTTGGACAAAAACCGCAAATTCACCGATCTTCTTCAACGCCTGGACTTTCTGGCTTTGCACGTCGTTCATAGTTTCGACGTGCAATCCATTAAAAGTTTCTTCGGATTTCTTTAACGGGATCACCAGCACAATTTGTAATCTCTCTAGCGATTAAGAATGGACTAACTTTTTGGAAGTTTCCATTCTCCTTTGTAATAATTAAAAATCTTGGCTTAGGTACGCTAGAGCCAAATAAACTTTTCTTTAATTATTTACTGATTCTATCAGCATCTTTCTTTATCTTATCAGATTCCTTACTTTTTTCCTCTTCGGTTGTGACGAATCGGAGGTTTCTAGACGAGGGTGTTTACGTGCACCCTCTGCCACGTTGGTTTGTTCAGGAATATTCATGAACGTTTATCCCTTCTGTAGCAAGGCTCGCCGCCGGGGTACACCCCCACTCCAGGGCTACTAACCTTGGAGGTCCGATCCGGTACTCCGGTGGAACCGGCATATGTCCTGGCAGAGAGCGGATGCGCAGTCTCTGCACTGACTCCAGTCTCCTACTCACCGAAGCTTTCAGAGCTCCCATGCACCGACATACATAGGCACCATTGCTACATGCTTGCCATCGCAGGGGGCATGTGGACAACGGAAGGGTCTCCGTTACACCTGGAATAACATTGACTCTGGCCGCCACATCGCCAGCTCTAAGAGTGGTATGAGTCCATTTCCAAAATCGTTTATTATTCCATTTCCTGCAGGTAGCCGAAAAATCCAGTCCGTTTAGTGACCTGAAGTTGGAAACAGGTCAAACGTAAAAAAACATAACCGAGGAATTTACTCGGAACCCCGTTAGCCAGCTATATGTAATGTACGTAAGTACAGCTGTTGCCGCCCTGGACGTGGAACGTAGATGTTGTGTTCCGTACGTGGGGATTATCTACCTCAGGGCATTATTATTATTATTATTTACTTAATAAAAGAGAAAATAATTTTTTTTTTAATTTTTACATAAAATAAACTTTAGACTATTATTATCACTTCGTAATAGTGAAATTAAGTAAAATAAATGTTAATTATAATATCATTTAATTAAATGGCTAATATTTTTTAATTACTAAAAAAAAAAAAATTATGTTTACAGGAAAATAAATTTAATCAGCAAAGGAATCCAAGGAATTTCGTTAGCATTAAAATGTGGGGTTTGCGTATATGCATGTTCTTCTGTATATTACATCGTTAAGGTACGTAAAAATTATGTAATTAAAATATATTTAACTCAACGGTTGGCGTAGCGGGTAAACCTTCGTCGTGAATCGGCTGATTTCGGAGTCGAGAGTTCTAAGATTCAAATCCTAACAAAGGTAGTTAGTCGCTTTCAGCGGGATTTGTATTCTAGATAGTGGATGCCGATGTTCTTTGGTAGTCGGAATTAAATTAACTACACGTCTCAGAAACGGTAGATCTAAGTCCGTTCAAGATTACACGCTTACCGGTACATTCACATAGAAAATTTTAAGAAACGTAAGAACAGATATCTTTTTAAAAGTAGGCAGTTTTTTTTAAAGTAGGCAGATGTCTTTTTCTAAGTTTTCATAGATTTCCTGAGAAAATATGCACGACAAGAATCGTAAAATATTTAAGCTAATTATATTCCCATCCCTAAGTCTGATCGAGTTAAAATTTCATTACTGTAAATAACTGTTACCGTTGTACCAAATTTCAAGTTCTTACGATGTCGTTCCACAGAAATATATATATTTTTTTTCTGAATTTTTATGGGCATCGACTGCTAAGGTCCCTCGTCACAATCTTTAAAAGAAACTACTATCACCATCTGGATCGTCATATGTAAGGGTGTAAAGGTCCTTTACATTTTATTTAAAAGCACAAACTACACAAAACATTTAAGACATAAAAGACAAGGACAATCACAAACACTTACGGGGTGTAAAGGGCCCCGATATTAAAATTTGAGATAAGGTTCTCAAAAGCCCATGAAATTAAAATTAAAATTAAACTTATCGATACCATTTATTTCTTTCTGTATATATATATATATATAAACTACCGCTTAGAGTATCTTTTACCACAGCTTTAAACTTTCATTTTATAGACTTTTAGGAAGTCCACTGGCGTGTAGAAATGCAACTATATTTTCTTCATTTCCATTATCCAGATCAACACTAATATTATTTGTAAGACGGAACCTCTTTCTGAGGTCCTCATATATGGTACACTCTTCTATTAGATGCTTGATTGTCAGTGTTTTATTACAAACACCGCACATTGGTCTCACTTCGCCGGTTAACAAATATAAATTTGTTAATCGCGTGTGACCGATTCTAAGTCTGGTCACAGCTACTTGTTCACGGCGAGTCAACTTAAAGTCGCTTTTCCATTTATAAGGAGAAGTTTTTACTGAGTTTAATTTTGTATTTAAACTACTCCATTCAGCGTTCCACTTGTTTCTTACTATGTTTGTTAGACGGTTTTTAACATCTGCCACTCTTACAGGAAATGCATCCAAATCATCGCAGACTGTTGCCTTTCTGGCAGCTTCGTCTGCGATTTCATTACCTGTAATACCAGCATGCCCCGGAGTCCATACAAATACGCATCGCTGTCCTCGTTGTTTTAGAACGTATAAAATAGACAGGTTGTTTGCAATTAGGACATCCTTAATGTTCTTGTTCCGAATTGCGACAAGTGCACTTAATGAATCGGAACGTATTAGTACTCTCTCTTCGCAATAGTGTTCAGTGTAGCGAAGAGCTTGCTGAATTGCAGTGAGTTCTGCCGTGTAGACATTGGCCACATCTGGCAGTTTCCAAAAGTGGGTTTCTCCATTTACATATATGGTGCATCCAACACCATGTTCGGTTTTAGAACCGTCAGTATAAATTCTAATATGTTCTTCGTAGCTACTGACGGTTGCCAAAAATTCCTGCTGGATGATCACTGCTGGTTTCTTTTTTATTTCTCCTTCAGAGAGATCCAAAATTGTATTTACCGCTGGCAAGAGCCATGGCGGTATTTCTCTAGTAGAAATTGCCAATGTATCTGGAATGGCAATTTCATATTTATTTCTTAATTCGTGGTACCTAATTCCGGCTGGTCTGGAATAGGTAGCACGATGCTCATATGCTGCAGCCATAGGATGATTCGTAAACAATTTATTATTTATATGAGCAGGGAAAGCCCATACATTTGCTGCATATCTTAACAAAAGGATCTCTCTTCTATAATGTAGTGGTATTATTCCGGCTTCAGACATCAGACTAGCCGCCGGACTTGTGCGGAAAGCACCGGTTGCATATCTTATTCCGCTATTATGAACTACGTCTAACTTTTTTAAATGCGACTTTCTAGCGGATGAATATACGATACATCCGTAGTCTAGTTTAGATTGAACCAATGCTTTATACAATCTCAATAATCTCTCTTTGTCTGAGCCCCAATTTAAGTTCGACAAACATTTTATAATGTTTAGGGCTCTTTTGCATCTATCACTCAAGTCCTGTATATGTAATCCCCATGTAAGGGATTTATCCAATACTAGTCCTAAATATATTACGCTGTCTTTATATTGTATTGGATTATCATCAATTGTCAACGCAGGACTTTGATGAGGAATTCTCTTCCTACAAAAGTGTACACACCATGTTTTTTCTGGTGAGAATTGGAATCCGTTATTCCTTGCAACTTCATTTAGAGCATTGATCGCTCGTTGCAATTTGTACCTCACCATAGCAGTCTTGTTGCTGGCATACATAATTGCCAGATCATCAACATAGACGCTTTTGCTGATTTCTACTGGAATGGCTAATATCAATTTATTAATGGCAATGGTAAACAAGGTACCGCTCAACGGCGAACCTTGTGGTATGCCATTTTCCAAAATTCTTACAGATGAATATTCGCTACTGACTCGTACGTGGAAAGTACGGTCATCATATAGTTGCTCAGTAAGACTGGCAGGTTGCCACGAATGCCCCATTCATGTATCTGGAGCATTATACCATGACGCCAGGTCATATCGAAAGCCTTCTGAAGATCAAAGAAGACTCCGACACAATGTTTCCTTTTAATGAAGCTGTTATATATAACGTCCTCTAAGCTAATCATTTGATTAGTGGTAGAATGGTATTGCCGAAAACCTGCTTGATACGGTGATATCAGGTTTTCTTTTTCCAAAACCCAGACGAGTCGATTATTAATCAATTTTTTAAAGATTTTTCCCATAGCGCACGTCAAGGAAATAGGACGATAGCTATTGGGGTCTGTTAAATTTTTATTTTTCTTTGGTATTGGAACAACATGAGCTTTTTTCCACTGCTGAGGGTACATTCCATCCAGCCATATTTTATTATAAAGTTCTAATAATCTACGCTTTGCAGTGGTATTCAGCTGCCTGATCATATTATAATTGATTTCATCCGGACCAGCAGCTGTGTTAACTGATTTTTCCAACGCTTTCGCGAATTCTTCCATTTTAAAAGGTACATTATATGAGTAATTATACTCAGTTCTGAAGTTTAGAAGACCTTCAAGTTGTTCTTTTTTAGTACGAAAATCTTCTTCGTAGTTGGCCGTGCTGCTGGCCTTTTCGAAGTGATTGGATAACAACTCTGCAATTTCATATGGAGTGTCTTTTATTTCATCTTCATCTTGAAGGCTAGTTATGGGAGCAAAATCATTACGCCCACAAATCGCCTTCACTTTCCTCCAAACATCTGCTGCAGTAGTAGTTTTGTCGATGGATAACACGTATTGCTGCCAGGATCGTTTCTTTGAGTCTATCATAAGACGTTTTGCATACGCCCTGTATTTCTTAAAAGCAACAAGATTTTCTATGCTAGGACGCTTCTTAAGGCGTTGTACGCCCTTTTCTTTCTTTTTATAGCTTCACTTATTTCATCGTTCCACCATGGAACGGGGTTCTTCGTAAATTTCCCAGATGTTTTGGGAATATATCTCGATGCCGACTCAAGTATTGCATTTGTTATGGCGTCGATATCGTCCCCGATTACTCCAGTTGTTTCTGGGAGTATCCTTCTAGCTGTGAAGCTCGTACAGTCTGCCTATTCAAATAACCATCTTTTAGGGATGGGATATATTGTTCTTATAACATCAATTACAATTTGCACCGAGAAATTATCGCTTCCATGCAGATCATCTAAGACATGGAAGCTGTACCTCGGTGATATCGATCCGCTTATAAGTGCAAGATTTATACAGGACGTCGATCCATCTCTGGCATTGAAAAAGGTTCCTGATCCGTCGTTTAAAATAATAAGTTTTGAATTCATCAGGAACCTTTCCAGTTCTCTTCCACGGGGATCTACTCGATCCGATCCCCAAAAAGGATTATGAGCGTTAAAGTCACCCACCAGTAAAACAGGTGGAGAAAGCTCGGAAATTAGTCTTGCTATGTCATCCTTATTCCAATCAAAATTCGGCAAGTATATGCTGCAGACAGTGACCTGAAGCGGACGCTTCATTCTAACGGCGACCGCTTGTAGGTTTGTATTTAGAACAACCGCTTTGGTGGTAGCTCTAGTCGATGTTAATATAGCTACTCCACCTCTAACTATTACATTTGGCGGTTGATCTCGCCGAAATATATCGAATCCTTTTAATTTAAAATTTTCATTTCGGCGGAAATGCGTTTCTTGCAGACATATACAAATCGGGTCTACGTCATGTACCAAGCGTTGGAGCTCATGGATGTTTGAAAAACATCCATTGATGTTCCATTGTACAATCGACTCGCTAATTTATAATTAAATTATTGTCTGGGTTTGCCTTTCGGCCATCCTTTTTTTCTTTTCTTCTCCATCCTACGAACAGCATCGCGTTCGCGGAGAAGGTTGTCGCCTGTAAGGCTTCCGGTCTCCGTATCGGAGACCACCGAAGCCGCCGACGACGACGGGCATGGATCGGCACCGGTTACAGGCGCTAATTGTGGGGCGGCAACTTGGCCGACCCCAGACACGGGGGTCGCCCCGGTCACCGCCTGTGGAGGGGGGGACACTCGTCCCCCCTGTGAAATTTTTTGTGGCCTCTAAGGCTTAGAGGCCACTTCAGTTACAGGAGGCTTGGGAGCCTCCATAACAGACTCTGTAGCTGTCACTTTCTTTTCATCGACTAAAAGCCTCACTAAGACGGACTTGAATTTCAGGTTTAGTGTCCGTTTTCTTCTGTATTGGAGCGACTTTCTGTTTTGGAGATGTATCTTCAGGAGGCTGTACAATTATTCTTGGCTTAAGAGGTTCTTTAGTGCTGAGAGGCTTCATTTTATTTTCAATTATCCTCTCAATTAAGCCAGCCAGGGTACGTGCGAGTTTGTTGATGATTTCACTCTCATCAACAGCAACTGGAGCAGGAGCAGGAACAGCAGCCGCAGCCTGAGCATAGGTTGTTGTTGCTCTAGGTCTGCGGGCGTTTACGATCTTCTTGGCTTCAAAGTAGCTGACCTTTTGCAGGGTTTTTACTTCCTGCACAGCTACTTCGTCTTTGTATACATAACAGTTCCTGGATCTACAGGAATGCTGTCCTCTGCAGTTTAGGAGGGTCCTTACGCGGCTCTCCTTCATGAACTTCATCACCGCACACGCATATTTGCGGCCTCTCACACCTAACAGCGGTGTGTCCAAAGCGTTGGAATTTAAAGCATCGCATTGGTTGCGGGACAAATGCTCACACATCCAACCGATGTATGCCCGCTCTTATCTTCTCCGGCAAAGTAGGCCGGTTAAATGTAAGAACATGGGATGCTGAAGGCAGGACTTCGCCATTCCTTCTCATGTTCAACCTCCGACATTCTAATACTCCCTGTGGCGCTAATTCTTCTACAATTTCCTGCTCCGTACAGTTAAGAAGATCCCGACAGACCACAACACCCCTTGAGGTGTTGAGCGTGCCGTGGGGATCAACACGTACAGCTAATTCTCCATTTTTTTTAAGACCTAGGATCTTCTGAGACTGTATATCATTTACAGTCTCTACATGAAGTCCCGTGAAAGTTTTCCTAATTTCCTTAACAGGGCCTCCAGCACATTTTGTTATCTCTCGAGCGATGAGGAATGGACTCACCTACGAGAAATTACCGTCTTCTTTTGTAATAACGAAGTATTTTCGTTTTGGAACGTTGCTTTTGAAGAAAGCTTTTTGCAAGCTTTTCCTAGCCTCAACTTCAAATTTGCGAGATTCTGCGCTCTTTCTCCGTTTTGCCTCAGGCGAAACGGCTGGTTCTAGACGAGGGTGTTTACGCGAACCCTCTGCCACGTTTGGTTGTTCAGTTTGGATTAACAGTTGATCCCTGCAGTAAGGCTAGCCGCCGGGATACACCCCCACTCCAGGGCTACCAACCCTGGAGGTCCGTTCCGGTACTTCGGTGAAATCGGCATATGTCCTGGCAGAGAGCGGATGCGCAGTCTCTGCACTGACTCCAGGCCCTTACACACCGAAGCTTTCAGGGCTCCCATGCCCCGAACAACATGGGCACCTTAACTACATGCTTGCCATCGCGGGGGGCATGTGGACAACGAAAGGTCTCCGTTACACCTGCAAATAACTTCGACCGTGGCCGCCACATCGCCAGCTCTAAAGGCAGTATCAATCCATTTCCATAATCTGTAAATTTCGTATCTGCAGGTGGCCGTGAAATCCAGTCCTCTAATTCGGGCTGCAGTTGAAAATCGGCCGATAAAAGTATATCCGAGAAACAATACTCGGAACCCCGTTAGCCAGCTATATGTAATGTACGTGAGTACAGCTGTTGCCGCCCTGGACGTGAAACGTAGATGTTGTGTTCCGGACGTGGGGATTATCTACCTCAGGGCACAGAAATATTAAATTTTTAAAAACGGTGGTAAATACTCAAGCTCCTTATCCGATTAAAATAAAAAGCCGATAATAAAGTTTAAATACTTTTCCGGCATTGATTATTACTTATTCTTCTTCCTTTTTCTGTTTAGCCTCCGGAACCACCGAACAGTATTACTTCAGAGGATGATATGCATGAATCATGATATGCAATGAAGTGTAATCTTGTACAGTCTCAGGTGGATCGTTCCTGAGATGTGTGGTTAATTGAGATCCAACCACCGAAGAACATCGGTCTAGTATTTAAATCCGTATAAAAGTAACCGCGTTTATTAGGATTTCAACCTTAGATTTTTACTTATTATGTAGTGGAAAGATAACGATGCGTAAAAATAAACCAAAAGAAATTTTTTTAAATTGAAAACGATCGTTATTTTTAATTTTGGTCCGTTATCCATCCAAATATTGTCTCCTAAATATTTTTTTTTGTCACCTGCACTACTACATCTAGGAAGACATTAAAAGATTTTTTAAAAATTATACGATACATAAAAGGTAGTTTTTTTCGAGTTTTAATAAAGGGGGTACTTGGGGAAAATTAAAAATAAAATTAACATAAAAATGCACTCCTGCGGTGAGAAAAATATAACATTTTGTTATGTTTGCAAGATTCTGAGAAAATTCACCTGAAATAACTGAATACCCCACTCTGGATATATTTACCCCAAATTTTTACCGACAAATTGCTCTGTATACACAAGTCTCCGTACAAAATTTCATCAAAATCGATCTATTAAAAACTTATTAGGCTTCAAATATCCCAACACGCATACGTACGAATGAACATTACCCCTCCCCCAACTTTTCTGGTGGGGGGGGGGTTCCTTGGTTATGAAACGTCAAGAAATGAGAAAGTAACGCATACCCAATTTTTTTAGTTATTACTAAACTTTCTTCTCGCAGCGTAGCTCAAGAGCTCTGATGTCAGGAAAGTAAAAATTCTCTATGTACTGGTATATATACGTTATTTAATTTTATGTATTTAAGGAATGACTTGAAGTTAACAGTGAATTTTGTTTTTTTTTGTCGCGATAATGTGTGACATTCTGGGGAAGCTGAAAAGTATTTATTTTACGGAAAACCCCTTTAGGATTATCACGAACAACATTTGATTATGATAATTACCTAAATTAAATTATTTATAACTTTTATTATTATTATTCAAAAACCAAGAAATACACGTACAAAAAAGGAATTTTAAATAAATTTTAGGAAAAGATTTGTAGCTCTAGGCTGTGATGCCAGCAAAGTAAACATTTGTAGATTAATTCGGCGACAATATAAAGGGAAAGTATAGCAAACGGTCAACATTTTGGATATAGGAGTGTTTGCAAATATGTATATTTCAAAATCCCCCTAGAACCAAAAACCCCCCAAAAAATATCGTAAAAATTTCCGAAAGATGTATATGTACGTAGGTTCTTATATCGGCCTATATTTTTATTATAATGTCGTAGAACTACTTTAATAAAAATTATTAATAAATATATACATATATATCTGTGCGGGACATAGATTGCATTTTATTTTAGATAAACTTATAAAATGGGAGGGGTAGTTTTATACGTTTTCTTTAGCGGTCGTGGAAAATTAGACGCGATTAAAATAATTTATGTAAAATTTGAAAGCGATAGGTCGATAGGATTTAGGGCTTTGGGTATGTTCAACAATACTTATTAAAAACAAAAGTAGAAAAATAAAAATATTTTATTTACAATAAAAATTAGTTTATATAAATTTTTCCTGTCATCGCATCTCTACAGCTATAGTATAAGTAAAGTATGGTAATCGGTCAAGAAATGGAGAATGAGTATTTTTATATTTCTCGACGTTTCGTGACCCAGGAACGCTAAAATACCAAAAAAGTAACGATGATAATTTTCGTACGTACTTACGTATGTATGTGTGATGGTGTGTAATAAATTTTAACCGGATAAACCGATTTTGATGAACGTTTACAGACTCGTGTTATAGGTTAATATCTCCAGGGACTGGAGTACATACTTTATTGAAGTCAATTTTCTCAAAAGTTTGCAAACATAAACCCGCTTTGTATTACCCTAATTACATACATGCATGCTGCTTATCTTATCATTAATAAAGCGAAAAAAATTGCCCCAAAATTCCCTTTTCCCAAAAAATTTAACATTCTTTTTCTCTCCCTAAGAATAATCGTAGTGCAAGTGCCCCAAAAACCTACTTTGGAGCAAAAATGAAGGTAGAACCCGTTAAAATTTAAAAACTATTAATTTTTGAATTTTTTTCACGTGACATTATTTTTCCACTGTAAAATAATAAATAACCGATGCCAGGAAAGTTAAAAAACTTTGTCGTCAGCTTTTATGTTAAGTAAAGGTGGAAAAGAATAATTTTTTTTTAATTTTGAAAATTTTACGAGTCGTTAAGAAAACTAAAATTAAGGAAATTACAGTAGAATTAGAGAAAAAGATGCCGAGGAAAATCCCGAAGCAAATACCCAGTTATTATTCCTTTTATAAATTTGTATTAATTATTGAAAATAAATTTTATTAATTTTTCCTTCCTACTTTGATTTAATTTTGTATTATTATCCATACCTCGGCCTTCCTGGTGAACTGGTAGAGCGTTGTTTTCTAACACCCGAAGGATCTGAGTTCATATTCTAACCGAGAACGGTACCTTCCTTATACGCCAAAAAAATGAATTGTTAGCCTTTTCATGAAAAAGTTAATTTTTTTTTCTTTCTTTAGATAGACAGTATGGCACCAAAATTTGCAGAAGCGTTTTTTTGTGGTTTTACATTTTATATATTATACGTATTCGACGTTAGAGGTGAACGGATAATTACTGAGGTATTGAAAATTAAAATTAATTATTTTACACGTAAAGTTAAGTTTAAACCGAATTTCGCCGGAAAAGTCGTATTAAAAATCTTCAGAAAAATAGGTTAATGCGGCAAAACGATGACAGACAAAGAAGGTTAGATTTTTTGAACGAAATCGCTCAAATACAGAAAGAAAGTGACAAAATAATATACTTAATACGAAAACGCCGCTTTGAGTAAAAATTTCAAAAAATTAAAAAATTGTTTCCCTCCTGTTTACGGCATTTCAATACACCATCAGAAAATAGTTTAACTAATCAAGAGGCGTTAAATTTTATGAAACAATTTACCCGCACGTAAGTAAAATTAAAATAATAATGTTAAAAAAGCAATCGGTCGTTTGTCCCATCGGGGAATTTATTTTCGTGCGATGAATGACAGTATAAAAACCTAACGTTATTACTCGCCCGTACTTAACAAACCTTACTTTACTTAATTTAATAAATTACATCTGACTACGGAAACTTCTATATCATATCTACTTAGATTTCACGCGTTTCTTTTCGTTTACGAAATTTTTCTACGTTTATCTCCTTAGTTGAAATCGCACACCTTATCTGGTTTATCAGATTTTTGTCGGTTATCGACATTCTAATTTTGCTTATATTACATCTCACAATAAAAGGCTTCACAAACGTACGTACGTAGATCCAAATGAACCACCAACATTTCGGGTAAAACATCAAAAGTTAGGAAACGTTTTGGCTCTTAGGTACTTACTATAAAATTCTACTTTTTCGAATCGCGGCGTATAAATTTTTTAGTTAATATTGTTTTGCAGGTCGATTAATTCCATTTGTAAGGCATCTGAAACAGTAAAACCAGATGAACTGAACATCTCTAATGCTTTCTCATAATTTACCGTTTACCGTTTCTGTAAAAAGATAATTAAAGACCGCAATAAATTTTCTTATTTCATTAACGAATTTTCAAAAACGATTCTTATATTATTCTTTCAACGGCGATAAATTTTGTGCGTTATTATTTTTAAGTGGGCTCTCGGAAAATAAACATTTGGAACGCTTTCGCCAAATTACAAGCATCAGTAATTAAACTATTCAAACGGTGCAACTCCATAATTATTCAATTCAAGTTTTTTATTATTTCTACCAAGAGGCGTAAGTGCAACCGCTCTTCATCTCTTTGTATTCCGCCGTAAAAAATTCAGTCCCTTCCAGTATCTAAACAATTCGTCTTAAATAGTTTTCGGTGTTGCGAGTTTAAACTCGATGCTTGTTTATAGGATCTACTCGTTAATCGAACATATGTAGTGCGTTGTCTTCTGACTGCGAATTAGTTACGGCTTCGGAAATTAAATGTCGGTTTTCTTACGCAGAACTGCGCAAGAATTGTTTTCAAATGAAATATCGCATAAATTTACTTAATATATCTTTTAAGTACGAATTTTTATTTATCTTCATTTTTATATCGTTGAAGGATTCTAGAATTTTAAAAGTTTATTTTGATCTTTATAAATCTGTTTTTAAATTACACACGGGTTCTGCTTCAACTAGCAAACAAGTTTTGACTTACGCCGGTCGATGCCTGAAATCATGTTGCAAATTATATATACGAATATTTACGCTTTATATGAATTCTTTATTTCTGTTTCATGAATTGTTATATTTTTACATCCTTCATATTACGTATTGTTTAAATTTTGTTGTGGGCAATAAATAGATTGTATTTTATATATATATATGACGGCGGGCCGCGGGATGACCATTCCTGATATATATAATGCAACAGTCACCCGAAAGTGGTCCCGCCCGGGGAAAATGTAGGTGAATGAAAGGATTTTCACGAGTAAGAATACCACATAGCCATGCGGCCTTTGGAAGTTTTTCATCTCATCACAAAAGAGAAATAACAATAAAAAATATTATTTATAATAATTATTCTTATACGAAAACATTTTTTTTAAATTTATTTTAATTTTTTTTACAGTGGGAGAATTTAAGAAATGATTTATACAAATGCCGTTGGATAAATAAACCCGATTGGTTTAAAAAAACGCTATTGATTATAATGACACGCAATAATAAACCGATTGAAATAAAACCGTTCGGTTTAATGGTTCTAAACCTAAAAAATTTCGCTGCGGTAAGATTTTAATTTATTATTCCATACGTACGTAAGGACTCATATTATAAATCAGCTCAAGATGAAATCAGCTCGGGTGACAATACTACACCGTGGATAAAAAACCGTTATCGACTTGTATAGATGAAAGAAAATCGTAGCAAACATTGATCAGAGCATCGCAAAATAAACAATGAATTATTTAAAATTTAAAACACGACTGCAATAATTCACAACTTGGGCATCAATGAACTTCTTTTTTTTCTGTGGGTTATGGAAATGGAATTTTTGTAACGAATGAAAAACGATATGCCTAACAGAGATTCAAACCCGGGACCTCCGAATGAATGGCCGAGACGCTACCGCTCCGCCCCGGAGATCGGCCATATGTAAACATATATTTACGTACACGTCGGATAGGATGCAAATGATTAATTTTTTTTCGATCGGTACCGTTTAAAAATTCTACGACGCAGTAATTATTCCGATACAGAAAATATTTTAATCGTATTTAAACGAATCGGTGGAAACAATTTTTTAAATCGTTAGGTGATTTATAAGAAAAAAATAAGCTCGTTTCTTATGCGGCCAAGTTTTCTGTTTATACGCGATACGGTAAAGGCGAAAATTATTATATTTTAAAAATAAGCGACTATTCTTTCAAAGCAAAGATTGTAAATTTAAAAATACAAATCTAAGTAGGGTTTCGGCCTCGTACAAACGATCATAACCGCTATCGTATAAGTTACACCGCTAAGGTAATCCAACCTCTTACAGCACGAATCCTTACCTTTTTCATTTTCATTTGGTCTACCCGTTTGTCGTAAAACGTAAGCTTTGATAATCCTTCGGTTCGAAGATAACTTCATAGACCAAGAGCCGTGGTAAAATATCCAATAAAACCGCAGAAATGAGAGTTTTACATAACTAACTCTCTCGGTCGGTAATCCGTAATATTTATACTGCTTATTTTGGATTTTGCATTTAGATCCGCGTAAAAATATTCATCCTCTGATTAAATTAAACCGTTTAAATTTTGTAATTATTGAAATTATTATTATTTTATTTTTTTGAAATTCGGTTTACTTTTTAACGGTTCGATTTCTGTGGCGGAGCGGTAGCGTCTCGGCCTTTCATCCACAGGTCACGTGTTCGAATCCGAGTCAGGTACGGCGTTTTTCATACGCTACAAAATTCCATTTCCTTATCCCGCGCACAAGCTTCGAGCTTCTTTGGCGCTATCATAAAGTAAAATCCTATTAATATATCGGGTAAATATTTTTATGGATGTCCTCCGGTCTCCGAGATATCCTCAGCTTTTCTTTCGTAGCTTCCGCGTTCGAATCTCGGTTACGAATGGAATTTTTCATACGCTATAATATTTCTATTTCCGTATTCCTACGTTGTAAGTTTGAATTTACGTGACGATGAAGATGCGATAAAAGATCGCATTACATTTTAAACTTTACAGTTTAAAACATTACAGTTTAAAATGTAACTGTAAACATTACAGTTTAAAATTACATTTTAAACTTAATGTGCGCTAATATTTTAGCGCATCCGACGAAACGGATGCGCTAAGATATACGAATGAACACGAGTATTAATAGTACAGCGGAGGGGTTAGCTGTGCAAAGCCACCGGGTTCTTTATATCCTAACCCACCACCGGGTCGATCTAGTAGCGAACGCGTCTTCGCAAATCGGCCGATTTCGAAGTCGACAGTTCCAACGTTCAAATCCTAGTAAAGGCGGTTACGTTTTTACGAATTTGAACACTAGATCGTGGATACAGGTGTTCGTTGGCGGTCGGGTTTCAATTAAACACACGTATCAGAAACCGTCGACCTGAGACTGTACAAGACTACACTTCATACCCTCGTACATATCGTCCTCGTTCATCACCTGACGGTGATTCCGGAGGCTAAACAAAAAAGAAAAAAAAGGTTCTTTAAATCCATCCGTACCCGCGCTTCTACTAAACTTTTAAACTTTAAAGAGTAATACGTTCACACAAAAAAAGAACCGATGAATTTATTCGTATAGGTATGAAAACTAATATCGTTAAATAAATAATTCTCAATCCGTCGGAAATTAATTAACATTTTAATTACAAAAGTAAATTACACAGAATTTTAATAAAATATAGCGATCATTAAATAACATTTTAAATTATATACTAAATTAGAAAAACGTAATATAATGATGGCTCCTATCTGAAAACGCCATCACCCCCTTATAAAACCATCACACTCTCAAGCCGCCGATGAGGTAACGGTAACTTAAAAAAAATGTTAAATTAAACTATATGTGTGTAAAATATAAATTTAAAAAAGATTAAAAAACAGAAATTTTGACGTAAAAAACTTCCGACTACAGCAGTCCTCGGCTAATTTTCAAATATCGGCTATAGTACCTATTAACTAACATACTACACAGTAAAACGCTGCAGTTTTCGTGTAAGATTAATATTACTTGGGGTGTACTGTAGACCGTTTCAGAAATTAGTTATGAAAAAACTTAATGACCGCCATCTTGATTACGGTTGTCGTAGCTCACTACTTTATAGTTAAAATTTTTCCCTTAAAAGTGATGTATCACAACCACCTCTTTTCTAATTAAAATAATTCATCTGCGCCCAACAGAGTACTTGGGATCTGGTTATTTCATACCGAAACAAAACGATCGTTCCGAGCTAGTAGCGTTTATTAAATTTAATTTTTTTGTCGAACGGTCGAATCGATATTTAAGAATTAAAATATTTGATTTATATTTGTTCGTTATAAACAGATACATTTAAATTAAGTTTGTTTTTTCTTTTGTTTCAGTCGATGAATGGTATTTATACATATTACAATCTAATAAATAAATTTGAAAATAAATAAAAAAAATTGTATTTTTTAATAAATAAATAATTTAATCGAGATGCACAATAAAAGATGATTTTTTTAATTTAGGACCGATTCAACATCAAAGCCGATAACGGCGGTACAGAATATTTTCCGACCTTATTACCGAAAGACAAATATGTAGAAAACTGATTTTAGTTTCGGCTACGCTGCAACCAGTGTCGGACTTAATTGATACGCGGCTGACTAAATGGAAAGTCAGTTAATTTCTCCCGCCACCACCCAATTCGGTCGCCCTAGAGCGTAAGACCAATAGGACACCACGTGTGGAACCAGGTGTACAAAGTATTTTTCTCTAGGCGCTTCCTGTGAGGAGTTATCAATGTCCAAAAAAAGGATTAAAGACCCACAAATTTACGAAAAAAGTCGGTGCACGCCGAAAGAACAGGAAGGTTTCGAAACGCCTAGATCTTAAAAGATTTCTCTCTAGGCGCTTCCTGTGAGGAGTTATTAATGTCCAAAAAAAGGGGCCCAAATATGATAAAAATGTTGGGGCCAGCCAAAAAATAAGGAAAGATCCGAAACGCCTAGATCCCCAAGTATTTTCCTCTAGGCGCTTCCTGCGGGGAGTTATCAATTTCCTTAATTAGTTATCAAAGTGGTTAGGTTAGGTTAGGTTAGGTTAGTCGGTGTTGGATCTCGGCCAAGTAGACAGTCCGAGCTAGTGTGTCCTGGTTATCTCTTATTTTTGGTGGTTTTTTGTGGTGTTTGGTTGTATATTTTGTATCAGTGAATTAATATAGGTTAAGCCGAGTAGAATAAGGTATAAAAAGTCCGAATCAGCCGGCTAATAGGCGAGATATAAGTGTTTTTCCGCTAAATATGGGTGGCATGGCAGCTACGTAGGCGGTTACACTGTTGTGGCTGTTTACAGTAATTTCTAGTAGTTTTAAGCAGTATTTATTAAACAATAAGTGATTTTAGGTAGTAGTGTTAACCTATTTCTCCCCACGTGCTTTGTGGAGGGAAACAGTATCTTGCATAGAAGGCAGGATACTGTATAGTGAGACGGCGGCCATTATCCGCTATTTTTTAGACAAGCACTCACAAAGACGTTGTAACAGGGGTACCAACCTAATTTTATAATATTCGTTTAAGACTCAGTCCAAGTGAACTGTTCTTTTTTATTTTATTTTTTGTTTTTGACTGTGCGGGGTTACCCCAATATTTAATTAATTAATTAAAAATTTTGTTTGTTGACTCGTTCAGTGAACTAGTCAAGCATCAAAAACTTTTAGAAAATTTTCTAAGTTTTTTCTTAAGAGAATTATATACGGAAGACTTCGTTTCCCTATATCTTCGGTCAGGGGCCACCCAGCCCCAAACCCTTTTGTGTCTAGGCCAGAGCCCCCTTCCCCCTACCACCCCCTCAAGTTTCGTGGGGAGCATTTTTGTACCCCCCGGACCAATTTTTTTGATGCTTGATCCCACATAATCCTTCCTTTTTGTGTGTAAACACATATACCGTTGACCAATTTTTGATATCCCATCTGGGGCCTTTTTTACGGCAGTTTGAAGTTGAGTGGACGGTGTTCCACCGTGCTAAAGGATGTCGATGGAGTAAGTTAATGATCTGGAACAGGAATTGAGGATGGATGACTCAGCGGGGTGCAGTGCAGCAGTGACAGAGGAGGAGCGGGCCTTTCAAAGGTCGCGGAAGACGCTACGCTCGCCACTGCCTTCGCTGACCTCCTCCACTGACCAGTCTGAGGAGGAGGCATCAGAGGAGACGGCCTTGGGGAAACTCAGGGCGCGGAAGCGCAGAAAGGAGGAGAAAGAGGACGTGGAGGCAGCCCAACACCCGGCCATGAAATCGCTTTTGGAGGAGATAAAGGTTCTGAAGCTTCTGTGTGAGGCGAAACCAGACATGGATGACATCTTCAAGGAAACGACTGGCAGGGTGATGGAAAAAGCTGAAAAGGTAGCGGCAGTGTTGCAGGGCATGCATGGAAATGAAAACTTAGATGACAAATATACGCAAACGGAAAGGACGGACCTGGCCGCGATACAGGCGGCGCTCCAGAAGGGAGAAGTACAAGACCTAAAGGAGATAGTAGACAGAAGGTGGCCTCAGCAGGCCTTTGAACATGTAGATGAGGAAAGGGGCCTACCAAAGATGAGAGATGAACGAGCCTGCGTCCACGTGGTAGATACTGAAGGTAATAAAAGGTCGGAGTTGGCGTGCAGGGTCTGTGATGTTGCACCAGGAATAGGAAGGAAACTAAATGGTGGCACAATTGTCCCAGGCTCTGTGGTGCGATATGTTGCTGCAACAGATGCCATTGGAGAGGAAGAAGAACTTGATCTATCCGGCAATTTATATGTCATACCGGTCAAAGGAGAGAATCTCAGTGCCGTGGACTGGCTCCTGGTGGGATTAGATACCGTTGCGACATATGAATCGCATCCGGTGACCGTAGCGACGACGGGTGGCAAGCTTGGAGGAATCATCAAGAAGGCCCTGGAGTTTTTGACGGCCCTCCGTTTTACCACGGATGTTTCTGGGTAGTTTAAATTTATGACGCAATGCCGCATAACATATGCAGTCCACGAGTATGTGGCGCACAGTCACGCGGCAGTTGCATCGTGCGCATAGAGGTGCTTGTCCTCTTGTCAACAGGTACTCGTGTGTGACCCTTGTGTGTCCTATCCGCAATCGACAGAGAACTATTTCCTCACGCCGGGGTTTTCTGTATGAGGAGTCCCATGGTAACACAGAATCTTTAATCTGACGGAGTTTATTATCAACGGTAGCCGTCCAGTCATCTTGCCACCTTGCTCTTAGTGATAGTTTTACATAGTTAATAAAATCAGAAGTAGCAATTCGGGTGGTGAAAGGAGGCTTGTTACATGCTTCGTTGGCAGCGGAATCTGCATGTTCATTACCTGGAATCCCTACGTGGCTAGGGACCCAGCAAAAACTTACTTCTGTGTTGCGATTATTCAACTCAGCGATTGCTTTGTAAATTTCAATGACGATAGGATGTTTGGAATAAAAGTATTTTAAGGCTTGGAGAGCACTACACGAGCCACTGCAAATAAGAATTTTTCTATATGTAGGGTTAATGATGTTTGGAGTCTTATTTATAGCGTATAGTTCAGCGGTAAACACACTCGTAATACTGGGTAGACCAAACGTATAAGTTCTTTCATAGACAACAAATGCACAGCCAACTGTATCGTTTTGTTTCGATCCATCAGTATATACAACCGCGTCTGGTTTCATCTTGGAGAGAACATACTGAAACATTTGTTGGAAGACAATAGGTAATGTTGATTGTTTATTGTATGTCGTAAGGTCAAAATTAAAATTTATAAGGTTTATTCTCCATGGAGGATATGATCAAGGATATGTATGAAAGAATGACGGTGTGTCAACATTTATATGCTGCAGCAGACGCCGGGTACGGACACCTACAGGTGCAGTACGACGTGGATGGTCCTCATACTTTCCTAGATTAGGATTTTAAAAGACTGAGTCAAAAGCCGGGTGATTTGGCTGTCCTCTGAGACGAGCAAAATAAGATAATAAACGCTGGTCTCGTATATCCCAAAGTGATGGTTCACCACAGTCTACAAGTAAGCTTGCGACAGGACTTGATCTAAACGCGCCTGTGGCAAGCCGAAGGAAAGCATGATGTACACTATCCAGCATTTTAAGCACGGTTTGACGAGCTGAAGAGTAGGCGACACAACCATAATCTAAACGGGAGCGAACAAAGGAATAGTAAAAACGTGTCATACATGACCTATCGGCTCCCCAGTTGGTGTTAGTAAGGACTCGCATCATATCTAGAAGTTTGGAACATTTTGTTTTTAATTCTTTTATATGTTTGACCCAAGTAAGTCGGCTATCAAGAAATAAACCTAAGAACTTGACGTAGGTAAAAATAGTAATAGTCTCTCCGTTCAGAAAAACTTTCAGAATAGAAGGGTTTCGTAGCCGAGAAAAAACTACACATTTTGTTTTTTTTGGATGAAAATGTGAAACCAGTATTTCTGGACCAAGCTTCAAGGTGAGATATAGTGTTCTGCAGTAGTCTCTCTGCTGTAGGTGTTGAACGGCTTGCAATGTAGATAGCAAAGTCGTCAGTAAATAGAGAACATGAGACAGGAGCCTGCACACATTTGGTAATATCGTTTATGGCTACAGAAAATAAGGTGGCACTTAATACACTACCTTGGGGCACTCCATTCTCCAAGATGACACTGTCTGAGAGCGAATCATCCACACGAACACGAGCCGTTCGGTGATTTAAGAATCCCCGGATAAAAGCAAGCATATTGCCCTTAATTCTCCATTTTTTGAGAGTGTTAAGAATACCACGTCGCCAGGCTGTGTCATACGCCTTTTTTATATCGAAGAAGATAGCGACAAGGTGCTGCCGATTTAGGAAAGCGTTTTGTATGGCTGTTTCTAGTGACACTAAATGGTCAATAGAAGATCGTCCTTGTCGAAAACCACACTGTTCTGGAGATAGAAAGCCATATTTCTCTAAGTACCATGTAAGTCTGCGGTTTACCATTCTTTCCATTATTTTACACAAAACGCTTGTTAATGAAATAGGGCGGTAGCTTGAGGAGTTGGTTTGGTCTTTACCAGGTTTTAGTACTGCTATAATAAATGCTTCTGACCAGCCGGGTGGGAAGACTTGTTCGGAGAATAAACCGTTGAAAATATTCAAAAGTTGTTGTAGTGCCGAATTAGGAAGGTGTGAAAGCATGGAAAGGCGAATGTTGTCCGGTCCAGGGGAAGTGTCCCGTGAGTTTTTAAGTGCATGTAACAATTCCTTAAATACGAATGGAGTGTTTAATTCACCAACTGAATTACCAATGTTTAACGATAATACTTCTATTTGTATCTTGTACCTTTGAAAATCGTTATTATATGATGAGGTAAGAGACACCGAGCGGAAAGATTTTGCTAGACTATTTGCCACTTCCGAGGGTGATGAAAGGAGTTCTCCTTCATCAATAAGACCGAGAATAGATTGTTTCGGTGATCCGAAAATTGCACGAATTTTCTTCCATACAGTAGACGTGGGAGTAGTGCGTGAGATAGTGCTCACGTATTTCGTCCATGAATTCCTCTTAGCGTCCAAGAATACTCGACGGCACACCGCTCTAGCCCTGCGGTATAAATTTAGATGTTCTGTTGTAGGGCTACGATTAAATTTGCGTAGTGCCTGCCGTCGATTCCTAATAGTATATTTGCAATCATCGTTCCACCATGGAACGAAAGGACGTCTAGGATTACCCGATGTTTGTGGGATATATCTGTTGGCATTCTCAAGTATCATGGACGTAAAAGAAGAATATTGGTCGAGGATGTTCGCTCCATCGTCATACCGAGATTGGAATGCTTTATGGTATCCGTTCCAATCTGCCTTTTCAACAATCCATCTCCGTGGCCTTTTAATCTCGCAGTCTACATCGAAACCAATAATAATTGGTCTATGATCACTGCCGTGAAAGTCATCACAAACAGACCAATTATAATGAGGGAGCACATTCGGTGAGCATATGGAGAGATCAAGGTTAGATACAGTACCAGTTGATAAGGACATGAATGTGTGTGATCCATTATTCAGTAGGCAAAGGTCAAAGTCTTGTCTCAATCTGTTTATCATATTTCCTCGAGTGGAGCAGAAGGTTGAGCCCCAGGAAATATGATGGGCATTGAAGTCTCCTACTATTAACGATGGAGATGGTATTTGCGTGAGGAGATTTGAGAGATCTAAAGCACTTAACTCAGAGTTCGGTGAGAGATACAGATTGCAGATATGCAGTTTGAAGGGAATAGAGACCTTTACTGCAATATCAGGAATGACAGTGGTTAGTTGAATTCTTGTAGCTGACACCCCATTCTTCATGAAAATCGCTACTCCACCACTCTCCCTACTGTCTACTAGGCAGTCGTATCTCTCACAGAAGTATCCTCTGAGTGTAATTGGGTCATGTTGTAGAAGGTGAGTTTCTTGGAAACACATGATTAGTGGATTATGTGCGTGCGCTAGTACTCTAATATCTTCAATGCGGGACCGAATACCTCTAACATTCCACTGAATAATGTTCATAAGTGTAACAAAAAAAATAAAAAAAATTATATAATTAAATTTCGGAAATTATATAAAAATTAGCTGTACGTGATTCGGTTTTTCCTTTTTGTATTTTTTATTTTAAAGAACTCCGATGCCCTAGGGTCGGGTGGTTCTTCAACCATATCCTCCAGTATATGAGGTGATGGTGGAGGAGATTTATTTGAATGGGATGCTGCAGTTAACATCCCAGAGGGGGTGGTTATGTGGGTTCCCTTTACGGGGAGCTTATTAGGTGGTTTACTGCCAGCTCTGATAGTCGCTACTCGTGCCGGTACGACTTTGGGAACAGGAACTTTCGTATGTATCACACTGTTGGATTCACTAACTGCGACGCAGGACTTTTTATTCATTTTTGTCAGCTCTGAGATAGTGGTTGTAAGTGAAGCTACTTGATCAGAAACCATCTGAACAAGTTTTTTAAGCTCATTGCAGGATCCGCACTGCTGATTATTAACATTTGTAGGAATTTGTTTAGATGTAGCGGTGGCAAAGGATACGTCTGGTTTAACCAGGTTCCGTGAATTGTTTATCGTTTTATATTCTCTACGTGCAGCCGGAAAAGATAATTTTTCCTCCGTACAGATTTTGAGAATTGCCTTTTCTTCTTTAAAAGTTGGGCAATCTCGGGAGCGGGTGTATGTGGACCACTGCAGTTTGCATTTTTCACTTTCTTCGCAGTTAGTGTCGTTCTAACTTTACCACATCGAGCACAGATCTCAGTTTTCGTGCAAGATGTTGTAGTGTGACCAAAACCTTGGCATCTGAAACATCGCCGTGGGTTGGGTATGAACGATCGTACTCGAACCGAGAGGTAACCCACTTTAATCTTCTCTGGTGGAATAGGGAGATTGAATTTAATATAAGAGACGGTGTCGGTTCTTCTGTTCCGTTCTGCCGTTTCATTATACGTTTCACTTCAACAACATCTTGGTGACAAAGCTCATCAACTATTTCCGAGGTATCTACATCTAAAAGGTCTCGACAAAAAATTACACCCCGGCTCGTATTTAACGTTTTGTGGCATTCTGCACTTATATTTATACCACCCATATTACGGTGACGTAAGATAGATCGACTTTGTTCATCGTTGAATGTTTCGATCAGAATCGATCCTTCACGTAATTTCCTGATATTCTTCGGGGAGCCACTTGCACCTGTTATGGTTTTGTTTATTAAAAATGGTGAAACCTTTTGAAGGGAGCCACCTTCCTGACTATTTCTGAGAACAACGAATCTAATATTTTTATATTTCGATTCTAACAAGTTGTGGTTCTCTTCAGTAGGACTTTTATCCTCGTCAGACAAAGCTGACCGGGGTCTCTTCACAAGACTGGATTTGGTGGTTATTTTCAGATGGACCACCAACCATCATTGTGTTTATTATTGGAACTGAAACTTTGGTACCACGAGTACCGGCGAAAAATGGACCACTCCAGCAGAGCGCACGCGTACTGGAGCTAGAGCTAAATACAACTGGGTTCGCCCTGGTGCCCAGAGAACATCGTTCGAGACTCGCTACGTAGAGTCATTCACCCATCGGCACGATTTGTTCCCACCTTGGGTTACGGTTGCGTTTCGCAACACCACCGAGTGTAAATGTAAGAAATATCAGTGTAGGTTGTTGTAGTGTAATTGTGTATGTGTGTATGTTGTAATTTATGTAGTGTTCTTGGTGTAGTATATGTGTATAATGTAAAGTGTTCCGCAGCTCATTGTATAGCGGGAAGGAAAGCTGCATAGGCTAGGCCCGTGGGGACACCAACCCCCAAAGTCTTAAAGAATAAGACTCCCCGTCGGGGAGTGGCCCATATGCTCCAGGGGGAGAGAGAATGGGAAGAAGTAAGGAGGTTGGTAGAAGATCAAGGAAGAGACCATCCTGAAGACCAAGGAAGAGGCAGGAAAAGAATGGGATGAAGCCTAGGAGCCGGGTATAAGCAATGTCCCTTAGTTTAACAATAGGATTTCTGTTAATTTTTAGGATATCGTTTTGTTTTATTTTATGTTGTTGTTTGCTAAGTATATCTCCGTTACTTTTTAATCTTTACATGGAACTAGCAGTTATTGATGTTGAAGAACAATTTAGATTCGGAGTAACAGTACAAGGTGAAAAGATAAAGATGCTACGATTTGCTGATGATATAGTAATTCTAGCCGAGAGTAAAAAGGATTAAGAAAACCAATGAATGGCATGGATGAAGTCCTACACAAGAACTATCGCATGAAAATAAACAAGAACAAAACAAAAGTAAGAAAATGTAGTAGATATAACAAAGATGGACCACTGAATGTAAAAATAGGAGGAGAAAAGATTATGGAGGTAGAAGAATTTTGTTATTTGGGAAGTAGAATTACTAAAGATGGACGAAGCAAGAGCGATATAAAATGCCGAATAGCACAAGCTAAACGAGCCTTCAGTAAGAAATATAATTTGTTTACATCAAAAATTAATTTAAATGTCAGGAAAAGATTTTTGAAAGTGTATGTTTGGAGTGTCGCTTTATGGTTAGGTTAGGTTAGTTTAACCCACCGGGTTGGTCTAGTGGTTAACGCGTCTTCCCAAATCAGCTGATTTGGAAGTCGAGAGTTACAGCGTTCAAGTCCTAGTAAAGCCAGTTATTTTTACCCGGATTTGAATACTAGATCATGGATACCGGTGTTCTTTGGTGGTTGGGTTTCAATTAACCACACATCTCAGGAATGGTCGAACTGAGAATGTACAAGACTACACTTCATTCACACTCATACATATCATCCTCATTCATCCTCTGAAGTATTATCTAAAACGGTAGTTACCGGAGGCTAAACAGGAAAAAGAAGGTTAGGTTAGGTTAGGTTAGGTTAGGTTTAGTCGAGTACGGAACTCGAAGCTGAGTGGTCGCCATTAGTGTGCTCCTGTGTTGTTATCTAATTGTGCGAGTTATTGTCATGGTTGTGTTTTTTAGTATGTGTTATAGTTAAATTTAGAGTAAACTGAGTGTGTGAGTGTAAAAATCTTAAAAATCTGTCTACAAATAGCCGAGATATAAGCATTTTAGTATTAAATACGGTGGCCGCGTGGTGGCAAACAGTGGAGTATTTTCAAACAGTGTTTAGCGGTATTGGAGTGTTTTTAGCTTATAGGATTAGTTATTAGGAGTATAAAAACTAATTTTGGGACGAATTGGCCCGTCAGTTTTTAAATTATTTGAGTTTTTGTGTTTAGCTAGGCTAAGCACGTGGTGACAATTTCCATATTTATTTATAATTTTTAGGAGTAGTTTTTAGGGAAACTAACGTTATAGAACGAAAATATAAATTAGGATTTAGGTAAGTTTCAAATTTGGTGGCGATCGGACCAGTAATTGTTTAGTAATAAGAATTTTTATTGATTTCTAAAAACACGTGGCTTTGTAGAAATAGTATCGGAAGTGGCGGATTGATACACCAGTACAGTCCATAAAAAAGTTTTGCTTGTGTGACTGTCGATTGGTGAAAGACAGTTAAACCCCATCTAGAGTTCGGAAGAAAGCGGTGGCAGAGCTTCCAGCGGCGAGAGGTGGAATTAGTTGGGTAATTTCACCTTATAGTTTTTAAGTTAATTTTTAGTGTAGTTTTATCTTCTTTGGTGAATTTTTTTTATTTTTCTGTGTGGTAGCCTGCAAGGGCGGGCGTTTTTGAAATTCTTGGAATTTAACCCGGCAATTTAAAAAAAAAACGAACTGTAGCAAAGAGTCACCTATCATTCACTTAGAAAAACTTTTCTAAGTGTTTGAGAGCAGTTTATATAGGGAAACCTTTGTTTCCCTATATCTCGAGTTAGGGGCCACCTAGCCCCAAACACTTTTGGGTCTAGGCCGAACCCCCCCCCTACCCACCCCTCAAGTTTCGTGGGGAGCATTTTGTACCCCCCCGGACCAAAAATTTTTTTCTGCCTCTCTCCCCCAAAAACTTTTCTTTTTCGTTCCTGAAGAGGGCAGTGAAGACCGCTCCTCGATATCTTGTCGGGGAGCAAAGTTACGGCAGTTTGTAGCTGCTAACAAGAAATGGAAGTCAATCAAACGACAACACCGGCGGACATGGAGGGCAAACGGGCTTTCCGCGTTAGCGGGAAGACGAAGAGATCCCCTCGGCCCTCCCCCTCTGCCAGCTTGGAGGACGTGACTAAGGAAGAGACGGCAGTGGGTGAGAGAGCGGACAGGCTACCCAAAAGAAGGAGACAGGGTAGCGAAGAAGTGTCGACGGAATGCAATGAGCTGAAAGCGCTGCTGGGAGAGGTGGAATCCCTGGTGGCCCTCTGCAGAGTCAACGCATCGGCAGGGGCGCTGACAGACGCTGCGAAGAGGATCAAGAGGCACGCTGCAGAGGGGCAGCAGTGATAGCAGACATGACCTGCAGAGTAGACCATGAGGAGAAAAGTACTCAGTTTTTCCTTATTATTTTGAGTACCCCTCATCCTAGATCCATTATACCTACATATCTATCCGTCCCAGAAAATTTCCTATCTCCTGACCTCCCACCACAAAATTACCCCCCCCCCCAAAATTTTTGACCCAAGATTTGACTTGATATATTTTACCTCCCCCCCCAAAACCCCCCCAAAATTTTTTTGAAGGGCACCCTACCTTGTGGGTACTCTACCGATGCGGAATTGTCTCAGTAGTCCATTTCTGCTAATATCAGACGCAGAGGATCTCTCCCAACTGAGGGATACATGAGAGAAGCCTCAAGTTCGCAGAAAATGGTGTTACCCAAGAGGGCTGAAGGAAAGAGCAAAAAGAGACCTCGTCAAGGATCTTCTGAAGAGGAAGAAGGGTTACTGGAAACCCTAGGCAGCCTGATCTATCAGTTGGGCCTCACAATGGTGGCTCTTAAACAGCACATGGGTCCGGGACTTTCCAGGTACATTAGTGTACATGAGCAAGAGCTCAAATCTATTTATGAGGGTCTGAATGCGTTGACAGAGACATCTAAGCCGATTACATTGATAACACAGGCCACGCAGACGGATCCTATAGCCAAAGAGGACGATATGGAGCAGATTCTGAACAGGGAACTGAACGACGAACAATTGCTTGATCTGCTACCAAAAAGGTGGCCAAATCATCTGAGGAGTAAATTAAATGCAGTAAATGAATTATCTGCTGATGAGGGAGATGTTTGTAGCATTAACGATATAAATAAAATTAGAGGAAATGAGGATCTGGAGGCTTGCAAGATAAGATATAAGGCTGGTGATATACGTAGGGACGAGCAGATGATACTAGGAGATAACGAAGAGATTAAAAAACGTAAATATAAAGTATACTATGACTCCAACGCCACAGAAAAAGAAATAATGGAGGTCATATTGAAGGCTCTCCGAAAGGTGATAGCTCAGACTAGGAATGTGGCTTTCATTGTGCCAAATAATAATATTGGTAATTTTATGAAAAAGTTAATTTCTTACTTGTTTAGAGAAGAGGACGGGACGGTTAAAGTTTTAACACTTTTCGCGGAGGGTAGAACCTTGCAAGGCAGGTCAGGGCAGACACATATTAAAAAAGCTACGCCTCCGGCTGCGGACAGCAGAACAGTAGTAGTTAAGGCGGCTGGCAAGTCATATGCTGATCTGTTGAAGTCGATGAAATCGGTTGTTAACAGCGAAGAAACGAAGGAGGTAATATCTCTTAGGAAGGGTAGGAGTGACGAACTACATGTGAGGATATTGGGGGCTCAGAATGCTGAGCAATTCACCAATAACCTAAGAGAAAGGGCAGCAGACTTACAGGTCGATCTGCGAACACGCGCTGGAAGACGAACTGTGGTCCATATCAGAGACGTGGACTCGGATACAACAAGAGATGAGATAATGGCTGCCATCACGAAGCGGGTGGGGACCAACGAGGAAGTGAGGATTACGTCGCTCAGAAAAGGGTTTGCCGAAACGCAACATGC
The DNA here is from genome assembly GCF_047948215.1 of Lycorma delicatula. NCBI lineage: Eukaryota > Metazoa > Arthropoda > Insecta > Hemiptera > Fulgoridae > Lycorma > Lycorma delicatula. The sequence goes on along the minus strand of NC_134466.1, from coordinate 8,667,555 downwards.
TACTGTAGTTACATCTTATAGAGCTGCTTGTAAGCTGATAGAAGAAAGAATCCGTATTGGTTGGGTAAGCTGCCGTGCCTATATTAGGGACGATAGTAAGAGATGTTTTAGATGCTGGGGATCAGGGCACCAACGACAGGAATGTAGGGGTCCTAATAGGATGGATTTATGTTTCAATTGCGGCAGTAAAGAACATAAGATTAAAGACTGTCAGGAACCAAAGATTTGTCTTGATTGTGGCAGTCATGATCACAGGACTGGGGCCAGGACATGTCATAAGCATGATTAAATTTCTCATGGTAAATGCCAACAGAAGCGCATTATCTCATGACTTGGTAAATGAGCTCGCAATGAAGGACGACACGGATCTGTTGGTAATAACAGAACCAAATATACATGAGTCTGCAAAGGCGGGCTGGATTGTGGACACGGTAGGCGATGTCATTTTTAGGAATTTTAGCGGTAGAGTAGCATTAAACTTTAAATCGAGAGATGAGGGAGTTTTAGTGGTTGAAATGGATTCCATTGTCGTTGCGGTGGCATATGTGTCTCCCAATATATCTATACAAGATTATGGCAGATTCTTGGATAGTATACATACAATATTGACTAGAGAGGCGAGAAAATTTATTTTGCTGGGCGACTTTAACTGTAAGTTAACGCTCGCAGGATGTTCATATAACAATAGAAGAGGAGAATTGATGGCAGACCTGATAGAATCATTAGGAGGATACTGTATAAATGATGGAACTCCCACTTTTGAAGCTCGTGGGCATCTATCGATTCTAGATTTAGTAATAATAGATGGGAGATTCCTGAGAAATCAGTTTGAACTTAGTCTTGGATGATGACATATCTAGCGATCACTTTCCTCTGCGTTTAATTTTTAAAGATAGCAACTACACTGCTGTTGACAGATTGATCTGTTCAAGACCTACAACTCAACAGATTGAGCGGATAGTTAATAAGGTAACTGAAAGAATTCAAAATATGACTGAATTGACGCCTGAACTGGTTACTGTCATTATACAACGTGAAATGGATAAAGAAATGAGAAATTCTAATACCAGAAGGCATGTATTGGTGGAACAATGAGATAATGCGTTTCAGGGAAATACTACAGAAAGCTAGAAGAAGGAAGCAACGGTTAAGGCCCAGAGGAGGTCCTGAATTTGAAGCGGCAGCCAGCAGTATGTAGAGGCTAGAAGGCACCTGAACAGATCTATCAAAAAGTCTAAGAAAGATCATTGGGAAAAACTGTGTAAAGAATTGGATAATGACCCTTGGGGTAACGCATATCGGATTGTTACGAAAAAATTCGGCAGAAGATTACCCATATTGGGCAAAGATCAGGCAGAAGCGCAAATTGAAAACTTGTTTCCATGCAATGAAGAGATAATAGATGAACTGCCGGAGTACGAGAGTAGAAGGTTTACGTCAGCCGAAGTAGTCGGTGCCATTTGTTGTCTCAATAACAAGAAAAGTCCAGGGCCTGACCGTATACCTTCAGTCATTCTTAAAGGGTTGGTCCAAAAAGCACCATGGGAAATGACCGATATTTTAAATTACGGGATGGAGAATGATTCATTTCCGGAATGCTGGAAGGAATCAAGGGTTGTTTTCCTTCCAAAAAATAACGAAGAGCGAGAACTGCCCAGCTTTAGGCCGCTCTGCCTGCTGAACAATATAGGTAAGGCGGTAGAGAAGATGATCGCAGCTAGAATTAGAAGCGAGATAGAAGAAGGGCAAGGAATA